>NC_058088.1:25114921-25426561 GCF_014858855.1 Bufo gargarizans | reverse complement strand
CCAGGTCCTGTGTAGGATGTGCAGTTCAGCCCCATTCACTTTAATAAGTTGCGGTTCCCTGCATGTCAGTTCTTGACACGGAAACTGCAGCTTGATAACTGTGCGGATTAGCCCCATTAGCGCGAGGATCTGCAGCGTGAAAATACTGCGTATCCGCAGAAGAAGTTCGAGGGTCAACCTTGGATTTCTGCTATGGGATCCACTCCAAATACTTAGATTTTTCGGTGTGAACGTAGACACAGTATATCCCTTAGGCCTCATGCACACGGCCATATTTTTGTTTTCTGCACATTTTTTGAGGATTTATTCATTTCAGTGAAGCCGCAAAATATGCAAACAGCACACCGCATCATCATCTCCATCGTGTGCAGAAGGCCTAAGGTGAAGATAAACATATGGTCTGCTTAGGGTACTTTCACACTAGCGTTAGAAGAATCCGGCAGGCAGTTCCGTTGCCGGAACTGCCTGCCGGATCCGGAAATCCGTATGCAAACGGATATCATTTGTTTCTGGATTCTGACAAATGCATTGAAATACCGGATCCGTCTCTCCGGTGTCATCTGGAAAAATGGATCCAGTATGTTTTTCACAATTTTAAAGGTCTGCGCATGCACAGACTGGAAAACCAGATCCGTCAATGCAGCAATTTCATGAACACTTGGTACCGGATCCGGAATTAATGCATTTCAATGGAAATTTAATGCCGGATCCGGCAAGTGTTCCGGAATTTTAGCCAGAGAAATTACCGCAGCATGCTGCGGTATTTTCTACGGGCAAATACCGTAAAAGAGACTGAACTGAAGACATCCTGATCTATACTGGACGGATTGCTTTCCATTCAGAATGCATGGGGATGAAACTGATGCGTTTTTTTCCGGTATTGAGCCCCTATGATGGAACTCAATACCGAAAATCTTAAAACTAGTGTGAAAGTACCCTCAGATGGGCTATTGACTGCTGATGTTTTGGGAAAGAGTCAAGACCCTTCATCTGCGAGCCTTTTGATTTGCCAGTATTAAGGGTACTTTAACGCTTGCGTTGTTTGATTCCGGCAGGCAGTTACGTTGCCTGAACTGTATGCAAACACATGTCATTTTTTCTGACTGATCAGAATCCTGAAAAAGAATCAGTCTGAAAAATGCATTGCAATACTGGATCCGTTTTTCTGGTGTTATCTGGCAAAACGGATCCGGTGTTTATTTTTTTTCCACATTTTTAAAGGTCTGCGCATGCGCAGACCGGAAGGACGGATCCAACATTGCGGTATTTTGAATGCCGGATCCGGCACTAATATATTCCTATGGAAAAAAAATGCCGATCCGGCATTAAGGCAAGTGTTCCATTTTTTGGGCCGGAGATAAAACCGCAGCATGTTGTGGTATTATCTCCGTCCTGAGCAGTCAAAAAGACTGAAGTGAAGACATCCTGAACAGATTGCTCTCCATTCAGAATGCATGGGGATGAAACAGATTTTTTTTGTTCATGGTAATGCAAACGGATCCGTTCTGAACGGATACAAGCGTTTGCGTTATAGGTGCGGATCCGCACCTAACGCAGGTGTGAAAGTAGCCTTAAAGGGGTTATGCCACAACTGATGTAAAAAATTTAAATTGGTCATCATATAGGACATGACCATCACTAATAGAGCTAGAACCAGCCCTGTACCTGACATGGATCCAGAGATCTCCCCATTCACTGCTTCAATAGCTCTGTTAGATTTATTTCAGTATGACAGCTCGGGGGGAGGGAGGGGGGCATGTTCTTTCTGCTGCAACTCACTCCCTGGTGAAATGTATGGCACTGTGCTTGGTGAGCGATGGGAGTGCCAGCACTTAGACCTCCGATGTGTTAGGATTTCATGGACAACCCCTGTAAGATTACGGTATCTGTATGTCCTTGGCATGTGGGAGGAAACCGGAGCACACAGCAGAAACCCACCTAGACATGGGGAGAACATACAAACTCCATGCAGATATTATCCTTGGTCACATTTAAACCCAGGACCCCAGCGCTGCAATTGATTAGAATTTTCAGGAGGAAATCACAAAATAAATCTGCTCCATTTTCTAGACTCGCGTCTTGTTAAAGGGGTTATCCCATGATTTAATGTAAAAAACAATCAGACATCAGACAGTACATGACAGTCTTCTAATCAAAGCCAGAACCAGCCCTGCACCTCACATGGATCCAGAGATCTCTCCATTCATTGCTCTGCTAGATTTATATCAAGCTGACAGCTCAAGGGGCGTGTCCTCTCTGCTACAGCTCAGGGGGCGTGTCCATGCTCTGCCTATCACAGTTTAGGAGACAGTTGAAGGATGAAGAACTAAGAAAAGAAAAAAATGTAGAATTTTTTTCATGGGTCAACCCCCTTAAATCCAAAATTATATTGCAGCTCTGTGCTGGATTATCTGACTTTCTGGATTACCAGTTGCCAGATTAAAGCTAGACGGGTGTGTTCACTGCGGGAAACGCACTCCGTGTGGGAGCGTTATTTCTCGGCCTCAGCAGTGTTCCAGCATGCATCAGATGTTTTTCCATAGACGTCTTTATATGAAGACCAAAACATGAGGACGCACCCTCAAATGAGTTAAATTCAAAGCAGCGCCACCCTTATCTACAGGCTGAGTTAGGTATTGCAGCCCCCGTTCACTTCAGTTGAGATGAGCTACAATACCAGACACAGCCCATGGAAAAAATGCTATTTTAAGAGATAGAGAAGAAAAAAAAAATATGCTTTTTTTAATCTCATTTGTCGTAGGTTTGCTTTAGGCGAGGTTTATTTTTCCAAGATTTCTGACAGATGACTGTACAGATCTGCAACAAATACCTTTAGAAGACTGGACTGACGAGTTCTAGGGCTGCAAACGCAGGTTACTTACTTTCTTTTTCCACTGCTCTTTCCAGGCTGCAGCAGAGAGGACCTGCCGGGCTCCGGTCCAAGCTGACAGTGCAGGATTGCATCCGTAGTTCTGGAAGGGGAAGTCCGGCAGCTTGTAGGACCATCATTCCTCTGCATGAGGAGGAAAGGTAAGAAAGGACAGGGTTACATGTCGGATCTGGGCTAGAACAAGCATCTACAATAAGTAAGTGTGTGGGAGTAGGGCGGCATAGGTAGGTATGCTGCGATCTTGGCCGCGACTCGTGCAATCAGAGAGTGCCTCAGTCTAGCTGTGCAGCCATTGAAATGAGTGTTTTTTGCGATTCTCAGGGTTCAGTCGTAACAACTTGTGAGTTGCGATGCGACAGTGTTCATTTCAGCTGCCCTGCTACACCGTGATCATTGATTCATCTCCGTACAGTATTACAATGTATGGGCTCAGATGAGCCGAAGTTATTCACAAAGTCGTGCGAAACTTTGTTGAATAACTTTGGTAATTGATTATTACATTGGAAAACCTGAGAACCGAAGCTTTGAAGTGGTTTTTCACTGTAATAATCAATTACCGAAGTTATTCAACGAAGTCTCGCGCGACTTCGTGAATAACTTACTTCGGCCCATCGGAGCCCAAACATTCTAATACTGTACGGAGACGAATCTCCATACAGTATTGTAACTACATTTTTAGTGAAGCGGCTTCGGATGTAACATCCGAAGCTCGCTTTGCTCATCTCTAATTGTGAGCTAAAACCAGGAGGCTCCACAGAGATACCGTATAATTATAAGATCTGCACCCGGTTTTGGTGGAAATCACTGATTAAACACTGACCAAACTCTGACTGTGTGAAAGCGGCCTTAAAGGGATTGTCTGAGTTGAGCAAAAAATTGACCAAGGGGATGGGGAATGTGATAAGACAATAATATAAGAATTAAAGGCCTATTACACCGCCCAACTTTCAGGTCAGTTATCAAGAGTAAATGCTTGTAAGAACGCTCCTTCCCCATCCTTGGCCCATGTTATTGTGCTGCATTTCAGCCGACAAATGAGCAAAAACACGTTTGTCAGATGTTTGCATCTTATATGCAGCATGAAAGATGCTCAATCGTGGTAGCCATCGTCCCTTACCCATCATACTTAGCATCTGACAATGTAACCGATGCAAACACGCACCAAGCAGTGTATTCCCGCCCTTACTTACCCATATATTCCCCCACTGTTATAGCGTCCTACTCCAGTCTACCCCACCAGTCTCTGTATACTTGGCTGCAGCGGTGCCCTGCCTGTATACTCACGTGAGCGCTGCAGCCAATCAAGTGGTTTAGAGCATAAGGCTTGTAAAGCAAGTGATTGGCTGCAGTGGTCACATGGTTTATACAGGGAGGTCACTGCTGGAGCCAAGTAAACAACAGAGCAGCAGGGTGGATGGTGTGATGGCATTGGAGTGGTAAAGGAATACATGGGTTAGCAATTGTCATTTTATTTAGTCACATTCCCGCCGACCTCCTTGTCAAAATCCGACAACTGCTACAATAAACGCTTCTGTTGAATGACAGCAAGGAGAGATCTTGCAACTGTGAGGAACTGATACAGAAATGTCAGTGCTGCCCATAAGAAGCAATCAATATTGTCTATGCCGTATTTTTCACCCTATAAGACGATTTGATTGGGGAACTGATCTGAGGTCTGACTGGGGGAATTATTAACATTGGGGGCTCTGAGTTGAGCTCTGATGAAAACTATTTTTTTTTTCTTATTTTCCTCCTCTAAAACCTAGGGGCATCTTATGGGCAGGTGCATCTTATAGGGTGAAACATACATTGTATATATATATAATTATTATAATTATTTTTTTTTACAACCTCAATAAACAGCGGCTCAGAGCATACAGCTACAGCATCCTTGGATTGTACTGCACCTTCCATTTGGCCTGAAGAGGGCGCTCTTTCTCTGGAGTCAGTAAAATTGTTTTGTGGATAATTTCACATTTTCTATACGGTATGTTTAATATATAATGATTGTGTGAATTTTTTTCCTTTTTTTTTTATTTTATCAAGTACTTAAATTCAAAGGGATGGTCCATAGCACTACCGTTCCTCACATAACATGGAATGTATTACTTAGGCGTCATGCATACAACTGTAGTTTTCATCCGTGCGCTATGCACTTTTTTTGCGGCTAGCACACTGACCCATTCATTTCTATGGGGCCGTGCACATATAAGTTATAGAACATGTCCTATAACTTCTATTGATGGGAGGGAGAAAAATACAGACTGCACACACGGAAGGTATCAGTATTTTCCAGACTGAAATACGGACTTGGCCACGGGCATGAGGCCTAATATATTCCTTTTTTTCAGGTTGTAGGGAAAATTGTCTAACCTGTCATAGCTGAGCCCGCTCTATACACAGAGGATCCCGTTATATAGCTGACACCTGCCAGGATCGGAGGTAAGTACGATTCCAGTTGTTTAACGCCAGTTAAGAGCGACTGTGGCATCTGAGCGGTTAAACAGGGGGACGCCCTCTGGCTTCAGCGGTATGCATGATACTGTCTGTCCGGAAGTTGATCGGATGAGGACTGGAAGACCACTGAAGGGAGCGGAGATTTTAGGCCATGTCTCCCAGCCCTAATGTAAATGTGCTGTGCTCATTTTATACTTTATTAAAATGAGTTTTAAAAAATCTATATACAGCATTTTTATGTTTGTTTTAAAAATTTTCTATCAGATCTGTAGATTCCCAGCAGAGCACATGGAGAAATTCAGGCAATCGTTATCTCATTACCCACTTCCCAAGCTCGGTGTAAGTGCAAAGGGGGATCGAGGTTGGATGATGAACTTCAAGGGGCCGGTCACTTTTAGCTCCACAGGCTCTCAGCTTGGGCAGAGTCTTCATCAGATGATGTCCTCTGTGGTAAGCCTCCTGATGGCTTGCGGCTACGTCTTCTTCCTGCTTGCGCACCTCTTTCAGGCCTTTTATGAGATTGTGGCCTCGGTCCTGAGCTTCGTGCTGTCCGTGTGTCACATAATCACGTTTATCATCATGTACTCATCGGTTATCATAGTCAGAATCTGGAATTTTCTATTCGTTGACCCAGGCCTGGTTTACTTTGTATTGGACGTATGCTGTGTCGTCCTACGTGGAATACTTGGCGCATGCTTTATTATAATATTGTTTTTGTCTGTTTTTTCTGTATTTATTGTTATGGTATCAATCGCATATCATTCACGCGTAACAGAAGAGAAACCTCACCACAATAACTATTATTATGGTGGAATTAAGTAGAATCACATTAAGGTTTTTAGACAAACACAGCAAATTGCACCAAAAGAGAGCAAAGAAAACTACTTCACAAACTGCAGCCAGGACCTGTACATACAATATCATGCATGGTTGCCAACACTCTCAAATTTACAGGGACTGTCCCTAATTTTCAGAGACTTTGGGGAAGATTTAACAAAATTGGTGTAAAGGAAAACTGGCTTTGTTGCCCATAGCAACCAATCAGATTGATCCTTTCATTTTTCACAGCTCCTTTGGAAAATGGAAGGTGGAATCTGATTGGTTGCTATGAGCAACTAAGGCAGTTTTCATCTTGGCAAAATTCTGTCCGTCTCAGGCCAAAAATGGGCAGGACTTTGGTAGTCCCCGCCTATGAGTGGGTGGTCCTGGATGTTCCCAGGACTGCAGAATATGTTGGCGCTATATAAATAAAGATTATTATATGTTCGGAAGAAAGGCATCAAAGTGGGACAGAGTTATCAAAACTGCCCATAGCAACCAATCACAGCACAGTTTTCATTTTACCAGAGCCAGTTAAGAAATGAAAGCTGATCTCCTATTGGTTGCTGTAGGCAGCATGGACAGTTTTTTCTTTAGACAGCTTTGTATAAATGAGGCCTATACATTTTCTTTTCCCTTCACACAAAGGAGAAGATTTATTACAAGTGTCTAAAAGAAAGTCTCTGTTGCCCATAGCAACCTATCACAGAACAGCTTCCATTTCTTATAGTGATCGTGAAAAATTGAAGCTGTGCTGTGGTTGGTCACTATGGGCAACAAAGATAATTTATCATTTAAACACTTTTATAAATCTCCCTCAAAGTGTTGACCTCTTAAAGGGGTTGTGCAGCACTAGTCTCCTCAGGATACATACTTACCAATGTTTCAGTTGGTAAAATCGGGACATATAATCCCCGACCCGCACGGGAACACCTATTTATGGGCAGGGTTATGTTAGCCACACCCATTTTTGGCCTGGGGTATTGCAAATTTGCCGTGACTGTCTCTGAAAATCAGGGACTGTCCCGCCAATTTCTGGACAGTTGGCAACTATGAGGATAGGTAATCAATATCTTATCAGTGGGGGTCCATCTCCTGGCACCCCGCTGACAGGGTTGCCAACCATCCAGAAATTTCTGGACAGTCCATAAAAATTGGTCACATTTTTCCTCTGTCCGTGAAAAAAAAAATGTGTCCATGATTTTTTTTAAACTGGTGGTAATAAGCATAATTTTACAGCGCACAGTAAATGCTGGTAATGAAGTTTTATCATGTAAAAAATGTTGTCCATAAAAAAGAAAAATTATGGTTGGCAACCCTGCCCGTCGATCAGCTGTTTGAAGAGGTGAGCACCACGGCCTCTTCACTTTTTAACTGAGCGCCAGGGGTGCACCACCAATGAGGCCAGGTGAGGTGATCGCCTCAGGGAGCACCAGGTAGGGGCAAGAGGGGGGCAGCAGAAGGGCCATGGACAATGAGCTCTTTCATTGTGGCAATGGAGTTAGGTTAAGAAACTGGCATTGGGGGGGGGATGGGTGCCATTTTAGTTTTCGCCTCAGGCCACAGAAAGGCTAGGTGCACCCCTGCTGAGCACCATCTAACTTGTAGCAGTCGTACAGAACTGCTCGTCCCGATTAGCAGGCAGCTGCCATCTTTGCAGGGCCATTTAGGAGCGACCTTACAGCGATAAACACGGGCTGCCTGGGCGTATATAGTCAATGGATGACCCGAGAAGTGGAAAAAAATAGGTCAGAATGAAAAATTCAATGTAGTCTTACTTACCTCACTGATCCCTCACCGCTCCCATTACAGTTCTGTTTGGTCTCTACTTCCTGGTCCCTCTCGACACATGAAATGTGACCGCTTACCAATTACTGGCTTCTCTGGTGACCACCATAGCTATTGATTAGCTGAGTGGTCGAGCACGACCAGGAAAAAAGAAACCAGGGGGGGACACGGGAAACGTTGGAATGGGGGCAGCAGGGTTTGGTGAAGTGGGTATCACTACTTTCTGACCCATTTTCGGTACCTTCCGGACAAACCCTTTAATTAGAGAGCTGTAGACCTTTTTATTGTGCATTGCTGCCAGGGGCCCCTCAAGTCATAGGGACCCCGTTTTGATTACTCCATCTTCACCCTTTATACTTATGTTAGTTTATGTATCTTGTTTGCTTTAATAATAATAATAATGATTTCATACTATAAAAATTTTAATAAATCACCAAACTGTGGTCATACCACCTTGTTTCTGTGTATTATTTATATACTAATGGGGAAGATTTACCAAAAATGTTCTACATATTTCACACCAGCACCTGGATCTGAATACTTTTGTAATTGCCTGTAATTTAAGATTTAGCATAGCCACTGAGCTATTCAGTAACATGTATCTGTATAGCGCCACCTGCTGTTTGTTCTTTTCTTAATCTCTGTGTCCACCTGAGGTGGTTGCACATGCTCCGTTCCATCCACTGCCACCAGCTATATCTACTGTTAGAACCTGTGACAGTTACAGGCAGAGAGCCCCCCGAGCTGCAGCAGAAAGGACACGCCTCCTGAGAGAACATGTCCCATCCATGACCTGCCAGTCTGAAGAGTATTTGGCAGAGCAATGAACGGGGAGATCTCTGGACCCATGTGAGGTACAGGGCCTGTTCTAACTCTGATAGAGAGATATTGTCATGTCATATATGATCTTTGATTATTATTATTTTTCCATTAATCCTGGAATACCCCTTAAACAAAGAGCACCAAACATCTCTTATATATATAAACAAATTAATTTATTTCTGTCTGTTCTTTATGCACGTCCTAATGACTGGACCGATCTGCACCAAATTTGGCACATAGCTGCATCAAGTGTCCAGGAAGGTTTTCGTAATGGTCTCATCTCTCTAGAATGTACTGTTCCTGAGATATTCCCAAAAATCGTATTAGTCAATAGGAGCTTGCAGCTTCACTCACATGACCCTTATTTGCCAATAGAAGCTCCCAGGTCATTCAGTCTTGACATACACACAGCTACACCAGGTTTACATAACAACCCAGCCCTTTTCTTCACTGTTATAGGTCACTGTTAATGGGGCAGGGTGCTGTGGAGGTCACTTAAGGGAGTAAGGTGATGTGGAGGTCATTGTTAAGGGGGCAGGGTGTGCTGTGGAGGTCTCTGTTATGGTGGAGCAGTGCTGTGTAGGTCACTGTTATGGTGGAGCAGTGCTGTGTAGGTCACTGTTATGGTGGAGCAGTGCTGTGTAGGTCACTGTTAAGGGAGCGGGGTGCTCTAGAGGTCACTCAAGGAGGCGGGCTGCTTTGGAGGTCACTGTGAAGGGGGTGGATCGCTGTGGAGGTCACTGTAAAGGGGGTGGAACGCTGTGGACAGTGGCGTAACTACCAGGGAAGCAGGGGAAGCGGCTGCTTCGGGGCCCGGGCTGCCAAGGGGCCCGGCGCCCAGCGTGTGTGTGAAAGTTTATTTTCAACTTGATTAATGATTCGATTCTCATTCTTCACAGCAGGCACAGCAGGCACAGCAGCGCAGCGGCGGCGGCGGCCGGGCCCCCCCCCCCCCCCATGTGATCGGATCGGATCATGATCTTTCATCTTTCTATTCTTACTGTCTCCAGTCTCCTGAAGTCTGCGCCTCCTGTCACTTACTGCTGCCGCCTGCCGCTCCCTGCTCTGCTCTTAACCATCAGTATGTGGGCGGGCTTAATACAGTCTGCGCGCTGCGCAGACTTCAGGAGACTGGAGACAGTAAGAATAGAAAGATGATTGAAAGATCATGATCCGATCCGATCACATTGGGGGGGGGGCGGCCGCCGCTGCGCCTGCTGTGAAGAATGAGAATCGAATCATTAATCAAGTTGAAAATAAACTTTCACACACACGCTGGGCGCCGGGCCCCTTGTCTGCGCAGCGAAGTCTGCGGCCCCGAAGCAGCCAGGAGGACAGGAGGAGCTGCGCAGGCGGCAGCAGTAGAGAAGAAGAGGCAGAGCACTGAGAGCAGCACCACATCCATGTCAGGTCCAGCACCAGCAGTCCAGCGCCCAGCCAGCCCAGAGCCAGAGTGTGGTAGCTAGTAAGTTGAACTTGTAACTACTTTGTCTTTGTGACTGACTGAGGTTGGGTACTAATGGAATATGGCTACTCTGTGGGGGCTGGGGCAATAAAGGGGCAATGGGCATTCATTGATTGGCATAACTAGTGTGTGGACACTAATGGGGAATAATAATAACATTTTACTGTGTGGCGTGGGGGCAATAAGGGATGCTGGGCCTGGGAGCATAACTACTGTAAAGGGGAAATAATGGAGCATAACTACTGTTTGGGGGTACTAAGGGGCATACATACTGAGTGAGTGGGACATCCGACGTTGTGTGGAGAGTGTAGGAGTCTTACAAGCCGCTGCTGAGGGAGGGGTTATGGGGAAGTTCCTCTGGGCATTCATAAATTTGCTCTGGCTGGGGCTGGGGCCCATACATTTCTAGCCATTGTCTGCGCCTCCCTGGCCCCTGGCCCTTATCTGTGCCCCCTGCCTTTGTCTGCGTACTGGCCCCTGTGTGCACCTCCCTGGCCCTTTCAGTGCAGCCCCTGGCCCTTATCTGCGCCCCCCCCGGCCCTTGTCTGTGCCCCCCTCCCTCCGGCCCTTGTCTGTGCCCCCCTCCCTCCGGCCCTTGTCTGTGCCGCCCTGACCTGTGCCCCCCTGCTTGCTGTTCTGCCATCTACTACTGCTTATTTTATTGCTCTTATATATGCAGAGGGTGTGCGCTTATATGTGCCATAATAACCACTAGTACATGACAGAACTGCGGGAGAAAGGGGAGGCTGCCATGTACTGCAAGCTAAAGACATTATCACCCCCCTTGCCAATGTTTTATATAAAGATAAATAAATAAACAAAACAAAAAAGTCTTCCCTTTTAAAATATAAAAAATACTAAAAACATGGTTTTGGTGACCATAAACCCCCCCCCCACTCCTCCCCAACACTCACACGCACACACCAAACAAAAAAAAAATGAATAAGGGCCCATGCACACGACCATATGCCCTTATGGTCGAAGCGCGCTGAGGGGGGCCCTTACAAAAATTTGCTGTGGGGCCCAGTCACTTCTAGTTACGCCCCTGGCTGTGGAGGTCACTGTAAAAGGGTGGAGTGCTGTGGAGGTCACATTTAAGGGGGTGGGACATTGTGGAGGTCACAGTTAAGGGGGTGGGCTGCTTTGAGGTCACTGTTAAGAAGGCGGATCCTATAAAGGTCACTGTTAAGGGGGCAGGTCGCTGTGGAGGTCACTTGAGGGGTCAGGTTTCTGTGTAGGTCACTGTTAAGGGCATTGGGCGCTGTGGAGGTCACTGTTTTGGGGATGCTGTGGATACACACCAACATTAAATGAAATAGTTGAAATATACCCGTGTAAAGCCAATTGATTCTGCTAGTGCAAATATGGCACATGACCCGTATTAGCCAATTAAAGCTAGCACATCTTTCACTTATATCCTAACTGCCATACACACGGTCACATGACCCTTATTAACCAATAGAAGCTCACAGGTCCTTTAGTCTTGACATACACACAGCTACACCAGGTTTCCATAACAACCCAGCTATTTTTCTTCCCTGTTGTAGGTCTTAGTTAAGGGGGCAGGGCACTGTGGAGGTCACTGTTACGGGGGTAGAGTGCTATGGTGGTCACAGTTAAGGGGGCAAGACTCTGTGGTGGTAACAGTTAAGGGTTGGGCCGCTGAGAAGACTCTGTGGTGGTAACAGTTAAGGGTTGGGCCGCTGAGGAGGTCACTGTTAAGAGGGTTGATCGATATGGAGGTCGCTGTTAAGAGGGTGTGCTGCAGTGGAGGTCACAGTTAAGGGAGTGGGGTACTATGGAGGTCACAGTTAAGGGGAGGGCCATTGTGGAGGTAACAGTTAAGGGGTGGGTACTGTGCAGGTCACTGTTAAGGGGTGCAGCACTGTGCAGGTCACTGTTAACAGGGTAGGATGCTTTGGAGGTCACTGTTAAGGGGCAGGACACTGTGGAGGTCACTGTTATGGGATTAGGATGTGGTGAAGGTCACTGTTAAGGGGTGGGGCATTGTGGAGGTCACTGTTAAGGGGGTGGGGCACTATGGAAGTCCCTGTTATGGGGGACACTGTGGATATCTTTTAGCCATACACACAAACATTAAATGAAATGGACAAAATTTACCCGTGCAAAGCCGGGTCATCCTCCTAGTATATAAGTATGTATGGGCAACACGGTGGTCAGTGGTTAGCACTGTTGCCTTGCAGCGCTGGGGTTTAACCAAGGACAACATCTGCATGGAGTTTGAATGTTCTCCCTGTGTTTGCGTGGGTTTCCTCTGGGTTTTCCGGTTTCCTCCCACACTCCAAAGACATACTGACAGGGACCTTAGATTGTGAGCCCCATTGGGGACAGTGTGATGATAATGTCTGTAAAGTGATGCAGAATATGTCAGTATGTGAGTAACAAATAAATATCTATCTATATATTGTGACACAATGAGAGGTTTGGTCTGGGAAAACTGGTATTTTCCTCCAAGCATGTGCTGCTGGGCTGATTTACAGCCAGGTGAGGTAAAATACCGGACTGGATTTTAAGTGCCAGTCTGGGTTTTGGCAGCACCTGGCTGTCCTTAAAGAGGACCTTTCACCGATCCTGACAATGTGAACTAACTATACAGACATGGAGAGTGGCGCCCGGGGATCTCACTGCACTTACTATTATCCCTGGGCGCCACTCTGTTCTCCCGCTATGCCCTCCGGTATCTTCGCTCACTAAGTTATAGTAGGCGGAGATTTCAGTCACTAAGTTATGGTAGGCGGAGTCTGCCCTTGTTCTGCTGTAGCGCTGGCCAATCGCATTGCTCCTCTAAGGCTGTGAGCTCTGCGCTGCGATTGGCCAGCGCTACAGCAGAACAAGAGCAGACTCCGCCTACCATAACTTAGTGAGCGAAGATACCGGAGGGCATAGCGGGAGAATGGAGCAGCGCCCAGGGATAATAGTAAGTGCAGTGAGATCCCCGGGCGCCGCTCTTCATGTCTGTATAGTTAGTTCACATTGTCATAATCGGTGAAAGGTCCTCTTTAACCGCCTCCCGACCGCTGTACGCACGGATGCGTCCGGGAGGCGGTTGATTTATTCCTCTTTGACGCATCAGTGCGTCATCTCGCGAGAGGCGAGATTTCTTGTGAACGCGCGCACACAAGCGCGCGTTCACCAGAACGGAAGGTAAGCGAGTGGATCTCCAGCCTGCCAGCGGCGATCGTTCGCTGGCAGGCTGGAGATGCGATTTTTTTAACCCCTAACAGGTATATTAGACGCTGTTTTGATAACAGCGTCTAATATACCTGCTACCTGGTCCTCTGGTGGTCCCTTTTGCTTGGATCGACCACCAGAGGACACAGGTAGCTCAGTAAAGTACCACCAAACACCACTACACTACACCCCCCCCGTCACTTATTAACCCCTTATGAACCCCTGATCACCCATGATCACCCCATATAGACTCCCTGATCACCCCCCTGTCATTGATCACCCCCCTGTAAGGCTCCATTCAGACGTCCGTCTGATTTTTACGGATCCACGGATACATGGATCGGATCCACAAAACACATACGGATGTCTGAATGGAGCCTTACAGGGGGGTGATCACCCATATAGACTCCCTGATCACCCCCCTGTCATTGATCACCCCCCTGTAAGGCTCCATTAAGACGTCCGTATGGTTTTTACGGATACATGGATCGGTTCCGCAAAACACATACGGACGTCTGAATGGAGCCTTACAGGGGGGTGATCAATTTCAGGGGGGTGATCACCCATATAGACTTCCTGATCACCCCCCAGTCATTGATCACCCCCCTGTCATTGATCACCCACCTGTAAGGCTCCATTCAGACGTCTGTATGATTTTTACGGATCCACGGATACATGGATCGGATCCGCAAAACACATACGGACGTCTGAATGGAGCCTTACAGGGAGGTGATCAATGACAAGGGGGTGATCACCCCATATAGATTCCCTGATCACCCCCCTGTCATTGATCACCCCCCTGTAAGGCTCCATTCAGACTTCCGTATGATTTTTACGGATCCACGGATATATGGATCGGATCCGCAAAACACATACGGACGTCTGAATGGAGCCTTACAGGTGGGTGATCAATTTCAGGGGGGTGATCACCCCCCTGTCATTGATCACCCCCCTGTAAGGCTCCATTCAGACATCCGTATGATTTTTACGGATCCACGGATATATGGATCGGATCCGCAAAACACATACGGACGTCTGAATGGAGCCTTTCAGGGGGCTGATCACCCATATAGACTCCCTGATCACCCCCCCTGTCATTGATCACCCCCCTGTAAGGCTCCATTCAGACGTCCGTATGATTTTTACGGATCCACGGATACATGGATCGGATCCGCAAAACACATACGGACGTCTGAATGGAGCCTTACAGGGGGGTGATCAATGACAGGGGGGTGATCACCCATATAGACTCCCTGATCACCCCCCTGTCATTGATCACCCCCTGTCATTGATCACCCCCCTGTAAGGCTCCATTCAGACATCCGTATGATTTTTACGGATCCACGGATACATGGATCGGATCCGCAAAACACATACGGACGTCTGAATGGAGCCTGACAAGGGGGTGATCACCCCATATAGACTCCCTGATCACCCCCTGTCATTGATCACCCCCCTGTAAGGCTCCATTCAGACGTCCGTATGATTTTTACGGATCCACGGATACATGGATCAGATCCGCAAAACACATACGGACGTCTGAATGGAGCCTTAGAGGGGGGTGATCAATGACAAGGGGGTGAAAACCCCATATAGACTCCCTGATCACCCCCTGTCATTGATCACCCCCCTGTAAGGCTCCATTCAGACGTCCGTATGATTTTTACGGATCCACGGATACATGGATGGGATCCGCAAAACACATACGGACGTCTGAATGGAGCCTTACAGGGGGGTGATCAATGACAAGGGGGTGATCACCCCATATAGACTCCCTGATCACTCCCCCCCCCCCCTGTCATTGATCACCCCCCTGTAAGGCTCCATTCAGACGTCCGTATGATTTTTACGGATCCACGGATACATGGATCGGATCCGCAAAACACATACGGACGTCTGAATGGAGCCTTACAGGGGGGTGATCAATGACAGGGGGGTGATCACCCCATATAGACTCCCTGATCACCCCCCTGTCATTGATCACCCCCATGTAAGGCTCCATTCAGACATTTTTTTGGCCCAAGTTAGCGGAAATTATTATTATTATTTTTTTCTTACAAAGTCTCATATTCCACTAACTTGTGTCAAAAAATAAAATCTTACATGAACTCACCATACCCCTCACGGAATCCAAATGCGTAAAATTTTTTAGACATTTATATTCCAGACTTCGTCTCACGCTTTAGGGCCCCTAAAATGCCAGGGCAGTATAAATACCCCACATGTGACCCCATTTCGGAAAAAAGACACCCCAAGGTATTTGCTGAGGGGCATATTGAGTCCATGAAAGATTTACATTTTTGTCCCAAGTTAGCAGAAAGGGAGACTTTGTGAGAAAAAAACAAAAAAGAAATCAATTTCCGCTAACTTGTGCCAAAAAAAAAAAATTCTATGAACTCGCCATGCCCCTCATTGAATACCTTGGGGTGTCTTCTTTCCAAAATGGGGTCACATGTGGGGTATTTATACTGCCCTGGCTTTTTAGGGGCCCTAAAGCGTGAGAAGAAGTCTGGGATCCAAATGTCTAAAAATGCCCTCCTAAAAGGAATTTGGGCCGCTTTGCGCATCTAGGCTGCAAAAAAGTGTCACACATCTGGTATCGCCGTACTCAGGAGAAGTTGGGGAATGTGTTTTGGGGTGTCATTTTACATATACCCATGCTGGGTGAGAGAAATATCTTGGTCAAGTGCCAACTTTGTATAAAAAAATTGAAAAGTTGTCTTTTGCCAAGATATTTCTCTCACCCAGCATGGGTATATGTAAAATGACACCCCAAAACACATTCCCCAACTTCTCCTGAGTACGACGATATCACATGTGTGACACTTTTTTGCCGCCTAGGTGGGCAAAGGGGCCCACATTCCAAAGAGCACCTTTAGGATTTCACAGGTAATTTTTTACACATTTTGATTTCAAACTACTTACCACACATTAGGGCCCCTAGAATGCCAGGGCAGTATAACTACCCCACAAGTGACCCCATTTTGGAAAGAAGACACCCCAAGGTATTCCGTGAGGGGCATGGCGAGTTCCTAGAATTTTTTATTTTTTGTCACAAGTTAGCGGAAAATGATGATTTTTTTATTTATTTATTTTTTCTTACAAAGTCTCATATTCCACTAACTTGTGACAAAAAATAAAAAGTTCTATGAACTCACTATGCCCATCAGCGAATACCTTAGGGTGTCTACTTTCCGAAATGGGGTCATTTGTGGGGGTTTTCTACTGTCTGGGCATTGTAGAACCTCAGGAAACATGACAGGTGCTCAGAAAGTCAGAGCTGCTTCAAAAAGCGGAAATTCACATTTTTGTACCATAGTTTGTAAACGCTATAACTTTTACCCAAACATATTTTTTTTATCAAAGACACGTAGAACAATAAATTTAGCGAAACATTTATATATGGATGTCGGTTTTTTTGCACAATTTTACAACTGAAAGTGAAAAATGTCTTTTTTTTTTGCAAAAAAATCGTTACATTTTGATTAATAACAAAAAAAGTAAAAATGTCAGCAGCAATGAAATACCACCAAATGAAAGCTCTATTAGTGAGAAGAAAAGGAGGTAAAATTCATTTGGGTGGTAAGTTGCATGACCGAGCAATAAACGGTGAAAGTAGTGTAGTGCAGAAGTGTAAAAAGTGGCCTGGTCATTAAGGGTGTTTCAGCTAGGGGGGTTGAAGTGGTTAAATAGGCAGCTGTGCTCAGAAGCCAGGTCTCTGTGTTGGGATCTGGGAGCCTTGTATATGGATGAAGGCTTGCTACCTGTTTGGCGTGAAAACAGGTTGGTGCTGCTATGGTCAAGGACTCTTTGAGGCAAAATTGCCGCACGGTGTGAATTACCACCAACAGCACAAGGTGACTTTTTGTTTGATTATGACTGCTTGTTTTATCACTTGCCTAAAGTGTGAATCAAACACTGAACTGTTTGATCCAAAGAACTTGTTGTTGCCTCTATACTGCGTCCACTATTCCTGTCTACCAGAGCGAAACCCCACAATTGGTGGAGGATACGGGCAAGAGCAGTGAGGCTGGCGTAAACGCCGATATTTTTTTGGTTTCTGCATTTTTTAGGCACGGTTGTATGTCGTACATTAAACCAGCTGTGTTACAACCAATGTCCCACGACAAAATGGAGGCTGTTGTGAAGACCCTCATGGAGGCTAATCTGCAGCAGCGAGAGACAAACCTGCAGCAACGCGAGGCTAAAAAGCAGCAGCAGGAGACTAACCAGTTGCTGCTACAACGCGTGATGGCTTTGCAGACAGCAGGAGCAACCCCAAGCGTCCACAATGCCCAGAAAGCAGTCCGTGTCGTGATTCCTAAGATGACCCCCACAGATGACATCGAAACCTACCTGACGATGTACGAAAAAGTGGCTATCAGAGAAAAGCTACCCCGTGACCAGTGGGCTGAGGTCTTCGCTCCGTTCTTGGCATCCGATTCCCAGCGGGTGTATTTCGACTTGCTGGACGATCAAGCGACCGACTACCAGAAAGTGAAGGCCCGGATACTGGCCGGAAAGTCGGGGTGATATGCATCCACGGAGACTTAAAAGACTACCCCACTGCGCTGGTGTCTCTAACTACGGTGGCCGGTAGATCTCAACAAATCCACGTTATGGACTCATAATAGGGAGAGACTTTCCGGGCTTCCCGGCACTGTGGCCTGCTATGAGAGTGACTAATACCCATGAGACAGGGGTAACCCTAGCAGAGTGGCCGGCTCAGGGGGGAGACCAGAACCGTGGGAACCTGAGACTGAAGGGCCAGCGGTAGGGGTGACCGCCAATTTGGTGGAAGAGGGGGAGACATCCCCACTAAGTGTGATGGTGGGAGACGTGGAGAACTTGCCGCCGGGTTCTGAATTGGAAGACCTCAATATCTCCAGGGATCATTTTGGTACCGCCCAACGTCGGGACCCAACCCTATCCCCGCGCCTGGGAAAATGTGTAAGTAGTAGATGGTGAACCACAACAACCTGGGGCAGAATCAGTGTTTCCCCGTTTTGTGGTTGATCAGGATATGTTGTATCGGGTAAACCAACTACAGGGTGAGCCTATTGAACAGTTGGTGGTCCCTAAGGCTTATCATAAGCTTGTGTTAGATCTAGCCCACCAACACGTTCTCGGGGGTCACCTGGGGCTGCAGAAAACTCAGGATCATATTCTACAGCGGTTTTACTGGCCCAGATTATTCAAAGAAGTGGAAGAGTTTTGTAAGTCTTGCCCGAACTGCCAGATAACTAGCCACTAGCCACATTTCCTTAGTACCCTAGTACCTCTCCCGATTATCGAAGTACCGTTTGACCGAATAGCTATGGACCTCATAGGCCCAGTACCGAAGTCCGCCAGAGGGTATCAACACATCTTAGTCATTCTAAACTACGCCACTCGGTACCCGGAGGCGGTGCCACTGCGACATACCTCGGCCAAACTCATAGGTAAGGAGTTAATGGAGATGTTTTCCCAAGTAGGACTACCTAAAGAGGTTCTGACCGACCAAGGGACCCCTTTTATGTCCAAGTCTGTAAGCTGCTGCACATAAAACAGCTACGTCCGTCCGTTTACCATCCGCAAACTGACAGTCTGGTAGAAAGGTTTAACCAAACATAAAAAAATATGTTGAAACGGGTGTTGGCCAAAGATGGGAAGGACTGGGACTTCCTTCTGCCCTATCTAATGTTCGCAGTGCGAGAGGTACCCCAGGCCTCTACTGGGTTCTCGCCCTTCGAACTGCTATATGGCAGACACCCACAGCTAAAATTGCTGACAGCAGGGGCGTAGCTATAGGGGGTGCAGAGGTAGCAGTCGCTACCGGGCTTAGGAGCCTGAGGGGGCCCGAAGACCCTTGTGCCATATAAGAGGACACTGGAATTATAGAAAGTATATGCTGGTCAAGTTACACCTTTGGCTGAAGTGAAGAAGGAGTTAGGTCAAGAATTTGGATTGAGGGGGGGGGGGGGGGGGTTCCGTTTCAATTTTTGCCTCAGGTGGCATGAGGGAAGGGGGGCCCAAGCTGAACTCTTGCACCAGGGCCCATGAGCCTTTAGCTACGCCCCTGGTCTGCCCCCTTCAACTTCTGGGTCTCCAAATTGGGCACATGGCCTGAGCTTCCCCTTTACGCCTTGGAGGTGCTGGCCTGCCCTGCAGCCAGTGTATTATCTGAACGTGTGTTTAGCATGGCAGGGGGCGTCATCACAGACAAGCGCAGCCGCCTGTCCACAGCCAATGTGGACAAGCTCACGTTCATTAAAATGAACCAGGCATGGATCCCTCAGGACTTGTCCGTACCTTGTGCAGAATAGACATGTATACCGGCCTTAACCAGCCATTGTTATACTGCAGCGCAATTGCTCATTCTTGTATTTTGGATATTTCACACTCTTTTGGACTGTACCCTAATTTTAAAAATTTTAATTAAAACAAAAAACCTGTGTTGGCTACCTCGTCCTCCTCCACCTGCCGCTTCCACCTACACCTCCTCCTCAAACTCCTACTCCATATGGAACTCCACCTCATAAATCAATTTTTTTATTTATTTGTAAGTATTTTATTTTATATCATTTCACTACTTTGTCAGTTACATTTTCGGGAGAAATTCACCAATTGTTGGGTGTATAGTATCACTGTTATACCTAGTAGACAGGTTAAAAAAAAATTATAATTGTAATTTACATTTTCGGGTGAAATTCACCAATTTTTGTGTGTATAGTACCACTGCTATACCTAGTAGACCGGTAAAAAATTAAAATTAAATTGTCAGTTACATTTTCTGGTGAAATTCACCAATTTTTGGGTGTATAGTGCCACTGCTATACCTAGTACACCGGCTAAAAATAAAATGTCATTTACATTTTCGGGTGAAATTCACCAAATTTTGTGTGTATAGTACCACTGCTATACCTAGTAGACCGGTAAAAAAAATAAAAATAATTGTCAGTTACATTTTCTGGTGAAATTCACCAATTTTTGGGTGTGATGTACCACTGTTATACCTAGTAGACCGAAAAAAATAAATAAAAAAATTGGTCAGTTACATTTTCAGTTGAAATTTAACAATTTTTGGGTGTGAAGTACCACTGCTATACCTAGTAGACCGGTAAAACAAAAATAAAAAAATTGTCAGTTATATTTTCTGGTGAAATTCACCAATTTTTGGGTGTGATGTACCACTGCTATACCTAGTATACAGCTTAATACATTTCAATAATTTTTATTTTACATTTTAGGGTGACAATAAACAATTTTTTTCTGTCATAGACCCCTGCTCTACCAAGTAGACTGGTTAATACATTTCTGTAATTTTTCTGTTACATTCTTGGGTTGACATTATACAATTTTAGATGTGAATAAACCTCTACTCTGCATTGGTGACAGGGAGTAAAATTTCTGAAATACTTCTTTAATTGATGCGCGCCACCTCCTTTGATTCAATGCTTAAACTTTAACAAGTTGTACCACATTTGCGCTTCAATAATTTGTCTCACATTTCTGCTTCACTCTTTTGGCCAACATTTGGGCTTCTGTAATTTGTACCACATTTGCGCCTCAATAGCTTTTCCCACATTTCCCGTCGATCCCCAAATTTTTTTATACGTTTATCTCTCTTAGGCTGGTTTCACACGGGCGTTGCGGAAAAATGTGCGGGTGCGTTGCGGAAACACCCGCGATTTTTCCGCGCGAGTGCAAAACATTGTCATGCGTTTTGCACTCGCGTGAGAAAAATCGCGCATGTTTGGTACCCAAACCCGAACTTCTTCACAGCAGTTCGGGCTTGGGATTGATGTTCTGAAGATTCTATTATTTTCCCTTATAACATGGTTATAAGGGAAAATAATAGCATTCTGAATACAGAATGCTTAGTATAATAGTGCTGGAAGGGTTAAAAAAAAATAAAAACGTTAACTCACCTTATCCCCAAGATCGTGTAGTTCCCGGTCGGTCTCTTCTCTAGCTGTGGGCTTGGGCTGAATGACCTTTGGTGATGTCAGATCACATGCTCCAATCACATGGTCCATCACCATGGTGATGGAGCATGTGATCTGACATCACCAAAGGTCCTTTAGCCACAGCTAAAGAAGAGACCGACCGGGAACTAGGCGATCATGGGGATAAGGTGAGTTAACTTTTTTATTTTTTTTAACCCTCCCAGCACCATTATACTAAGCATTCTGTAGTCGGAATGCTATTATTTTCCCTTATAACCATGTTATAAGGGAAAATAATACAGTGAATAGACTGTCACCTAGAACCCATGCGTGAAAATCGCACCGCATCCGCACTTGCTTGCGGATGCTTGCGATTTTCACGCAACCCCATTCATTTCTATGGGGCCTGCGTTACGTGAAAAACGCAGAATATAGAACATGCTGCGATTTTCACGCAACGCATAAGTGATGCGTGAAAATCACCGCTCATGTGAACAGCCCCATAGAAATGAATGGGTCAGGATTCAGTGCGGGTGCAGTGCGTTCAACTCACGCATCGCACCCGCACGGAAATCTCGCCCGTGTGAAAGGGGCCTTAAATTTGGTCTCTTTTTCTCACGCTCCCTCCAGATATCCAAATGGATGGTGGATGTCACTGGGGCACCTCTACATAGGTGACAGGAACATAAATTTAAAAAAAATCGTCAATTACATTGTCAGGTGACAGTTTTCAAATTTTGCCGGATAGAAACCCCTGCTCATAGTTGACAGGGAATAACATTTAATAAATTCTTAATTAATTAATGTGCACCACATCCTTTCATTCAATGCTTAAACTTTAAAAAGTTGTCCCACTTTTAAGCTTTAATAATTTGTCCCATAGTTCTGCTCTATAATTTTAAATTTGAAAAAAATGAATCCTCCCTTGGATGTGGTCTCTCTTTCTCACGCTCCCTCTCCAGCGTGGAACCCCGATTCCCCGCCACCCATAATCACCATGGTAGGCGCATAAAAGAACATCGAAAGTTGATAGAGCAGATATCAAATTGGATCGTGAACATCACGGGGACGTGCAACATGGTGGGGCAGTAAGTGTGCACACGCCTACACGAACTGACTGACAGGGGTCAGCCCTGCAACTTCTGGGTCTCCAAATTGGGCACATGTCCTGAGCTTGCCCTTTACCCCTTGGAGGTGCTGGCCTGCCCTGCAGCCAGTGTATTATCTGAACCTGTGTTTAGCACGACTGGAGGGAGTTATCATAGGTTATATTTCCCAATGTTTTGGGGTGTACCCTAATTTTAAAAAATTAAAATAAATTTAAAACCAAAAAGCAGTGTAGGCTATCTCCTCCTCCTCCACTGCCGCTTCAACCTACACCACCACATCCACCGCCTCCTCAACCTCCTACTCCATATGGACCTCGTCCTACTAGATCAAGATTATTTTTTTTATTTTTAAGTATTTTATGTTATTTAAAGTCATTTCCCTATCCACATTTGTTTGCAGAGCACTTGGCATGCTCTTGACCACATTTTGATGCCATTTGCAGCCCTCTAGCCCTTTCCAATAAATTTTTACAGCCATTTTAGTGCTCAAAAGTTTGGGTCCCCATTGACTTCAATGGGGTTCAGGGTCAAGTTCGGGTACTGAACGTGAACTTTTTTCTGAACTTCGACCAAACCCGTCGAACCCGAACATCCAGGTGTCCACTCAACTCTAAAGAGAATCCTTCCTGCTGTTATCTGACTGGAAAGAATCCTTCCTGTTTGATCCAGATGGACTAGTAAAATCTTTTCGGCACAAATCAGTCTTTAAAGTGTCCTTCCTGCTTAAATTAGTATTTGCAGAATATTTACTGCCATAATTGGGGGCGTTGTTTCGCGCTTTCGATGGTTCTTCTACACCCAATGCTTTTATCGTTTCCCCCATAACCAGGATTATTTTTACGATCAGCCAAATTACATTCACTATAGACAGTAGAAAGTGAATCAATAATTCAATGATCTCACAAGAAATGTTCACAATGGCCGACACGGCTTTCAGGATGTTACTCAGCGCCATGATGAAATCCAGTAATATTATTTTCACATGATCGAGGCTTTGATAAAATTCCATCCACAGGTTTTCAAACGTGCTTGGCGGTGTGAAATACTTCATTTTTCTTTCTGTATAATTTTTTCTGGCCATTGCAGTTAATCTGTAGCTTGAGAACACTGGAATAGAGTTGTATCTGGAAACAAAAAGATAAATTCTTACTATTATCAAAAATCACAGAAACTTAGAATAGCACCCTCCAGTTATAGTAGTGGCCGTGCCTGGTTACTGCATCACTGCTCCCATTCAAGTGGATGCAGTACCCAGGCACGGCCACTAGATGGTGCACGGAGCTGTGCTGCTCCGATTCCTGGCTCTGGTGCACAGAGGCTCCTGTAAACGGTTGAACGTCGGGAGTTCCAGTTGATAGGGCCCCATAGCAAAGCTTACTATGGGCCCCTTGCACCACCAATTTCCTAGTAGGCATTTGCCAAACGCATACAGGCAATGTAGAATGCAAAGAGCAATGCCCTATATTACTGATAAATTTATGATCTTTTTTATTAGGCTAAAAAAAAAAAAATTGTAATAAAATTTTTGCCCTGGCCTAACCCACTGTATCCGACTTCTATGTTGATAAAAGTAAAACTAGGGCTTCAAAAATATGGCGCACCATATTTCTCAATGTATTTAGACCAGACAAATATGGTGTATAACTGCAATGATAAATCTGATGCACTCCACTTATTACAAAGCTGCCTGCCTTTAGCTACCACTAGGGGGAGTTCAGTGCATAGGAGTTTATACAGTTACCATTGTCTGCAGCTGAAGCTGTAATCATCTCTTTGCACTGAGCTCCCCCCAGTGGTGGCTTCATGAAAATGCAGTGCTTTCATATTGCAAACAAACAAAGTTTATAGCCGGGCCCTTCCTTCCTCCCTGGCCCCGTAGCAGTTGCGCCGTCTGCCTCCATTGAAGGTACTCCACTGCCCCTACTGATATGAATTTGATGACCTATCTTAAAGGGGTTAACCCAACATTAATGTAAAAACATGAAAATCTGACTT
This sequence comes from Bufo gargarizans, assembly GCF_014858855.1. NCBI lineage: Eukaryota > Metazoa > Chordata > Amphibia > Anura > Bufonidae > Bufo > Bufo gargarizans. The sequence continues at coordinate 25,402,096 of NC_058088.1, read as the reverse complement.
TCTATACAGTAGTACATGACAAAGCCAGAACCAGCCCTGTACCTCACAGGAGTCCAGATATCTCCCCATTCATTGCTCAAATGGTTCTGTTTAATTTATTTCAAGCTGGTAGCTCAGGGACGTGCCCTTTCTGCTGCAGCTCTCTCCCCATCACAGCTCAGGGGGCATGTCCTCTCTACTGCAACTGTGTCCCTGAAAATGTCACAGCTTCTAACAGTAGATACTGCTGGTGGCAGTTGAAAGAAGGAACTGAGCATGTGCGACCACTTCAGCCAGGTGAACAGAGGAATAAGGAAAGGAACACACAGCAGGTGGCGCTATACGGATACATTATATTGAATAACTCAGTGGCTATATTACATTTTTAATGAAATGCGATTACAAAAGTATTCAGATCCAGGTGCTGGTTTAAAAAAAAAAAGTAGAATATTTTTTGTGGGACAACCCCTTTCAGGTTGTGTGTGATGTTGCACCTCAGCCCAAATAATTTCAATGGAGCTAAGCTGCAATACCAACCTACAGACAGGCATGAAAGAAAGCAGCCATGTTTTTAACATCATGGACCCATTATTATTATTATTGTTATTATTATCATCCCTGTAGAAATGCACAGCTCATCATGGGAGGCCCAGCAGTAGAGAACCTTGTGATCAGCTAATATTTGAGGATCCTTCTCGAATTTGTGAACCTGAATGTAAGAATCCTCTCTCCTGATATCCGAGAGAGTCCAGTCCCCGGGACCGTTCATATTTATCACTGTAACAGGAGCGAAGTGCGTGGAGCAGCTCGACCTTAGAACTATTGAAGATTATCTTTCCGATTGTAATGGTTAAAGTGGACTTTAGAGACTCCACCTTACTGTAAACCCTGCATTATACACAAATACCTCAACGCCCGTCATCAAGACTTATTTAAAGACGTCCATTTTACAGTTCTCTTAAAAGGACGCAGGAACAGCTTATCGGAAAATACGTTTCAGCTGCTTTTAGATGGGGGAACGTTCCATAAGACTGGAATATATTTACTTGTAACTCCCATAGAGATGAATAGGGCAGCAATGTGCATGCTGGACCCACCACTAGGCTGAGAATGGGGCCCCCATTATGATGAGTGGTTGGGGTCCCAGCGCTAGGATTCCGCCAGTCTAATATGTATTTCCTACCCTGTGGAGAGATAAATTGATAAATTGCTAGAACTGGAATAGCCCTTTAAGGCTCTGTTTTCCCCGTCCGTGAGCTGTACGATTTAAAGGGGTTGTGTCTTGAAACATATTCCACATTTGGATCTGAATACTTTTGTAATTCCATGTAATAAAATTTTTTGTATAGCCAGTGAGTTATTCAATAAAACGTATCTGTATAGCGCCACCTGCTGTTTGTTCTTTTCCCCATTTTTTTTTTGCCCGTCTCACTGAGGTGGTCGCACGTGCTCAGTTTAAATCGTCCCCTTCCACCGGCCATATCTTCTGTTAGAATCTGTGGCAGTTACAGGGAGTGAGCTGCAGCAGAAAGGACATGCCCCCGCGCTGCAAACCTGAAGATAATCTAGCGGAGCAATTGGAGCAGTGAATGGGGAGATCTCTGGATCCATGTGAGGTACAGGGCTGGTTCTAGGTTTGTTAGAAAGAGGTTGTCATGTCCTATATGATGTCTGATTTTCATATTTTTTTTATTAATCTTGGGCTAACCCCTTTAAGCATTTATCCCGATGTGCTCTCAATATACTGTATATGCAACTATGCCCATAGGAGGAGGAATTCATCATCCCCCCCCCCCCCCCCCACACACACACACACACCACTTTTCTGGCATTAAAAAAAAGCCATAAACCCTGAGTTTGCAACTTTTTAAACACCATGACAAAATTTAGCATTTTTATGCAGCCCTCGCCACTTTCCGAAAAGGGGACACGGTGAGAGTGGAAGGGGGCAGGGCCGACACATTTATCTTCATTTACGCAGTTTTCTGTTTAGGCGCACGGACCGCCAGAGGATGAGCCTAATATATGAAGAGATCTGAGCCTCCCCTGCCACAGCGCAGGGGATATCATAGACAAGCGCAAAACACCGTTCTATGATAAATTTCCTCCATACAGGTTATTTTTGGCATATGTTAGACCAGTCTACCCCAGTATACCCAGTCTACTTTTTATTTTAATTGCAGGAAATACATTTTTCTTCACAAATCAAACTCACAGAGGCTCGGCAGTACTAAAACAAGCAGTTCCCTCCAAGCATCACTGAAAAACCCATATGCAAAAACCACTCAAAACTACACGACCGCAATATGGTGCATAATACGGCTCTGAGCCATGTAGCATCTGTAGTCACCTATAATGTGGCAGTGTTAGATACAATCCACTGTATAGTCCATCATTCAGGAGGTATACAGGCTCACGCAGAACTTGTATCTAGTCCATATAATGCAGATATACAGGTAGGAGAATAGACTCTACTTACGGAGGTGTTAGCGTGTCCGTGACAAAAAGTGAGAAGATTGTCCATAGTGCAGTTCTAAGATCATATACCTGATGGGAGTGTAAGTTACAAAGAGCAGAATCATCTGTGAGCAGTCAGGAGAAAGGAGGTGACGACACAGTCGCTGATCTGGAGATTTCACAAGAAGTCGCCACAGACCGTAACCGGAGAAATCAGAGCGCTGACGCGTTCTCATCAGTTCCAGGGCCTGAAGGCAATCCTTATCTGTAAAGGACCATAAACAGCGCAGAGAGAGCAATATCATTTGGTGGTACTTGGGAAGGGGAGAGAAAGTGTTGGTCACCTGCTGGGCGCACAACAGTCCAAAAGGATTCGAAAGATGGCGAAGGGACCGCTGCCCTTTGGTGGGCCCTCCGGAATAGTGTTCGGAAAGACGATGATAAAAGTGCTGAAAGGTGCAAAGAGGGAACCTTGTCATGGCACTGCTATCCCAGTGATGAAGAGCTGGATTCTCTTCCATACATTTATTATAAAACGACGTGTTTCGGCACTGGACTAGTCCCTTCCTCTGGCACTACACACTAAAATGCTAGGTAGATAAGTCTATAGATATTTACTTATTATACGCACTTATATAGTGCTGACATATTCCGCAGTAAAAAGATCACAGTCAGTCATGTTACTGCTCCGTGTCTCCGCTGTCCAGGATAGGGCTTGGCGCTCATTCACGCAGCGGATTAGCCGCACGGAAAGAGCCCTTAGTAAGAAAATCTGCCGCTTCTTTGTAAAAATGGGGGGGGGGGGGAGATGGCCCCAATCCAAAGTTTGCACTGTGGCCCATAACACTATAGTTACGCCACTGGCTGACAGCCTCTCCTCTAAACAGACTCAGGAGGCCAGGGAGTTTATTAGTCGGAACACAGATGTGTTGTCGGACCTCCCTGGACGCACTTCCATAATCCAGCATGACACTGTCACTGAGCCTCAGGCAAAAGTCCGATTAAAACCGGGTACCCGAGGCTCAGTGACATGCCATATCGGAGGAGGTACAGCTAATGTTGCAGCTAGACGTCATTGAGGAGTCAAAAGGTGAGTGGGCCAGTCCTTATAGTATTGATACCCAAGCCGGACGGGATGTTGCGGTTTTGTAACGACTTTCAAAATCTTAACGAGGTTTTCAAATTCGATGCGTATCCCATGCCCCGGGTGGATGAGCTTATCGAGAGGTTAGGACAAGCCCGGTATTTTTCTGTTTTGGACCTCACGAAAGGGTACTGGCCAGGCCCCCCCCGCCACTTTTCAGCAACAAATGGACATTGTGCTTCATCCACATCGTCAGTACGCTTCGGCTTACCTGGATGATATTGTCATCCACAGTACCGACTGGCAAAGTCACCTACCCAAAGTGCAGGCTGTAGTAGACTCACTTCGGAAAGCTGGCCTAACCACTAACCCCAAAAAATATGCAATAGGGTTAGAAGAGACTAAGTACCTGGGGTATGTCATTGGGTCAGAGTCATCAAATCCCAAGTGAACAAAATAGAGACGATACGGAATTGGCCCCGACCTGTCACCACTAGGTAAATAAAGTAATTCCTGGGAATGGTGGGCTATTACATGACGCTTGTTCCACACTTTGCTACTCTAGCCGCACCCTTGACAGGACTTTTGAAGGGACACAAGTCAATGATGGTTCGCTGGGATGATCGGAAGGAAGAGGCTTTCTCCGCTTTGAAGTCGGCCCTGTGCGGGTCCCCGGTTTTGGTGACGCCCGACTTCAAAAGGGAGTTTATAGTACAGACGGATGTAGGCCTCGGTGCTGTACTGTCTCAGGAAGTCAACGGGGAGGAGCATCCCATTGTCTTCCTCAGCCATAAGCTCACCCCATCGGAGACCCGGTATAGTATAGTGGAGAGAGAGTGCCTGGCCATCAAGTGGGCACTAGAATCTCTCCGCTATTATTTATTGGGGAGAAAATTCCGCCTGGTGACCGACCACTCCCCTCTCAAGTGGATTAACCAGGCCAAAGAGAGGAATGCTCTGGTCACCAGATGGTTTCTCTCCCTACAAAACTTTACGTTTTTGGTGGAACACAGGGCAGGCTGGTTACAGGGAAACGTGGATGCCCTGTCCTGTGTACACTGTCTGGCGTGTGTTCACCCCCTCAGGGTTGAACAAAGGAGGGAGGTTAGTGACACAGTGAGAGGTTTGGTCTGGGAAAACAGGTATTTTCCTCCCAGCATGTGCTGCTGGGCTGATTTACAGCCAGGTGAGGTCAAATACCGGACCGGATTTTAAGTGCCGGTCCGGGTTTTGGCAGCACCTGGCTGTCCTTAAATAGGCAGCTGGGCTCAGCAGAGATGTCTCTGTGTTGGGATCTGGGAGCCTTGTGTCTGGATGAAGGCTTGCTACCTGTTTGGCGTGAAAACAGGTTGGTGCTGCTATGAGCAAGGACTGTTTGAGGCAGAATTGCCACATTGTGTGAATTACCACCAACACCACAAGGTGACTTTTGGTTGGAATATGACTGCTTGTTTTGTCACTTGCCTAAAGTGTGAATAAAACACTGAACTTTTTGATCCAAAGAACTTGTTGCCTCTGTACTGCGTCCGCTAATCCTGTCTACCAGAGCGAAACCCCACACTATCTATCTATCTATCTAGTCCACAATAATATGAACAGCACAGCACCAGTGGCTGTAGAAGCAATCCACCATCCAACAAATAAAATTAAAAATTCCACGGCACTCCCAAAAAGTAAATTAAAAGTAGTGTTCTTTAATCACCAAAAAGCGAAGTTCCAGTCCTTTTAGGGTACTTTCACACTTGCGGTAGAGTGATCCGGCAAGCAGTTCCGGCAAAACGTATGCCAACTGATGGCATTGGTAAGACTGATCACGATCCTGATCAGTCTTAAAAATGCCTGATCAGTCAGAAAAATGCATTGAAATGCCGGATCCGTCTTTCCGGTGTCATCTGGCAAAACGGATCCGTCATTTTTATTTTTTTTAACCTTTTTTTCGGTTCTGTGCATGCGCAGACCAGAAGGACGGATCCGGCATTTCCGGTATTTTGAATGCCGGATCCGACACTAATACATTCCTATGAAAAAAAATGCTGGATCTGGCATTCAGGCAAGTCTTCAGTTTTTTGGGCCGGAGATAAAACCGTAGCATGGTGCGGTTTTTATCTTTTGCCTGAACTGCCCCATTCTGGACAGCAGAGACACGGAGCAGTAACATGATTGACTGTGATCTTTTTACTACAAAATCACGGTGACAACTTTATCTCACTGTGATTTTGTAGTAAAAAGATCACAGAGAGGCACGGAGCATTATCAGTCATGTTACTGCTCTGTGTCTCTGCTGTCCGGTACAGGGCTTGGCTGTCTTTCACGCAGTGGATTACCCGCACGGGATCCGCTTGTGTTAAAGAGCCCTAAATCCAATGCATGGCTACACTCACCCAGTCCTAATAAAATCTGGTCCTACCTCATCCAGGGTGTCACTGGCGTCGGCGTGATGTCCGCTGGATCCAGAACAAGGTCCCTGTGGGGAGAAAAAAATAATAATCACATAAGGAAGGGATGCGTACTGCCCCTGTGAAATCATCAGCAGGGGGCGCTGTGCTGGTCCTGTAAGACTGAGCCATGCCAATGTATAGCAGGGTAATCTAGGACATTTCCCCTAATTGCAACCACACAGTACTAATTCCCACCTTGTGGCCCCTCACAGTAGTTATGCCCACCTTTGTTCCTGTTACACTAGTTATGCCCAGATATGTGCCCCTCACAGTACTAATGCCAGATTATGTGTCCCATCACAGTAGTTATGCCAGATTATGTGCCCCTCACATTAGATATGCCCACATATGTGCCCCTCACAATGGTTATGCCAGGTTACATGCCCCCTCACAGTAGTTATGCCAAATTAGGTTCCCCCTCAAATTAGTTATGGCAGATTAGGTGCCCCTCAGTAGAGATGCCCACTTTTGTGCCCCCTCACTCTAGTTGTGCCCATCAAACACCCACCGACCCCCATCCCCCTTGCCCCCAGTCTGCAGTGTTAGAAAAATAAAAACCACATACTTACCTTCTTCCCTGATGACAGGCTCCCACACTCATCGCGCTGCTGGCTGTGCTGAAGGCAGATTCCCGCTTTCAGCTCTCCTCCCACAGCCAGCAGCGCGATGTGGGGCCAGCAGGGGGAGCCCCTGAGCTCTGAAGATCAGTGAAGCAGGGAGCAGAGAGGTTTCCCTGCTTCACTATGGAAACAAACTACCTGGCCGGGTGTGTGTAAGTGCGCGTTCCCCCCCCCCATATTATACATGTATTGGAGGCATGGAGCGCTCTGATGGGGCCCGAAATTGCCACTGTACTTCATGCCGGTCTCCATCAGAGCACTCCATTACATGTGAGTACAGCGGGGCCCCTGCCAGCGGCCGTTTTTAACATGCTTTAGGGCGGCCTGGGTGGGGGGTCCACAGGCGGCCGGGCCCCCTGGAGTGCCGGGCCCGGTCGCCACTGCGACCCCTGTATGTACGCCAGTGCATGGGGATATAACTGATCAGTTCTTTTCTGGCATTGAGCCCTTTTGACGGAACTCAGTGCCGGAAAAGAAAAATGCAAGTGTGAAAGTTCCCTTCCTGGGACTTTTCTCAAGCAGTGACAAAATACAGTGGTGCTCAGTGCATACACATACAGTGCTGCCCATAATTATTCATACCCCTGGCAAATTTTAATTTAAAGTTACTTTTATTCAACCAGCAAGTAACTTTTTGACGGGAAATTACATAGGTGTCTCCCAAAAGATAATAAGACGATGTACAAGAGGCATTAATGTGGGAAAAAAAAACATTTCTCAGCTTTTATTTATATTTGAGCAAAAAATACAAGATGTTCCGCACTGTGGAAAGGATGTGGGCGGAATCCAAAAGTGACACCTGTGCTGGCCAGGAGGATAGTTAGAGAGGTGAAAAAGAATCCAAGGATCACCACCAAGGCCGTCCTGGTGAATCTGGGCTCTGCTGGTGGCAATGTCTCAAGGCAGACAATCCAACGGACACTGCACAATGCAGACCAAGGAGGACGCCACTTCTCCAGATAAGGCACACAAAAGCTTGCTCGGCCTTTGCAAAATCTCATCTGGACAAAGAAGACGACTTCTGGTCTTCTGTGTTATGGTCAGATGAAACAAAAATTGAATTGTTTGGTCACAATGATGTTTCCTTCATTTGGTGTAAAAAAGGAGAAGCCTTCAACCCAAAGAACACCATCCCCACTGTCAAACATGGTGGTGGGAACCTAATGCTTTGGGGGTGTTTTTCAGCCAATGGACCAGGGAACCTAATCACAGTAAACGGCACCATGAAAAAAGAGCAATACATGAGGATTCTCAACGACAACATCAGGCAGTCTGCAGAGAAACTTGGCCTTGGGCACCAGTGGACATTTCAGCCTGACAATGACCCAAAACACACAGCAAAAGTGGTGAAGAAATGGTTAGCAGACAACAACATTAACGTTTTGGAGTGGCCCAGAGTTCAGACTTGAATCCAATTGAGAATCTGTGGAGGGAGCTAAAGATTAGGGTGATGGCAAGAAGACCCTCCAACCTGAAAGATTTGGAGCTCATTGCTAAAGATGAATGGGCAAAAATACCTGTGGAGACCTGCAAAAAGCTGGTCTGCAATTATAGGAAGCGTCTGATTGCTGTAATAGCCAATAAAGGCTTTTCTATTGATTATTGAGAAGGGTATGAATCATTTTGGACTGGACACTTTTTGCTCAAATGTAAATAAAAGCTGAGAGATGTTTTTCCCCCACAATAATGCCTCTTGTACATCATCTTATTATCTTTTGGGAGACACCTATGTCATTTCCCGTCAAAAAATTACTTGCTGGTTGAATAAAAGTAACTTTAGGTCAAAATTTGCCAGGGGTATGAATAAATTTGGGCAGCACTGTATACCCCATTGAATAATTAATCATATAACATAACTAGTAAAATAAACCATAATTTATACATAAATACTATCTATCAGGGAGCGAGTGGTGTTAATGTCAAGCACTGCAGAATATAAGTGCGTATAATAAGTAAGTAAATATCTATAGACTTACCTACCTAGCATTTTAGTGTGTAGTGCCAGAGGAAGGGACTAGTCCAGTGCCGAAACGCGTCGTTTTATACACATTTAATAAACGTATGGAAGAGAATCCCGCTCTTCATCACTGGGATAGCAGTGCCATGACAAGGTTCCCTCTTTGCACCTTTCAGCACTTTTATCATCGTCTTTCCGAACACTATTCCGGAGGGCCCACCAAAGAGCAGCGGTCCCTTCGCCATCTTTCGAATCCTTTTGGACTGTTGTGCGCCCAGCAGGTGACCAACACTTTTTCTCCCCTTCCCAAGTACCACCAAATGATATTGCTCTCTCTGCGCTGTTTATGGTCCTTTACAGATAAGGATTGCCTTTAGGCACTGGAACTGATGAGAACGCGTCAGCGCTCTGATTTCTCCGGTTACGGTCTGTGGCGACTTCTTGTGAAATCTCCAGATCAGCGACTGTGTCGTCACCTCCTTTCTCCTGACTGCTCACAGATGATTCTGCTCTTTGTAACTTACACTCCCATCAGGTATATGATCTTAGAACTGCACTATGGACAATCTTCTCACTTTTTGTCACAGACACGCTAACACCTCCGTAAGTAGAGTCTATTCTCCTACCTGTATATCTGCATTATATGGACTAGATACAAGTTCTGCGTGAGCCTGTATACCTCCTGAATGATGGACTATACAGTGGATTGTATCTAACACTGCCACATTATAGGTGACTACAGATGCTACATGGCTCAGAGCCGTATTATGCACCATATTGCGGTCGTGTGGTTTTGAGTGTTTTTTGCATATGGGTTTTTCAGTGATGCTTGGAGGGAACTGCTTGTTTTAGTACTGCCGAGCCTCTGTGAGTTTGATTTGTGAAGAAAAATGTATTTCCTGCAATAAAAAAAAAAGTAGACTGGGTATACTGGGGTAGACTGGTCTAACATATGCCAAAAATAACCTGTATGGAGAAAATTTATCATAGAACGGTGTTTTGCGCTTGTCTATGATATCCCCTGCGCTGTGGCAGGGGAGGCTCAGATCTCTTCATATATTAGGCTCATCCTCTGGCGGTCCGTGCGCCTAAACAGAAAACTGCGTAAATGAAGATAAATGTGTCGGCCCTGCCCCCTTCCACTCTCACCGTGTCCCCTTTTCGGAAAGTGGCGAGGGCTGCATAAAAATGCAAAATTTTGTCATGATATTTAAAAAGTTGCAAACTCAGGGTTTATGGCTTTTTTTAATGCCAGAAAAGTGGTGTCGGTGTGTGTGTGTGTGGGGGGGGGGAGATGATGAATTCCTCCTCCTATGGGCATAGTTGCATATACAGTATATTGAGAGCACATCGGGATAAATGCTTACAGGGGATTATCCCAAGATTAATGTAAAAAACTGAAAATCAGACATCATGTAGGACATGACAATCTCTTTCTACGAACCTAGAACCAGCCCTGTACCTCACATGGATCCAGAGATCTCCACATTCACTGCTCCAATTGCTCTGCTAGATTATCTTCAGGTTTGCAGCTCGGGGGCATGTCCTTTCTGCTGCAGCTCACTCCCTGTAACTGCCACAGATTCTAACAGAAGATATGGCCGGTGGAAGGGGAAGATATAAACTGAGCACGTGCGACCACCTCAGTGAGACGGACAAAAAAAATGGGGAAAAGAACAAACAGCAGGTGGCGCTATACAGATATGTTTTATTGAATAACTCACTGGCTATACAATTTTTTTTTATTACATGGAATTACAAAAGTATTCAGATCCAAATGTGGAATATGTTTTAAGACACAACCCCTTTAAATCGTACAGCTCACGGACGGTGAAAACAGAGCCTTAAAGGGCTGTTCCAGTTCTAGCAATTTATCAATTCATCTCTCCACAGGGTAGGGAATACATATTAGACTGGTGGTGTCCAAGCGCTGGGACCCCAACCACTCATCATAATGGGGCCCCATTCTCAGCATAGTGGTGGGTCCAGCATGCACATTGCTGCCCTATTCATCTCTATGGGAGTTACAAGTAAATATATTCCAGTCTTATGGAACGTTCCCCCATCTAAAAGCAGCTGAAACGTATTTTCCGATAAGCTGTTCCTGCGTCCTTTTAAGAGAACTGTAAAATGGACGTCTTTAAATAAGTCTTGATGACGGGCGTTGAGGTATTTGTGTATAATGCAGGGTTTACAGTAAGGTGGAGTCTCTAAAGTCCACTGTAACCATTACAATCGGAAAGATAATCTTCAATAGTTCTAAGGTCGAGCTGCTCCACGCACTTCGCTCCTGTTACAGTGATAAATATGAACGGTCCCGGGGACTGGACTCTCTCGGATATCAGGAGAGAGGATTCTTACATTCAGGTACACGCAGTGTCGGACTGTGGTACCTAGGGCCCACCAGTAAAATGTATTTTGGGGGCCCACCGTACCGTACAGTTGAATATAATAAATAATTTAACAAGTTTTTTATATGAACATAGGCTGGTTGAGGTGCTGTACATTGAATATATGTATGTAGTGCAGTAAATCTAATGTGTTATGTGCCACTTGTGCAGGGGGTGGGAGACTAGGGGCCCACTTTGCTCAGGGGCCCACCGGGGGATTCCCCTGTACCCCTGTGGGCCAGTCCGAGCCTGGGTACACGTCTTCGAGAAGGATCCTCAAATATTAGCTGATCACAAGGTTCTCTACTGCTGGGCCTCCGATGATGAGCTGTGCATTTCTACAGGGATGATAATAATAATAATAATAATAATTGGTCCATGATGTTAAAAACATGGCTGCTTTCTTTCATGCCTGTCTGTAGGTTGGTATTGCAGCTCAGCTCCATAGAAATTATTTGGGCTGAGGTGCAACATCACACACAACCTGAAAGGGGTTGTCCCACAAAAAATATTCTACTTTTTTTAAACCAGCCCCTAGTTTTGAATACTTTTGTAATCGCATATCATTAAAAATGTATTATAGTCACTGAGTCATTCAATAAAATGTATCCGTATAGCGCCACCTGCTGTGTGTTCTTTTCCTTATTTCTCTGTTCACCTCGCCGAAGTGGTCGCACATGCTCAGTTCCATCCTTCAACTGCCACCAGCAGTATCTACTGTTAGAAGCTGTGACATTTTCAGGGACACAGTTGCAGTAGAGAGGACATGCCCCCTGAGCTGTGATGGGGAGAGAGCTGCAGCAGAAAGGGCACGTCCCTGAGCTACCAGCTTGAAATAAATGTAACAGAACCATTGGAGCAATGAATCAGGGGGATATTTGGACTCATGTGAGGTACAGGGCTGGTTCTGGCTTTGTCATGTACTACTGCATATAAAGTCTGATTTTCATTTTTTTACATTAATGTTGGGTTAACCCCTTTAAGATAGGTCATCAAATTCATATCAGTAGGGGCAGTGGTGTACCTTCAATGGAGGCAGACGGCGCAACTGCTACCGGGCCAGGGGGGAGGAAGGGCCCGGCTATAGATTTCTTTGTCTGTTCACAATGTGAAAGAACTGCTTTTTCATGAAGCCACCACTAGGGGGAGCTCAGTGCAAAGAGATGATTACAGCTTCGGCTGCAGACAATGGTAACTGTATAAACTATGGAGGGTGCTATTCTAAGTTTCTGTCATTTTTGATAATAGTAAGAATTTATCTTTTTGTTTCCAGATACAACTCTATTCCAGTGTTCTCAAGCTACAGATTAACTGCAATGGGCAAAAAAATTTATACAGAAAGAAAAATGAAGTATTTCACACCGCCAAGCACGTTTGAAAACCTGTGGATGGAATTTTATCAAAGCCTCGATCATGTGAAAAAAATATCACTGGATTTCATCATGGCGCTGAGTAACATCCTGAAAGCCGTGTCGGCCATTGTGAACACTTCTTGTGAGATTATTGAATTATTGATTCACTTTCTACTGTCTATAGTGAATGTAATTTGGCTGATCGTAAAAATAATCCTGGTTATGGGGGAAACGATAAAAGCATTGGGTGTAGAAGAACCATCGAAAGCGCGAAACAACGCCCCCAATTATGGCAGTAAATATTCTGCAAATACTAATTTAAGCAGGAAGGACACTTTAAAGACTGATTTGTGCCGAAAAGATTTTACTAGTCCATCTGGATCAAACAGGAAGGATTCTTTCCAGTCAGATAACAGCAGGAAGGGGTCTCTTCAATCAGACAATATTAAGAAGGACTCTTTGCAGACTGACTTCATACAGGAAAGAGTCTGACTCGAAGAAGAAGAATTCGGTACAATTTGATCTGAGCAAAAACACTGTACACTTTGATTCACTTTCAGACGATATTAAGGTGTCGGATTGGATCAAGAGGAATTCTTTAACTTTCATTCAGGATAAGAAATTAACCCGCACCAATTCCGATGACCTGGGCTCTGAGAACTCTGCCTATCCAGAAACCGGTGATGAAAACCCCAACTTCCCAACTTTTGAGAAGGGACACCAGAGGGATTCCAAAGGGGAGAATACAAAGCGTCATGCGCAGCACATTTATGGACTTTATGGACCGCCTCTTTACATAGGACATGCGCTCAACATACAGCATTTAAGTCACAAATAGTACATATGACCACGTATTGTGCACACCACAGAGCAGACCCTCTAAACGCGGACAGATCCATAAAGAAATACAGATTCTCCCAACTCCCTAAACTAAGAGTGATACTAGACCGAACTTCTAAAATTACCTCCTAAAAAATATGTACCCTAGACCAGACCCTCTGTTTACAGGCACCAGACCAAACCTTTATATAGCCTCCAAGCTACTCCTTTAAAGACCCCAAACAAGAATGTTCAAATTTTTCTTTCCTGGGTGCCACTGCAGACCTCGCCCTGATGCTACATGGCGTTAGGTTGTTATCTGGTGCCCCACCCAGAAGTGCAGCAACAGGAAGATATGAGTATGTGGGGTATCTGAGAAATTTGCCAGCTGTTCCAGGAGGATATTTGCAAGCCTCTGAGGAGCCGGTGCAGATGATGGGAGTAATAGTGGCCCTGATGAGATGTTTTGTGACTGTGACTCCCTCTGGCTGTTGACCCCGGGAGTTTGGTGCAGTGAAGAGGTGGTGTGAAGGAATCAGGCAGACGTAGAAGAAAAACAAATATTTTTCTTTACTGAGTGCAAAGGATGAGCTACAGTACATCCAGCTGTGGTCTGTACAAGGTCCAATGTCTCTATCCCCAGATAATGAACTGTAGTAGCAGGCAAGATGGCACACAATAGCACTCTAGAGTAGTCCTTTCTCTCCAGCCTGTGGCTATAGGTGTCCACTTGTGAAATGCAGGCTTTTGTATATGCCTGTCCTGAACTGTGAGGATGGGTGTCTTAACGTGTTATCCCCTCACCTGCAGCAGAGTCTGTATAACTGTAGTGCTGATCACTCTGCTGTCTTTGTACGCTGTAGTTTGCAGGTCTTCTGCAGTCTCCCTGGAGTAGTCGTCCTCACAGACGAGCCGTAACTTTAGTCCTAAGCATTGCACATAAACAATTTTACTTACTGATCTTTATCTCTTTTTTTTAATTTCAGGAGGAAATATACTTTCCCTTACTGTTTTATACATTGTCATATAATGTATCTATAGGTTATATTTTATTGTACACAAACAATGCAAGACAATAGTAAGTGATATTCCCCCAACGATCAGGAGAAGGAGGACTCGCTGCTCCACTGGGCCTCCGAAATAAATGGAGTGTCAGGTCGAGCATGCACCACTCCATCCATCTACAGGAGTTTCGGAGAAAGTGAAGTACAAAGCTCAGTTATTTCTGGAAGGCCTATAGAAATGAATGGAGCGGCAGTGCACATGTTCAACTTGCTACTTGTAATTTTGGGGGTGCCTGTAGAGTATGGTATCCCCATTCCTGTAATCGATGGGGGTCCTAGTGGTAGTACCTCCAACGATCTCGTAGTTATCTCCTATCCTGTGGATAGGAGATAACTTGCTACAATCGAAATACCCCGTCTTAAAGCCCCCTCCAATAAAATTAGCAATGGGTTTGCTTCACTCTCCAGCTATACAAAACATTTGCACATCCATTCTTAATCTTATTGTAATCTCTGTTGGTCTCAGGGTACACACAGGACATATCAATGAGGTATCTTTGGTTATTAGTGAATATCTCATAAGAAATAGATCCCAGCAACAAGCAACTGGAAATTAATGGCGTTGTCTTCTTCTGACCTCGGGGGACCATTATTTTAGAAGCATGGGCCCACTAGAGGGTCCCTTTTCCTAAGGAATATTTTGTCACAATGCAGAATTTATAGTTCTTCCTTGTTCTTGTCCTTATATTGAAGTTTTGAATTTGACTATACCTGAATATATGGGGGCTTCAGGTTTTGTATTTAATTTTTTTTAAACTTCCTGAATATTCACTGGATCATTGGAGTACGTTCTGGGAAGATTCCCGTTTTTTTTACCAGAAAATATACAGATAGACTTATCAAGATTGGTGTTTCCTACAACAGTCTTGATCTCCTATGTGCTGGAGTGAGATGTGCCCATGCCCTTTAATAAATTAGGAGCATCTCTGGACCTTCATGCTGCAAAAACTCAAATCTACACTAACACGAGCTGTAAATTTAAAGTGTAACTATCATTCCTTTTTTTTTTTTTGTAACGTATAGGGGCAGTGATGTTGACCATTTTTGTAATATACTTTTATTACTGAAATCGCACATTTCTATTAGAAAAATAGCTCAATAAAGTGGCCCCTTTTGATCTTTAGTGACGCTCCTCTGTCTTCTGTTTACATAACACAGTCAGTGTTGAGCAGGTCTCCACTGTTATGTAAACAGAAGACAGAGGAGCGTCGCTAAGGCTCAAAATTGGCCACTTTAGAGCAATTTCTCTAATAAAAATGTACGACTTCAGTAATGAAAGTATAGTACAAAAATGGTCAGTATCACTGCCCTGATACATTGCAACAACAAAAAAAAGAATGACGGTTAGACTTTAAGCCAGTTTCTGAACAGTTTCAGAATACTTACCTAGCAACCTTTTTTTTCTATACAGCTGCAGATTCACCAATTTCCGGGCTCCTCTTCTGCCATCCAAGATGGCCGCACTGCATCTTAGACTGCCTGGTGCATACTGTGCATTCAGTAGCCCAAAACACTTCCTGCCGCTCTCAGGTTAACCAGTGTGAGCAGTGCTGGCCAATCCAAGAGCAGGGCTGAACAAGCAGGAAGTGTCTTGAAGGACAGATGCAAGGCGATGGGGATGATATTTTTGGCCCCTTTGACCTTGATATTTTTGGTCTTTGTGACCTCCTTTATAGCATCTTTCCCATCTTTTATTTGACTTTTTAGTCTCTTTATCTTCCATATAGTTCTTAACTAGATTGTAAGCCCTCACGGGCAGGGCTCTCTTTCCTTCTGTACCAGTTTGTAACTCGTCTTGTTTATGAATAATGCAATTGTCTGTATTATGTATGTATACCCCTTTTAATATGTACAGCGCCATGGAATGAATGGCGCTTTAATAATAAATAATAATAATAATTGCTGCACTTTTCTCCTCCTTTTCTCCTTTTTGTTTTTTTAAAGGCTATGTACACTTTTGGAAGGATTTTTTATGATTGCATTCTACTCCTTTTGGGTAAAAAATACATTTTTTAATTGGTCTTTATTAAATATATTCAGCCCTTTCTGAGATACCGGGGTTAAAAATCAGTCTCTTTGCAAGCTGTCACTTTCTGATTCCTTTGAATCTTGTCACCCCGGTCATGTGGAGCTCTTGTCTTAGATCTCCTGACTTCCTAAACCCTGTATCTCAGAAATGGCTGAACATTTTTAATAAATACCAATTGAAAAACTGATTTTTAGCCCAAAATGTGTAAAATACAATCATAAGAAATATTGCCCCGAAGGTGTCGTTAAGGTTTCTTGTCCTTTCTTTCACACTCATCTGCACTGTCATCTCCATCCTACTCACTTACCTGCTCATTGTTCGCTGTGTGTTCTGCCAACTCAAAAAGTTATGGCGCCTTTGGTCTTAGTTGTCATCTTATTTAGAACCGCCCTTTAATTTTACAACTTGATGTTTCTTAGGGACTATTAAAATATTAAATGGGCAAATGTCAATAAAAATAGTTTTGGCAACACAACTATAGAGAGATGTGAGGTGAGCAAATCACAAGGTGGTGTTTAGCCCTTTGCTACATTATCTTACCTGCTTATAGAGCGAAGCTTACCTGGTTTTTGCAGCATCATTGAGTACAGTCCGGTTAGAGATATGGACCTCATCGCTCTCTAGGAGCTCCCACAGGACAGATATTTTAGCCTGCATTCACTTGGAAGTGAAAACATTTTGAAAAGTTCTCAACTGAGTAAAAATTATACAACATGTAATGTATAAATGAAAAAACCTGGGATATGGAAATAGTTGACTTTCGTATAAAGTAATTCCCTCCTGCACACTTCTCTCGTCGTTGAGTTTTACTATGGGTCCAGAGCATGTTGCACTCATCACAGAGGTTTGGAGATGCACCTCAAGGCTTAGATGTGACATGATGTCTCTATGCAATGCCATTGGACAGGGGATCTGAGGTCAAAGCATGGGAGAAGTGAGTAACCAATCACTATAAATGTCTCCCAGCCACAGTCCGAGCCCCAGGGCGAGGACAATGATTGATGTTCCAGCCATGGCGACTATAGCCAATATTGGTCTTCCTGGTGTCCCTGGGATGGGGAGAACAGAAATTAAATGAGATAAAAAAATGACACAACAATTTTACACAAAGTTGAACAAAACATTCAAACAAAAGTGCCAAACAAATCTTGGATTCTACAATATCAGAATTTTTTTTACAAAACCAGTCAGCAAGTCCAGGTTTTGCCTAAGTGTAAAAATAAATATAATGTGCAGCACACAAAAATGGCAATTACTGTGCACAACAACAGACTGGAAATCTCTAATCTATCAAGACATTTCTAGTCAGGGGAACATGTTGTCATTCATTGAAGGACCAGCAGGTGGCGCTGTGTTAATATAAATATGTCTCCTTAACATCATTGTCAATTATAGGTGTCGGGCATCTTATATATCTGTACATGGGTTATAGATGTCATTTGTGCTTTAGATCATTGGAGCCTATTAACCCTTTTTGCCAGGTAATCTCATCAGGTAGGTCATCTGAATATTTGGATCCTGCAAAAGAAAAAGACCAGAATATTTGTGGTCTAGAGATAAGATCAGATGCAGCTAGGCGTGTAGCTATTAGAGGAGCGGAAGTAGCAGTGGCACCCAGACCCTGGTGCCAAAGGAGACCAAAAGCATCCATCTGCCCATAAGAAAATAGTAGTAGTATAAATGTCACAGGGCAGATGGAGGCTCTTTAGATTTTTCACTGGATCCCACACACAGATTTTTCACTGGTGGCCTAGGGCATTAGGGGTTAATATTAGCATCCCTGGTGGTCTAGAGCCATAAGAGGTTGATCTGCCACCCCTGGTATTTAAGGCACCAAAAGAGATGAATGTCAGTATATCTAGTGGTTTAGGGCAGTAAGAGGTTCTAAGCATTTTTGGTTGTCTAAGGCAGCACCCTGGAGGTCTAAAGCAGTATGGGGTTAAAAGGGTATTCCCTGGATATGCCATTCATTTCTGATAGAGACAAGTCCCAACTTTGGGACCTGCACCTATCTCTAGTATGGGGTCCACTTAACCCCATCCCAGTTCTCACATTTGCCTGAACAGGAAGAGCCCTCTTCTCCTGCTGTGACTTGAGGACCTGCTCACTTGACCACAGGTCCTTCAAAAGCTTCTGCTTGCACCTATAGGTTACATGCAGACAGGGCCGCCATCAGGGGGGTACAGCCAATACCCCAGTAAGGGGCCCAGACCCTGGGGGGGCCCAGCCAGTTCCAAAAAAAAAAAAAAAAAAAAAAAAAAAATTATTTTTTTTATTTTTATTTTTCCCCCTCCCATTTGTCAGTGACTTGAGTTAAACTTTATTGCATCGCTAGAGGGGGGCAATTGTTTATTCCTTGCTAGTGATGTCCGGTTCATGAACGAATCATTCATTTGATGAGGGGAGGGACTCGGGAGGAGTGTAATCTGATCCTAGAGTGGAAGCTGCTGCTGCCAGCCCCTCCCCTCCCCGCCCACCAACCAATCAGAGCTGAGGAAAGGTAAGCACTAGCAGCTCTGAGTCTGAGTCACTGACACAAGTACAGGGAGTCTGAGAATCTAATGAGTCACAGGTTAAAATATTTTAAAGATCCGACTGCAAGCAGCGATTTGGTGTCCGCCTCCAGAGCGGAATAGAGACGGAACGGAGCCAAACGGAGGCATTCTGAACGGATCCTTATCCATTCTGAATGCATTGGGGCAAAACTGATCTGTTTGGGGCCGCTTGTGAGATCCCTGAAACAGATCTCACAGGCGGACCCAGAAACGGCAGTGTGAAAGTAGCCTATGCCGCATACTGAGCTAAGCTATTTCAAAGGCTCCAAATTATTTATTTTCATATTGATCCTTATGTTGTCTACTTGGCTAGGCAGCTCTATGTTGTGTGGTCTTTGCTCGGGGGTAAAATGCAAAGCTGTTTTCTGGATTATCCCACAGGGCCAGGATCCTCCATCACTTATTGTTATTAACCCCTCCCTTGCCAGCCCACCCAGCTCTATTTAGCTTTGTGTTCTGCTTTGAAAAAAAATGTTTAGGCCATGAAGGGGTTAATTAAGTGTTGGAGGGGGTGGGGTGTGTTATTGTGCATATTGTGTTTGGGATCCATTTAACAAGTTTGACCAGTTGGGTTTGAGAGTGGTTGAGTGTCATCCACAGATCCCCCATAAAAGTGTTTCATCCACAGATCCCCCATAACAGTGTTCGTCATCCACAGATCCCCCATAACAGTGTTCGTCATCCACAGATCCCCATAACAGTGTTCGTCATTCACAGATCCCCCATAACAGTGTGTCATCCACAGATCCCCCATAATAGTGTCATCCACAGATCCCCATAACAGTGTTCGTCATCCACAGATTCCTCATAACAGTGTGTCATCCACAGATCCACATAACAGTGTGTCATCCACAGATCCCCCATAACAGTGTGTCATCCACAGTACCCCATAACAGTGTGTCATCCACAGATCCCCCATAACAGTGTGTCATCCACAGATCCCCCATAACAGTATCATCCACAGATCCCCATAGCAGTGTTCGTTATCCACAGATTCCCCCCATAACAGTGTGTCATCCACAGATTCCCCCATAACAGTGTGTCATCCACAGATTCCCCCCATAACAGTGTGTCATCCACAGATTCCCCCCATAACAGTGTGTCATCCACAGATTCCCCCCATAACAGTGTGTCATCCACAGATTCCCCCATAACAGTAAGTCCTCCACAGATTCCCCCATAACAGTAAGTCCTCCACAGATTCCCCCATAACAGTAGGTCATCCACAGATTCCCCCCATAACAGTAAGTCATCCACCGATCCCCCCATAACACTGTAACAAAAAACCTTGTGCTTTTAAGGTGTTTTTTTCTTAAATGTGCCAGGGGAAGATTGCTAGGGCAGATTAGAACAGGTAGTGTAGTTAGTGTTAGTGTAGGGTCCTGCTTAAAAGAGTCTACCTTGTCGTGGTAGTAGGCTTCATATTATTTGGTCAAAAATTAATTCCTCACTGAAATCGTTGATTATCACTTTTTACTGTCTTTGTAGTTGTAAAAAAATAATGAAATTGGGGGTAGGTCCTTGGGGGTGGAGGGGAGGTGGAGTCAGGACGAATTCTGAAGGGTAGGAGGGGGGGCCCAGGCCTTGAGCTGTGTAAGGGGCCCCAAAATTTCTGATGGCAGCCCTGCATGCAGACTTGTGTGAGTGCCTTGCACAGCTATTGTGCCTCTTACACTTTCTTTCTCCATCTGCACCTCTGATAGTCCACTCCCCAGCTCCTCTCATCTAATTATCCAGTGCAAAGTGTGCAATGGAGCCGGCCAGTCTCGGGAGTTGAAGTGCACCAG
Source organism: Bufo gargarizans (assembly GCF_014858855.1). Taxonomy (NCBI): domain Eukaryota; kingdom Metazoa; phylum Chordata; class Amphibia; order Anura; family Bufonidae; genus Bufo; species Bufo gargarizans. The sequence continues at coordinate 25,381,565 of NC_058088.1, read as the reverse complement.
GTGGCTTGACAATGCAGTAATGGACTGGGACGTTAATGAGCTGCAAAATATGGACTGACACATCTCTGCAACTGTTTCAGAAAAAGTGAGTAGTTCTTCATTTATGGAAGTTTTCTACCACTTTTCTGATTAGGAAAGTTGAACAAAACTGGCTTTTGTACTATGGCACTCGGAATCAGCGTGGCACAGCTAGCTGGTGGCGCTATGTGTGTACACCGTCTGTTAAAGTTACTTCTGCTGGAAGTGAAACCAAATCTATCTAATACTGTGGTTCCTTCCAACAATATGCAAGCCTTCATTATGTACAAAAAGTATATGAGCCTAAACATGACACCCTCCTCATGTGCGAGGAGATGGGAACACCTCTTCAATCATAGGGTATGTCTTAATCTTGGAGGTCCACCTCAACTAATTTTGGAGAACTGATGTGTGGTCCACGTAATTCAAGGCCATTAGGTTGTGGGGTGTTGTATGTGACCATAAACATTTTGAGTTGGGTAGGCAACCTTGGAGCTAAAATTCGGTAAGAAAGCAGGAGGAGTAAATTATCGGGAGGGCACATGGGGCTCCTGCCGTGGGGTGTCCATCACCCACCCTCCTTGTTGGCTGTTCGGTGAACCCATTCAGACAAAATATAGCAGAGGGGGGTAGCCAAGCAATTCTGGGTTACTGGTTTGGCCATCTCCATGGCTGATATAGACTTCAGTGGAGAGGTTTACATTCGTGTGTATAAGTGGCTATAATAGGGTGTCAGGTGGGGTCCAAATCACAGAGATAAAATAAAGGCCCCGCCAATGTTATTCTGCCCTGGATGCACTTTGTAGTGAAAAATGGTCACTAGAATAAGCCAGGAGCACAGATATATCGAAGCCCATGTGGTCAAAAACAGGTACTGTCCCAAACTGTTGACAGGTCATGTTTAGGAAAGTAACTGAACACACTGGGACGGAAGAGTTGAAAAGTGATAATAGAAATATCTGGGAATTTCCACCATTCTGCGGAGATTCCCCACAACTGTTAACGAATAAGACTCTGAGTCAGCTGGCGCAAACTAGATGGAAACATGTTAAGCACGTCCCTTGAGCGCCTTGTGTAATAGTTCAAGGGCCAGAGCTGTAAATCAAGACATTTCTTATCCAGACACCGGGAAATATTGGGAAACATTTACTAAGCTACATCATGTGCCAGCATTCTAGATTGATTTACACCAAAAAACCTGATATACAAACTTTGCACCCCATTTATTATGTGTTTGACAATTTATGCACTTTGCCAGAAAATGAGACATGGCTGATGCAGAAAGAGGCATGACTCTGCTCAAAGGGGCATGGCTTAGAGAGAATGAGGCGTCACTAGGGCCGCACCGCCAATTATGCGAGGTGAGGCAAACGCCTTAGGCGGCGTGGCCCTGGAGAGGAGTTGGGGGTGGTGACAGGGCTGAAGGAAATGCACACTTCCATTGTGGAGGAGCTCATTTCTCTGTATTCCCTCTATACAGTCGGATGCTGCAGCGGGGCACGGGAGCAACATCTCCCTACCCCGCTGTTTCCTCTGAGAGGCTTCAAGACTAGTGTATGTAGCCTATCAGAGGCCGGCACAGGCGGCACAATGATGTCATAATCATTGCACCACCTGAGCCGGGCAGTGGATGGCGCGGCACCACATTGCTGACAGCCTCATAGAGGTAAGTATATGAATTTCTTTTTTTTCATTTGACACCATGCTGTTGGCCAATATGGGGGAGGGGGAAGAGGAGCACTATGGGGCTTTCAGATACTGGCACACATGGGGGGCACTATGGGGAAGAGGGGAGAGGAGCACCATGGGGACTTCTACTAGGGGAAGCATATAGGGGCATTATATACTGGCACATATTTTGGTGTGCACTATGGGGAAGGGGAGAGGAGCACTATGGGGGCATTATATACTGGCAGACATTATGGGGGACACTATGGGGAAGGGAGAGAGGAGCACTATGGGGGCTTCTACTGGGGGCACTATATAAGGGCATTATATACTGCCACACATCACGGAGAGCACTATGGGGCATCCACTGTGGAACTATATAGGGGTATTTAAAACTGGCAAACATTATGGGGGCCCTAATAAGGTAGTGGGGTATTTTAGTACTGGCACACATGAGGACATTTTTGTACTAGCACACATTATAAGGGGAATTTCTTGCACTGGCACACATTATAAGGGGACATTTTTTGCACTGGCACACATTATAAGGTTCTGTATGTAATGTTAGGAGGGGAGAGCTTGGGTTGAGAATTTGGCATGGGGATTGGGGGGGGGGCGCACGTCATTTAAATTTTCGCCTCACGCAGCAGAAAGGCTAGGGGCATCCCTTGGGAGTGACTCTGCTCAAACGGGGCATGGCTTAGAGAGAAAGAGGCATGAATCTGCTCAAAGGAGGTGCAAACATTTCCGTGCAAAGAAAGCCAACCAATAGGTGGTGTAAAGGTAGACAACAGTGTCCAGGGATCCACCAGATTTATCTTCTGGCCTGACCCAATCTGATAACTTCTGTGCATGTAGTCTCAGTACTAGACAGGATTCGTAAATCTGATCCATTATTATTAAACCAGGAGAAACCCTTTCAAAATGTCCTTTAAGTGAATACAGGAATTATAGAAAAGGATCCTCTGTTTGGGGGGATTAGATAGATAAATCAATAGGCATATGAATGTATGATAGACAGACACACAGATAGAGCGATAGAAGTATACAGATAATCAGTAGAGAGATAGCTATGAGTAGATACTCCGCATTATAATTTTTGTAGAAAGAAAAACCATGTAGATCAATAGTTGAAACACATTTGGCATTGGTCTATGGGTGGGTGTAGAACTTAAGAGGTCTGGCTGCTAACCATATGTTAATTCCGGTTATACAGGGCATTGGTGGGGTTCCCAGTCCACAGAAGCCCCCTGTTCTTATGATATGAGTGATTATTCAAAAATGGAAAGCCCCTTTAAATCACTTCTTCATACACTGATATGCTTTAAATTGCAAAAACAGGTACGTGATACATAAAGTGGATTGTAACTGGAGTGTAATAATGTTCAGTTCCAGGGCTGGCTCGTTATATCATTTTTTATATTTTTTATATGATTATAAAATCGGAGTACTGGATGTTCTACATAGCGCCTCATTACCCAGCTTAATATAATATCATCATTCCCCAGTTTATTACCATGAGTTGTATAACTGAGCGAGGCTCTCCCCATACCAGGCACTCATAAATGTCTGTTCTATCTACAGCAAAAACAATAACATCACGGCGCTATCTCGTACTGGGAGGGTTGGGAATTTGTTGGGAGAAAAATTGCTGTCAACTGCAGCTGAGATCACCAAAAAAGGTTTGAAGGAGTCAGAGATTGGGGAGCTGATAGTAAATGATGAATAGAGTGTGGAGGGGGCAACTGGGATGGGGGTGAACGTTGGCTGAGGAAGGAGAAATACACAGAGAAAGATCACCTTGACTATCGCTTTTACTGAAATAATGAGATATTTTTTTCACAGTACAAAATGTTCCTCTCATGGAAAAGAGTTTAATTTTGGCTTCCGACCTCTGACACTGGGGATTATCCAGCTCTGCCTCTTAAATTAACTTCTTGTTCTCGAGACTGGATAGCTAAAGCCTTTACAGTGGTACAGAATAAAATGAGAAGCACCCTCAACTAATGTCCTTTAGGAGAGTACATAGAGTGACCCTCTCAGTAAGACTCTAAATAGCTTAACCTTCATTCCATGGGCCATTTCAGCCTGACCTTCTGGTCTACAGGACACATCGACCATGTTACTGACCTTCTGCATCGCACTGGAACCATCAAACGTTACAAATAAAACAATCTATATTTGGTAGACCATGTTGCTTGCAGCCAAAGTGACCTTTTAGTCTACATCAGATCAATCATTCATGTCATGGGCTGTTGTTTTTTTGTTTATCCTGAGCTACATGATCAAGAGCTACTGCATCTCTGACCCTCAACACAAGTTCCCCAACCCTGCCATCCAAAAAATGTTGTGCCAAGATGTTGTCTTCTAGAGTGTGTCCGAAATTGTTGGTGCTCAACTATGACACGGTTTTATAGACCGTTCCTCATACTTATAGTACTAAACCTATCTACCCTTTTTCAAGTTACTTTGTCCAACAGGTCTATATCCCCCAATGTACTATACTATGTTCTTTTGCAGCGAGCCCCTGAGGGGCGTGAGTGGAGGATAAGAATAGTAATGGCCCCCGACTGGAGAATGTGTGACAGCTTACTCCCTCAGGCCATCACTCCCTGTAGCTAGGGCTGTAGGGGGTGCCCTTGATGTTACATGTTCATGTCGGTGCAAGACGGGGCTTGAAATGGTGCAATGGCCAGCATAGGGTGTGAGAAGAGTCAGTAACCAGGCCAGATTGAACTCAGCCAAACTCTCTCTTCACTGTGTACAAAAAAGAAGTTGTAGTACATCCAGCAATTATCTGAACACAGTGAAAATTCTTCCCAGATGTCAAAGCATGAGCTAAGCAAGTTAATTGGCAGCAATGGCCCTCTGATTCATTTTTCTCTTTCTAAAATATCTGGGACTGGTATCTCTGGCTAGCAACTACAATTTGGCAACTTTGGCTGTATTGTCCACTAATTTGTAGTGTAGAGGGTGTCTTAACAGGTTACCCCTCTCCAGCAGCAGGGTATAGAATGCTTAAGGGTCCATTCACACGTCCGCAAAATGGATCCGCATCCGTTCCGCAATTTTGCGGAACGGGTGCAGACCCATTCATTTTCAATGGGGCCGGAATGTGCTGTCGGCATCCACATTTGCGGATCCGCACTTCCGCATCCGTGCTTCCGTTTCCGCAAAAAAATAGAACATGTCCCATTCTTGTCCGCAATTGCGGACAAGAACAGGCATATTCTATTAGTATCGGCAATGTGCGGTCCGCAAAATGCGGAACGCACATTGCCGCTTTCCGTGTTTTGCGGATCCGTGGCTCAGTGTATCCGCAAAACAGGTTGCGGAGGTGTGAATGGAGCCTTATGCTGGGTTACCTTGCTGACTCTCATGCTGTAGGCATACAAATTCTCCTTCAGATTTTTCTCTCTTTCATCCCCTGGAGCTCATGGAGGTACTGAAGGCTCCTGGGCTTGAAGCTGGAGTCTGTGGGAGAAGACCACATGGACACTGCTCCCTACCTCCTCCCTCTCTACAGCTAGACTGACTAAAAAACTCTGGAACTAGGAGGTGGGGCCAGATCACACCCTAAGTTCCAGAGATGGCTAGGGCAGGTGGTTAATCCGGGCCATGCCTTGCTTATGCTAGAACATACGACTCCTGGTACCCATGCCACAGCGCAGGAGGCCACAGCCTCCTCATAGCTTACCAAGCTTAGCTGCTCCTAGGCCATGTGACCAATGAACGTGGCATCTAGGAAGAGGCCTAAGCACTAACAGAGCACTGTGGTCTCTACATGCTGCTGAGCGGCGGGAGTGTCAAGAGTCGGACCACCAACGATCAGATATTAATGACCTATCCTAAAGATAGGCCATCAATATCAAAATTCCAGAGAACGCCTAGAATAGAGGAAGGTCTCCCATAGAAGATCCTTATCTATTAGCCAGAGTGGGCTATAAAGAGTATCTCTCTCTCTCCCTCTCTCTCTGGAGGACCCAACATTTCCTTACATTTCAGAGAGCCTAATGACATCAATAGAAACTGTGTGAATCTCTGCTTCTCCTCTGGTGGCGGTGTAGGGAAAATGAACGCTTGCTTCCAGTCTCCCCCAGAGAATATAACCCTATACCTAACAGCAGGATACTTATTGTCAGCTTATCATTAAAAAAAAGTGGTCAATTTCCTTTACTGTTCCCTGCAGGCATTGCATCCATTTGGACTTCTGCATGAAAAGGGATTGGGTTGTTGATGAAAAATGCATTTGAGGATTTCTTTAGTAGTTCCAGTATTGACTTTTTTGTTTTGTAGATCCTCCTGGATCTCTCATGATCAGTGTAATCTGTGGGAAAACCCAGCAGTAAACCTTTAACTTTCCTGCAGCGCCACCACAGCCAGAATAATGTATTACACAATGTCCATTCCAACCATTGGATTGTCTGTGTAATGCAGAACAGGCCAGGTCCACCAAAGCGAGAGAGACGTTCTTTGTCACCCCTCTGTACTCTGGTGAATCGATGAGTAACCTGTACATGGGACCCCCCTTTATTAACTCAGAATTCTCTAAAAAAATGCCTATGAAATTAGGTTTTCTACACTGGACGAAGTTGCCTGGGAAATGGTCTCATTAATGCGATTGTCTGCCTGCATATTAATCTCACGCGAGTCACTTATCCTCTTAGGCTTTAAATAGGCGTGTAAGTCCCCGGATTACTATGACAGGGACCGCACGCTCCTTTCTCTGATGTGCTGCCATTATCTGTCAGCTATGTTATTAGTACATGTCAAATGCTCTAAGAGCTAATGAGTGCAAGACAGCGTCCATCTCTGAAGGCACAGGACAACGTCTGACCATCATAGGTCTTCCTCCTAAAGGTCGTGCTTATTGAATACCATACAGAGGGTTATTTATTGAGGGGGTGGGGGGATTCACTCAGACTGACCTTCTATCATAGATATATGTGGAAAATTCTGTGAAATGAGGTTTATGACTTTTTACCATGACTGATTAAATGTCCATCACCAGGAAATTCACTGGTTAACCAGGCACCTTGCCTTTAAGGGCTAGCTCAGCTGAATGTGATGATACCTTCCACTTAGGGATCCATTGCTTCATTCTGGAGAAAAAGTACTTTTAGTCCATATGCAAATTAGCAGTTATGTGCACCAAGGGAGGGCCCAAGCCCTTTCTGCAAACCCTTCCCTCTCCTGCTAGGTTGACAGGGCAAGGTTCCTGCATAGACATCTGACTTGGCCCTGTCAATCATGAAGATGAGGGAGGGACTGACATAGAAAGTAGGACGTGCAAGGGTGCACAGAGCAACTTGGGCCCGCCCTCAGTGCACACAACACAACTGCTCATTTGCATATAGATGCTTTTTCTGCAGAATGAAGCAACGGATCACTAAGTGACAGACTCCATTTAATCAGTCGTGGTAAAAGGTCATAGCAGCATTTCCCACATATTTCTATGATAGAAGATCAGTCTTGGACCTCTTGGTGAATTCCCCTGCCCCCCCATCCCCCTCCATAAACGAATCTTATAGAAGGAGGATCTAAGATGGTCAGACTTCGTCTTCTGCCTTTAGAGATTGACTTCATACAGATCCTTACCCTCTTGTATTGCTTAGAGCTTTCAGTGGCTGCACCTTGAACACTTCTTTTCCTGTTCTACCTGATTCATCCTTCAGATCTTTCACACTTCTGTTTATTGATGGGCATTTACATGTTAACGTAGATGAAACTTGACTCTCAGGATGGTTATCCACTAGCAAAATTGAATTATTTTGTGTCGTACTGGAGGATAGGTTTTGCAACCCAGTTTTAGACTCGGATTGTTCAGCTTCCTTTATGTTCTGTGTTGCAGTTAGGTCCCTCAGCTCCTAGGCCCTTGACGTACATGTTTGGTATTTCTCGTACATCTTTTTTGATCAAAAGGATGATCCAATCCTTGATGCACAAGACAGCAGATGATATTATATGGAGGAAACATACGTAAAGAAAATTTCTTGAGAAACCCTTTAATAAGATCATCTACTGTAGGAACTATAGAGTGAGAACACCAAGATGAGCCTGTTTAAAATGTCCATAGCACATGCTCCATCAGTATGTGATGATACCAACCTAAAATATTGTTAATGTTTCTTAAAACATCTAAAAGGAACATCATGTCAAAATCAGACGTGATGTAAAAGATTTCAATCATAGAGGTAGGTAGTCTGCCTTTGGACAATGCATTTTGGTTAGAAAGTCATGTCCTGATAAAGTGTTCCCTGCTGTGATTTCAGTAATCCGATGTAATCCAGGGGAAAACCTGGTGACTACTGCTCAATTACCCTGCAGCACCCCTGTAGCACCCCTGTAATAAGTATTATACAGTTACCATTGAAATCAAAGGACTATCATGTAATATCAAGTGCAAGAGACATTTTTATGTATCCAGTTTTCACTCTGAAAAATAGGAAGATTCAGGTGCTGTGTTAAATTTTGGGCAATGTGCAATGTGCAATACCCCAGATACAGTATTTGCAATTGTTATGTATTATAATGATTTGTTGTGTATTTTCTTATGTTTTGACCATTCATTCCAGCTACAGAAAGGTAAGGTTGGCAAAGGTTGGCAGGGACAGGGCTAACCACCCTGTTGCCCACCTCTTGGTAGGAGAGGGCTGGTCCTGCTTCCTGCTGGAAGGGGGAGTTTTAGTCTTGTGAAAGAGAAGAGTTCCTGTTCTGATAGTGGGGGAGTGAGGAAGCACATGTCGGAGCTCCTGCTCCCAGGAATCATATCTTATTCCTTTGTGAGACCAACTCTCCAGAGGGAAACTCAGGAACCAGATTCTGTTCTCCTGTGAGACCAACACTTCAGAGAAATCAACAAAATCCAAGAACATAGCTTCAAAAAAAGCATCAGTGTGACAAGACAGGAGAGTGATCAGTGAAATACAGCTTTTCAGACACTGCTGCAAGGTGAGGGACAACAGCTCAGACACCTCCACCTACCTAAACCGTCACTAGGCCAGAATAACATCAAGCCTGTATTACAGTGGACACCTATATCCACAAGTGCCTGCTAGTCATGGACAGACTGGGAACTTAAGAAGGCCCTGGAAAAATTCTTAAAGTGGCTCCATTTGAAGGTGGGTCAAAATTGACAAAAGACAAGGCAACGGCACAAAAGTGCAGCACAAAATATCACCCCAGCAGAACCAAATACCACAGTGCAGCACAAAATATTGCCTCAACAGAAGCAAATACCACAGTGCTGCACATAATACTACCATCCTCACCATAGCATTCAACTGTATCATCATCCCAAGGACGGCAATACAGTTGAGTTCAGGAGCACACCTGTGGCCATTGGCCAAGTGCATAAGTATCTGATGCTCCTATCATGAATTAACTGTTATACGTTTACTTCTGGCCTGATTCTTCAAACTACATTTTCACTGCACCGAACCCAATGAAGCGATGGCCTGAGTATACCGTGACACAACATCTCATCAGGACTACTACCACTCCCATCCTCTGCACCAGCTCCACAGGGGCTCGCTGCAAATGTGTTGGTGCACAGCATTGCAACAATAGAAGGACATATTAAGTGGAGCCTAAGGGCATCAAGCCTTTGTACAGCATACTGTACTTGCCCAAAATTTCTGAAAACTGCTCTAGAAGGGCTAAGATTGCAGTGCACGTCTCGTGCGACCACCATTTTTTCTGCCTATTTTTTCCTCCGCTGTGTGTTTTGACGCCAGGGCTTTGCCTGATGACGCAACATCCCGGCTCTACACACAATTAAGGCTGCTCTCCAAAAGGTGCTGGGAGGCTTCAGAGACACCTGAGGGATTTGCCAAACTCTTCCAAAAGTCTGCGAGGTCCCCTCTATTTTTCGACCACCCCCCAACCATCACGAGACAAACTGGTAGGCTGGTGGAAGAGATTGAAGGCCATCAGGACCTATTGGCTGATTGGCTATGAGTATTCCTGCCAAGACTTGGACAGAACAGTGACCCGAGTGTCTATATGCTTTGAAGCCTTCTGTAGGGCTTATTTGGCAGAGAAGGTAGACTGCTAGATAAAAGAGAAGAATCATAAATGTACTCCTCCTGTAAAGCTGCATTCTGCAAGCATTCAAGCTTTACTGTTACTGCAAAATATATCAAGCAGTCTTCCAAAGTGGTGGTAACCTTCTAGAGGACTTTGACTAGACACATATTTGCCACCCTGTGGTGTGTGATCATTCTCCTGTGAGTTGCATCCTTGCAACTCGGTAGTATGCAAAGGGTAGTGGACTTGCAGCCACAAGAACCTATAGAGGTGCGTGCAACCCTGTGAGTGGTGTGTAGCTGGGGCAGGCTGTGGTATAGAGTAGGGGGCACGGTAGGACAGGCTGAGGTCCTGGGCCCAGGTGTTAAGGAAAGTCAGCAAAGTCAAATTGTTTATTTAGCTCCAACACCTGTGTTTTTCTGGGAAGCCCATCTTCTACATACCTCGAACGAAGAACGTAGAATTGTGTGAACCGTATGTTCCTCCCAACGAATGATGAGCATGTTCTGAAGACATCTACAAGGTGGTCATTGTTTGGCAGATGTGCTCTTCAAGTCTGTGAGAACCGGCAGTTTTATCTGGGTGTGGTAAAGTAGGGGATGACTGGTGAATGATTTATAAATGGTGATAACATCATCCATGGGTTGATGTCCATTCTCCACTAACCTTCCATGATGGGAATTATTCAGTAAAGTATTTTTATTTACCACCCAAGCTATATGGAAAGTGCCGAGGATTCCAAATGTGTTCCCAATAAGTCCGGCCACACACTGCGCCAAAATCACAATGTGTGGCCCCTTAAGGAGCTGCTCAATCCTGGAAGATCAGCTAAAAAAGTCCCATCTGAAAACCTAAGAGACCAACAACAAACGTGATCGTTCACAGCATGTCACTGTTTATATCAATGGAAAAGATGGAGAAACTTGGCTTATACTTTATTGTCATTAGTTTGACTTACATTATTTTTCTTATTCCATTCACACCCAATCTATACAGATTAGGCGTAATTTCTTAAAAGCCCTACAACGCCCTGCATTTTCCAAAAAAGAGTCCATCAAAACTCTAAATTTTGCTTTGGAAGTGAACAAAGCAGAAAACATCAACTGTAAAGAGCACCTATCAGCAGGATCGACCCTAGTCAACCAGGCTGTCCAATAGGGTTGTTCCTGCATATTAAAATTATACCTGTCTTGTGAAAATCGGTTGCAGGGTTCCTGAGAAAAAAGGACTTACTTCTTTATGCAAGTGAGATCTCTAGTGCACTGAGGGGCGGGACCAGCACTGGAAAGCCTAGGTGCACTAAGGGGCGGGACCAGCACTGGAAAGCCTAGGTGCACTGAGGGGCTAGGCTCCGCCTCTCCGTGCACTGAAGTCCTCACAAGCATAAAGAAGTAAAGTCTTGTTTCTCGGGAACGTTGCAACTGATTTTTACAAGACAGGTATCATTTTAATCAGCAGGAACAGCCCTACCAGGCATTGTGCCTGTTTAATAGGGTTGTTCATGCTGACAGATGATCTTTAAAGAGCACCCGCGGGCTCTCCTGTTTTCTTTAATACTTTATTTGTCCCTCCTGAAAATGACAACTAGGTGTTACTATTCGCTCTAGTTCCAACCCTGGGTCCCCCACAATCGCTAGAAAAGCAGTCCTGAACCTCTCGTTGTGCAGTGAGGAGGAGTTTGAATGGAGCATGCACCTTGCCACTCCATTTAATGTCTACGGGGCTGACGGACATAGCCAAGTGCTCCCATCAGTGCCACACATGCTTGACCACTGCTGAATTCAACCGCCTCCTCACTGCAGTGAAGTGGAATGGGGGGTTCACATCCCCATTTCTAGTGATCTCTGGGGGCCATCATACTATTATTACTTATCCTTTAGATGGGTGATAAATGTCAATTGTGAGCAAATTAAGGTTTAGAGGGCAAAAACACCCTAAAAACTAGGGTATTCTGCTGTTTAGTAAAATGTCACAGGGGCACAAACACCACAAACAAAGACACATTGGAGCAGATTTATCAATATAGTTATTTTGTTTTTTGTATTTTTTTGTAGATGCATACTGGTTAGCACTGTTGCCTTGCAGCGCAGGAGTCATGTGTTTGAATCTGACCAAGGACAACATCTGCATGGAGTTTGTATGTTCTCCCCGTGTTTGCGTGGCTTTCCTCCCACACTCTAAAGACATACTGATAAGCAGGGGTGCATCACCAATGAGGCCAGGTGAGGCGATCGCCTCAGGCAGCATCAGTAAGGGGCAAGAGGGGGGCAGAAGAAGGGCCATGAGCAATGAGCGCTTTCATTATGGCAAAAGGGTTAGGTTAGGATATTGGCATGAGGAGGGGGGCACCGTTTCAGGTTTTTTGGCCTCAGGCAGCAGAAAGGCTAGGTGCAACCCTGCTGATAGGGAATAGAGATTGTGAGCCCCATTGGGACTGCGGAATAAGTGCATAAAATAATAATAATATGTATTAAAGGGGTTATGCCGTGACTAATGTGAAAAATGAAAATCAGACATCCTATAGTACACGACCATCTCTTTCTAGCCCTGTACCTCACATGGGTCCAGACATCTACCTATTCATTGCTCTGCTAGATTTATATCAAGCTTGAGGGGCTTGTCCTTTCTGCTGCAGCTAAAGGGGGCGTGTCCATGCTCTGCCTATCACAGCTCAGGAGGTGTGTCTCAGCTCTCCCTATCACAGCTGAGGAGGCACTCAGGATGAAACTGAGCATGTGCGGCCATCTCAGTGAGCAGGTCAAAGAAATAAGAAAAAAACAAACAGCAGGTGTCGCTATACAGATACATTTTATTGAATAACTCCGTGGCTATGCAAAATTTTGAATTACATGCAATTACAAAAGTATTCAGATACAGGTGCTGGATTGAAAACTGTAGAATATTTTTTTGTGGGACAACCCCTTTAAATGTAGTATTACACTTTGGCCATTCTGATACTCTTCACTATCATAAAGGGTGTCCCTAGCGGAGGATCCCCTCAAATAGGACATATGGACAGGAGTTGCTTTGAAGTTCACATCTGCTGCACAGGTTTCATTAAGGGGGTTGTCTCACTTCAGCAAATTGTATTTATCATGTACACAAAGTTAATACACTTCCTAATGTATTGTGATTATCCATATTGCCTCCTTTGCTGGCCGGATTCGTTTTTCCATCACACTATACACTTCTCAAGTTTTCAGGGGAACACATACCAGGTGCATACATGCACTCCCATGGTCTCGGCCACCAGAGAGGCTGGCACTTTTTCCTACAGTGTGCAAGCACGACCACCACTGCTGCTGGATTGCAGGGTGGTCATAACCATGAAAACAAGCACTGTATAATGCAATGGGAAAATAAATCCAGCCAGCAAAGGAGGCAATATGGACAATCACAATACATTAGTAAGTGCCTTGTATTAACTTTCTCTACATAATAAATGCCATCTGCTGAAGTGAGACTGCCCCACAGATTCAGGCAAAAAAAGGCAGGAGAGAATAACATAAACCCAATGTACCCCATTATAGTCAGTGGGGTTCACTGACTAAAACAAATGCCGAAAAATTTAAAATGTGCCACAGTGCACCATTAACCTAGCTTTAAAGGGGTTGTCCAGTTTTTTTTATTTATTTGCCCCTCAGCCAGTGGAGAAACCCATACATGCCTGCTGCCCGCCACTCAGTTCCTGCTCCCTGGCTTCTGCGTTGTCTCCTCTGGACTTCTGATCCCCGCCTGGCAACTTCCAGACAGACAGGGTTGATGACTGGCCTCAGCGATGACGTGCCCTAGTGCTGGGTAATGTGCCTCTAAGCAGGGTAAAAATGGTTGATTTTCCTACCGTAGATCAGAGGTAGGCAACCTCCGGCACTCCAGCTGTTGTAAAACTACAACTCCCAGCATGCATACATCCTCTGTTTTTCTCAGAAATTTCATAGAAATGAATGGAGCATGCTGGGAATTGTAGTTTCACAACAGCTGGAGTGCCGAAGGTTGCTGCCCCCTGCCCCAGAGGGTTCAATTATTGCTCGCAATTGATCGTATCGGATATTATATACAGACACCCTTGACTCCATGATCGTGCCCCGATGATATCAGAGGATCTATAGTAGATGTAGAGAGCGGCCACTATCTGATCCCGTCCCAGTGATAACACAATATACAGGATGTTATTCCTGGCAGCCGCGTCCAGTCATGGAGGGGTTAATACGATGAGCCTGACGTCAGGGTCTTTAGGGATTCCATAGTCAGGGCAAGGGAAGGTGAATGTGTTCTGGCTCCTCCCTGACTCTGTACTCCCTTTCTGCAGGATCCACAGATCCCAGACTGCAGCCCTGTGACCAGGAGGAGAGCGGTTGTGTGCAGCCTCTGCCGCTGCCCCATCCTGAGGGACACCACAGGTAAGGATCCTCCATGACAGGTACCAGCACCCTGGCATGGGTCATGACCAGCTCAGTGGATTAATACGAGGACTGGCTGTCATTTATTGTATTAGGCTAGGGACTGCTACGATATAAGGGGGGCGGTGGCTGTCATGATACGAGGGTCTCCGGAGATCCATGTACTGTGTCATCTTACTCCCATACGGTTTACATATAAGAATGGCATGTAGATGTAGCAGAGCCGAACTGGTATCATTTCTGCGTAATCTGGATAATGCGGTAAGTGTACCTGTACTCAGTGTCAGACTGGGGTGCCCACCAGTAAAATTCATTCTGGGGGTCAGATGTACAGCTACATGCAAATACTACCTGCTCAGACAGCAGCAAGACGCTCCAGGTGTCTAATGTATCTATGATAATAAACTGGGCAGTCTCCTAAATAATCGACCCAGTTTCTTCTATGGACGCATAGGATGGTTGAGATTGTGTTGGTTGGCTGCAAGGGGTGGGGGGGACTGAGGGCCCTCCCATGCGGGGCCCACTGAGGGGCCCACCTGGGGATTGACCTGTTCCCTGAGCCTGCCTATACTCCTTTAGAAAACCATTGCTAACACATTGTGGATGGTGGAGTTGTGCCAAGTGACAAACTCAGCTCTGCTACAGCGACACACCTGGCTCTGCTATATCTTCAAGAGTTTTATTGGATTTATACCACGCTATTTATTTATGTTTCATGTTGTGGACCCTTTATGTGATTTATGCCATGGGATGCCTATATTGTAGGGTTCTCCATTACTGTGCACATTGTCTTGCACAGAGTAACGAGTTATCTGGAATCTGACAATAATACGAATGTTTGGATATTTATTTTCTGCTTTTACTCTGCTGCAAAACTAAAAACGTCAGCCAACTCGTTCCTATCTAGGACCTATAGCTTTGTTCATCCTGATCCTCCTGGTTCACACACTGAATGCCAGACAAACAGTGAAAACTGTCACAGGCAGGGTAGTAGAAGCAAGAAAGTAGGCGGGGTGGTAGGGGGGTGGGTTTGATTTTATGTATATCAATGTGCTTCAATTCCCTGCTGCTTTCAAGATCTCTGCTTGCTGTCACTAAATAGAATATCCCTCTGTACATCCAGGTGCTGAAATTGTACAGATCTAGTCCTACCCAAACTCCCAAGAGGTGGATAAAAGGCACCCTGTGTAGACAGTGACCTTTGAGATATGATACCTAGACTGGTATATTTCTTATGAACCCTCAGGGTCGGGGAGAGATCTGAGACGCTGATGTAATGAGCTCACAGACGATCACCTTCCGTATAAAAAGATAGCGGTGTTAGGGTACTTTCACACTAGCGTTTTTCTTTTTCGGTATTGAGTTCCGTCCTTAGGGCTCAATTCCGGAAAAAAACTGATCAGTTTTATCTTAATGAATTCTGAATGGAGAGCAATCCGTTCAGGATGCATCAGCTCAGTCCCTCTTACGTTTTTTGGACAGAGAAAATACCGCACCATGCTGCAGTTTTCTCTCCGGCCAAAAATACTGAACACTTGCCGGAATGCCGGATACGGCAATAATTTACATTGAAGTGTATTAGTGCCGGATCTGGCTTTCCGGTCTGCACATGCGCAGACCTTTAAAAATGCAAAAAAAATAAAATTAATACCGGATCCGTTTTTTCCGGATGACACCGGAGAGACGGATCCGGTATTTCAATGCATTTGTCAGACGGATCCGGATCCGTCTGACAAATGCCATCCGTTTGCGTCCGGATTGCAATGTATGAAGTTGGACTAGAATGTTTCCATTCACATACTGCCAGCAGAGATCTTGATTGGAAAGCTGCTGAACTTGTCATTATGTAATGATTAAAGGTTTTTTCTGAGATCTTTATACTGATCAGCTGTTTAAGAAGACATCAGCGCTTGTAGTAGCACCATGGCCTTCTGCAGCTCACCAAGCACAGCGCCATCTATTGTAGGTGGCTGCACTTGGTATTGCAGCTCAGGACCTTTCTCTTGAATGGGGCTGAGCTGCTCCTGGGCCACATGACAGATGACCGTAACGTCACTGGCCTAGGGAAAGTTGGAGAAAACAGAAAATCTCGGAAAATCCCTTTAAACGTTAATTATTGAAAACCATTTTACAAAACAAGGATCAATCCCCAAGGCTTCCCACATTATGTCTCAGCAAACATCTGTAAGACATCTTCCTGTACATGGACCAGCCTTCTAGATTGCAACTGGACTTTCTGTTTAGGGATCTCTGGGACACCATGTATGTACAGTGTATCTTAGGGCTTTTTCACACTTGTGTTGTTCTGTTCCGGCATAGAGTTCCGTCGTCGGGGCTCTATGCCGGAAAAATCCTGATCAGGATTATCCCCATGCATTCTGAATGGAGAGAAATCCGTTCAGGATGCATCAGGATGTCTTCAGTTCCGGACCGGAACGTTTTTTGGCCGGAGAAAATACCGCAGCATGCTGCGCTTTTTGCTCCGGCCAAAAATCCTGAACACTTGCCGCAAGGCCGGATCCGGAATTAATGCCCATCGAAAGCTAAACGTAGTTTCTGCGCATTACCAGATCCGACTTTTAGCTTTTTCTGAATGGTTACCATGGCTGCCAGGACGCTAAAGTCCTGTTTGCCATGGTAAAGTGTAGTGGTGAGCAGTATACTTACTGTCCGTGCGGCTCCCGGGGGCGCTTCAGAGTGACGTCAGGGCGCCCCACACGCATGGATCACGTCATCCATGCGCATGGGGCGCTCTGACGTCACTCTGGAGCGCCCCGGGAGCCGCACGGGCGGTAAGTATACTGCTCCCCCGCTCCCACTACTACTATGGCAACCAGGACTTTATTAGCCTGGCTGCCATAGTAACACTGAACGCATTTTGAAGACTGATCCGTCTTCAAATGCTTTCAGTTCACTTGCGGTGTTACGGATCCGGTCGGCACTTCCGGCAACGGAAGTGCACGCCGGATACTAACAACGCAAGTGTGAAAGAGGCCTTAGGCTACTTTCACACTGGCGTTTTGGCTTTCCGTTTGTGGGATCCTTCTAGGGCTCTCACAAGTGGTCCAAAGCGGATCAGTTTTGCTCTAATGCATTCTGAATGGAAAAGGATCCGCTCAGAATGCCTCAGTTTGCCTCCATTCCGTCTCCATTCCGCCCTGGAGGCGCCGGCAAACGGATCCGTCCTGACACACAATGTAAGTCAATGGGGACGGATCTGTTTTCACTGACACAATGCAAAACGGATCCGCCCCTCCATTGACTTTCAGTGGTGTTCAAGATGGATCCGTTCTGAACGGATGCAGACGTTTGTATTATCGGTGCGGATCCGTCTGTGCAGATCTATGACGGATCTGCACCAAACGCAAGTGTGAAAGTAGCCTAAGGTGTACTGTGTTTTGTTTTAATGTGAAAAGCACATAAGAGGCTTACATGAACGCTAGGCACTTAAAGAAGACCTGTCACCTCTCCTCGTCTATTTTAGTAAGGGCTCATGCACACAACCGTACGCCCTCCGAGACATACGGTTCGTGAGCGGGCCATACAGCGGGCAATATGTCCCGGAGCGGCATACATCGTGCGCACGGGAGCCCACAGCATCATAGGTTACTATGATGCTGTGCGCATCGGGCCGCCTGCAGGACTATTGTCCCGAACATATAATATCATAGATATGAGTGTGGGACAATAGTCCCGCAGGTGGCCCGATGCACACAGTATCATACTAACCTATGATGCTGTGGGCTCCCGTGCGCACGATGTATGCCGCTCCGGGACATATTACCCGCTCACGGACCGTATGTCTCAGAGGGCATACGGTCATGTGCATGAGCCCTAAAAGTACTGCTGGGTGTTACCAGTAGTGGGTGTGTCTTACTCTGTCCAATCAGTGCTGCCATTGTCAGACTACCCAGGGACACACCCCCAACTGGTAACTCCCATCTGAACCTTTACTGCAGGCTGCTGGCAATTTAATTGTAAACTTTTAGCAGGAATGATAAAGGAACGGCACAACATAGAGCAATAAGAATACATAGAGCAATAAGAATAGATGCTCCAGAATTGTTATTACATGCGGATTGCAGGTAGTTACTACAATATACATCAGTAGAGGTGACACCTCCTCTTTAAAGTGAATCTGTCACCGGCATAGACACATTTCTTAACATGCAAATTAGGCCTTTGGTGCAACAAGGGCGTCACCATTGCTCTTGTTGCGCCCAAGCTCCGCTCCCTCCCTGGCTGCTTTGACACTTCCTGCACCTGTCAATGTAAGCAGTCAGGGAGGGGGTGACCACAGAAAGGAGTGGAGCTTGGGTGAAACAAGAGCAATGGTGACGCCCTTGTTGCACCAAAGCCCTAATTTGGATGTTAATAAAAAGTATCATAACTGTGGAAGGGAGCCTCGGATCAATAAAAGAAAAACAGTGTTTTAATCAGGTGAACCACAGCTATGGGTCTGTGCAAACAGCTAGATAGGGAGGTCGCTGGTGACAGATTCCCTTTAACAGAAGGTAGATGAAACAATAGATAAGTAGATATGATAGATAGATAGATAGATAGATAGATAGATAGATAGATAGATAGATAGATAGATGCCAGAATCAGGACAGCACTGTCAATGTTGGAGTGAAGGGAGCAGTTATAATATGTGACAAACCATCCAACAATAGAAAGGGAAAAAGCGTTAGTACATCCAGAATTCAGTGAAAAAAAGTAGTGTCCTTTATTTACCCATATAGCGACGTTTCAGACCTCTTGCTGGGATCGTTACTAGATTCTCCAACAATAGTCCTTCAGGACTGAAACGTCGCCATATGGGTAAATGAAGGACACATTTTCACAGAATTCTGGATGTACTGCCGCTTTTTACTTTTCTAGATAGATATATAGATAGAGTAAATCATATCTACATTTTGTGACTGTAGGATAACCCTCCTGTAGGTTGTCCTCTTGTACAGTAAGTATAGCTGTGATGTCATGTTGCACTGGGTAGACTGGACTGGGATGTGAGGTGGTGGTAGTGGTGGGGATGGGACATTTTTTAATACTTACATCACATCACTTGGAAATTCTCTGATATTGTGATTTATTTCCTATTGTGAGTCATTAGTAACCTGTAATGAGCTGTTAGTGATGTCATGTCTGAGAAGCCGCTCTATCTGGATTCCCCCCAGCATTACACAATGTAACCCACAGGGCTTTCCTCTTCCAGATGTCATCCATTCATCACCTTCCATGTTCCTCTCTGTAGATGTAGAGCATTCTGCTTTTATCTGATCACAGCTTTTATATTTGTAGCCTGAGGATACAACTCAAAGTAGTAGATGAAGCAGAAGACCTCATAAACCAGACTTTATTACAGCTCCGAGCAATGGAGATGTATGGAGCCATAAAATGTCACTCACAGAAGTCTATAGGGGCCCCTAGAGTACCTCCAGTTTCATATGTGGCTTGCTCCATCAGATGCCATACCACTTTAGGCGGCATTAAAAGAAGTCCTATTGAAATATATGTCTTTTCTGTCAGTGATTTATTCAGCATATGGTCGTTAGCAGAGATAATCAAATTCTATTCTCTGTTGGGTCCACCAATTGCTAATTACTCCAATTTTCTGCAAATGCTGAATCTGGCAAATTGGGCAAATTGAGTCATCCTTCTGTAGAGGTCAGAAGTACAACATGTGGAAGATGGTTGCCTACTGGCAAAGATGTAAATTAGACTCCTTTCTGGTGGAGCCTGAAGCCACCACACTGCCAACCACATGTAACAGGAGGTCCTGCTGCCTCCATCCTCTTTCCATGACTGTAGTACATTTTCTGCTATGTTCTAACATTGCACTACTCATGGAGAACACATCTCTGGGCATGTTTCCACCACCTATTAAAACAAGGATGGAACCAACCTAAAATAAGCCTTCTCCCCACGGTCCTAAAAAAGCTATAAGGGCATACCATAGCAGTAGGACACACATCCTTTTCTATGTTCTCGTGAGAAGCCAACGTACACATTAGAGACCATTTGGTGAATTCAACCATTTTGGAACCATCTGCTGCTGATCTGCTGTAGACAATGGTCTGCTAAGAAACTCTTGGGTTTCGCTCTCAGTGACCATGTTTGGTTTTGAAGATCAGTCCTATTGTTTCCCCTTGCTCAGCTGAAAGATTAGAGTGGTAACATCATCACCATAGATGACTTTCAAGAAGTATCTGTATGTATGGCCAGCTTTAGGTCCTTCATACTCATATGCTTGATTTGGGTCATGCACAGAAATGTTGGAATCATCCCAATATCTGACACGACACATACATGTGGATCATATCCCTGTATAAATAAATACTACTTTCGTGCCACATTTAAAAATAGTGTGTATCCACAAAAAGTACAAAAAACGCCTGTTCTCCTGTACCCAGCACAATAATATCGAAGATGTAAACAACCACTTCCGGCTTCAGGAGAACAGGACATAGCAGAAGTTTCCAGCACAGGAACCTTACTAGAAACGCTCAAGTCGTCTGTTATGAGCTTCTGGAAGGGTTAATAGAGAATCTGGACTGTGAGAAGTCGGTGAACTCTCACCTCAGACCCCCTTGTAGCCCCATCATGGTCCCATATGGAGGATGCAGCAGATGCAAGAGGCTAGGAACCTTAACCCTTCCACTGCTGACCTATGAATTACAGTCCTGACGTGACAAGCAATGTGCAACGTCTCAACAGAGATTAAAAAACATTGGTACTGGAGAACATGTCATCTATTGGTGTGGTATTCTATACTATATCTAAAATACGGAGACAGGGTCAGACTGGGGTTCCTTGGGCCCACCATATGAAATAAAGTCTAAGAGGTTTTTAATCAAAGCATTGGACCCTAGTGGCAAGTGACTGGTACCAAAGGCAGCAACAATTGGTATTTTTCTCCTGGACCTTTGGGGCACACTGTAGTATGACAGCCTGGGACCACCAGAGGATCCTCTGGTACTCTGGTAGGCCAGTCTAACACTGCATGAGGATATATTGTGTATACAATGCTGGTCGTGACTACTTGTCCTTCTGGAAAGAAAATATTCCCCTACTGATGGCTACATACACGTGCAGTTGACTGAAAGCACTAAGAACAGTCCAAGGGTATGGCCACACGGTCAGGTTTCTCCATGTAGTTTTGAAAGCCAAAATCGGGAGTGAATCATAAAAGGTGAAAAAGTATAAAGGACAGATTCGACTTTGTTTTTTTAATTCCCTCCTGGTTTTGGTTTCTAAAACTGCATCAGGAAACCTGACAATGTGGCCATACCCTCATGTTTTACCTGTCCTTGATTTATAAGCTGGATATACATATTAGATTAATGCCGGCCGTACCCACTGATTTTGTCGGGGAGCCTGACGATTCTATCCAACAGCAGCAGACAAGGGAATAAACATCAGTATGTTATATAAGATGCTGGCTGAGATGTCTCCTCATTCAGAACATAGCACACTTGGCCAAGTCGAGCATTTATGTGTATGTAAATTAAAAGTGTAGCAGCAGGTATTTCATCTATGAAGATTTCTGTGAGGGGTCAGTTGTTGGTCCGTGTGTCTGTCTTTTGCCCTCCATGAGACATCCGTTTTTCCATGAGCATTGCTAGGCTGAGAAGGGATTTTTATAACATCTCCTATAACCGATGGTTAGTGAAAACCGCTGCTTTTCACAGAGCCCATAGACTTCAGTGGATGTGTTTGGTCCACATCATGGAACAAAGTTGTCCACCCTCCGTTTCATATATGGTTCTTGAAGTTTTAATATAGAGTCCATACTGTACAAGCCAGAATGTTAGAGAGTATGTAAAGCTGGCCACAGGCATTCAATAGCCGCTGGTTCAGCTAACAGCTATCTTTCCTGACTTCCTCCCAACTCTGCCATACATATACATTGTTGCAGGTCAGTGTGTAGTTAGGATCGTCAATGACAGATTTCATTGGATTCAGCAGCTTTAAAGTCCGAACAATGTTTATTTTGGTACAAACTGATACATGGGCATCAAAGTTCTGCAGTCACTTCGCGCACTCCACAGACATTGTGCATAAAGACAAATACCTTGCCCGTCTGGGCACTAACTAAACAAAGGCGTTACCTCACCTAGGCAATTTCACCAAACTCAGGGAGATCAGGATTCACACAGCCACCGGGTCACCCAGCTTACATGCTCTGACACTGACAGAGCATTTTAGCACTGTATTTATCTCCACAGTAATGAGCCCAGTAGCTATACCTGGGTTTACCTTAGGCTAGGGGGAAGTGGAGTACTGGAGTGGAAGGGAATGGCACGTCCCACTACTAACACCTATATGCCATTCCATAAAAATCCAGGCCCGTAAAACACTTTAAAGAAAAGTGCCTCAGCAAACTACATTTTGCTGAAACCACCAAGAATTTTTGGATTCTTTTACCTCACCCATCTGAGCATCCTGGGTAAGATATACACCTTCTCCAGAACTTTACCAGCCACCATGCTAAAAAAAACTTTCAGTTCGGCTGAATGGGAATGTGTTATCAGCAGGACGAGAGGAGAAATCTGCTGCCAGACACCTTTGGTCGTGGCTTATCTCCTGAGAGAGCAAAAGGATTGGGTGCTGAAATTGAATGTACTTGTTCCTTCCCTCCATGTGGACTTCAACCTTACCAATTACGTCTGAGGTAACTTGTGCCATTTGCAACTACAGTTTTGTGATTGGGACTAATGATGGCTTGTGTGCAAATGGGGTTCATCAATCAAGCTGCTTGCCAGTCTAGTGTAATTGGGAATGTCCTGGCCAGTAAAGTCAATGACAAGCATATTGACAAATTATACCTTCAGATGAAAATAAATGGCTGACTGGAAGCATTCTCAGTTTTTCAAAGAATCTGAGCAATGTGGAAATTAATGAATTAGTAAACAAGTAGCAGGTATCAATAAGGTCAAGAGCAGATATGTAACAATGGAAAGTTTCCGTAGTAATATATTTTGTGGGAGTTTGTCAGGGTTCACACATGCTGTTTTCTTTTGTATTACCAAGATGGGGTTACCATTAGATCATGTGTAGGAGTCTTTGGGTCTACCCAGCATCCAAAATCTCTAAAACAGGTGTCATGTTGTCATATGAAAGTTACCACTACTCTGACAGTGACATTACATTTGGACTATCCTCTCGAAATCTCGCCATGACCATTATGTGATGTCATCACTTGATGTTGCCTCATGAAAGTCCTGTGATGTCATGGGAGATTCAGGACACTTCCTGCTCTCACCTCTCACTATCTCTGTCCTCATTCCAAAAGCTCCTGAGATAACATCCCCAGCATAAGAGCCCACATAACGATCCAAATGAAGAGAGAATAATGATAGTGGTACTCATCAGATATGCAATCTGGTGAGTGCCACTATCATTATTCTCTCTTCATTTGGATCGTCTCATAATATATTGTGGACTTGTCTGATAGCAGAGCACCACCACCCATTGCAATATTTGACTGGGTCACACAGTTTTACGTCCCGCACCTGATAGTGCTTGGTATACCAGCAGTGCCACCTCACACTTCTCTGTAAACCGCATAAGAGCCCACATAAACCATATCATTGGAAAGCACTGTTTGGTGGTCTGAGCTCATAAGACCCTTTGACATTACCTAGCTGGCTTCGGGGTCCTGTTCCCCCATTGTTATCAGGGTGGGGGAACAGGATGCTCGTTCTCAGGATCAGGGTCCCATCAGTTAGACCACCAATCAATCATCTCCCATCCTGGGGGGGGGGGGTGTCTTGGAAATAGCTGAGGTAAGCACTGAAGCAGTACAGAGTTTCCTAGCATTCCTTTGCGTAACAATTGTGTAAGCCTGTATCCAAAGTACTGTTTTCTTCCACAGGAGCCACAACTAGGACTGTATTACTTCATACAGGTCTCCACTGACAATTCACTTTTGACCAAAAATCAGGTAGATATGCCTCAGCCAAGGCTCTTTCTTCTAGACTCTATTCCTCCAGTCTCAGGCCCTACTCTCCAGAGCTCAGTACCTCATTACCCAGACTATGCTCTCAAAGGCCTTACTCCTCTTTAGGAAGAAACAAACCCATTTAGTCTGGAACACCATAAAACTGAACCCATAAGGCTGCACTTCAGGCTTTCTGGTAACCAGACATCTGCTATAGCTCTCTAGTCCCCACAGAGCTGATGTATCACAGCCCTCACCAGAGTCAACTATACCCTCCCCAGGATATAAACTCAGCATCTCTCATTCTACCATGGTTTGTCTATGCTGACATTTTTTCCACAGTTTCAGCATACTCCCCCAGAGCTAACCCCAAGCAGACTGACAGCACACTCAAACAACCTTCCTCCACAGACAGCCTCCCTTAGACCCTATTGGTCACTATCCACTCCTGTGAGAACCAGGCCTTGCTCAGCGAAGCAACTGAACTGCACCCCTCCAGAGACATGCTCTAACACACCAGGCATTGCCACATCCCTGGCGATCTTCTGCACAACTCTCCTTAGTCTTTTTTTATATTGATAATTTTTATTTTCATAAAAAACATATATGAAAAAACAAGGAACAATACAGGTATAAATATCACAAGTATTGCATAGACATATACATGGTAGAGTATGATTGTTATGACTATTACAGGTTGTAAGAAATACAGGTATATGGCTTGTTGATATTACAGCGTCGGGTAGGACAGTGGTGTTAAGTGGTTAATTAAGAAAGGAGGAGGGAAGGGGGGGAGGGTTAGTTAGGCAGAGGTAAGAGAATAGGCAGTTTACTTAAGAAGTTTAGGAGTAACCTCTGAACTTCTTCCAGGGGTTCCATACATTTAGAAAGACAGATCTCGTTCTAAGCTCCCAGTGGGAAATCTCTTCCATCCTATAAATCTGGTCTATCTTAGTGTACCAGTTCGCAAGGCTAGGGATGTCTGAGGAAAGCCAGAATCTTGGAAGGAATAACCTAGCAGCTCCCAACATAAGGGAAAAAAGGGAGGCTTTATTTTTGGGGATTTTCTGGATCCCCAGGGAGAGACAACTCTCCTTAGTCTTTGTGTGATACGTTCTAGCCTCCAACTCCCTACCAGTCTCTCTAATGGACAACCCGCTCCCAGCCTCCAGTCCACCACTGCAACCAATGTCCAAGCCAACATTGGTTTCCAACGCAAAAACACAAATGCAATCACACTCTGCAACCAGCACTCTGTCCTGACTTTATGCTGGATGTTGAATAAGGCATTGGTGTACATTTTGGCCAAAGCGTAATAAGCCACTCACCACGTCAAGGTATCCTTCATGAGTGGTCCCTAACACTAGTTCCTACCTGTTATGGGCCATGACAGCCACACAAAGTCCATCGGTTTCCGCCACACCGCAGCCAGGTGGTACAGGTCCCAAGCCTAACAATCTCGCAAGACAATCGCAGTCCCAATACAACACAAACGGGCCTCACGCTCCTCTATTGGTTTCATACCTTCAAATTCAATTTTATATCTGCTCCTCTCAGCAGCTATTTGTCACTGTGAGGTGGTGTACAGGTAGGGAACTGTACACACGTCATATAACTGTTTATTTAAGAATATTTTTATTGCAGGAGTGAAGTGTGGTGGGTGATATAGAGAGTAAAGGTCAGCTGCCATTTTGGTATAGAGAGCACCTGATTGGAAGAGGGAGATGTGCTATGGCCCTGTTTCTACCAGAATGGGCGCATGCCATGTGGTACCATATGACCCATCTGGGAGGAGATTAGGACATAGAGTCTGAGAACCCTGGTTGAGTGAAGGCAATGTGATTTTTTTTTACAGAAGACCTCCAGAACTTACTTAGGCAGGGCGCAGAATCTACTTAAAGAGACCAGTCCTGTATGGAGATTTACTGGAAGTGTTTCATGGTATGGACACTTATTGGCAATACTTCATGGGAAAGGAATATGCAAACAGGTATCTCCCAGGAAAGAGGACCATCTCACTGTCTATGGATGGATATCTGGCTTGGCTATATTCCCTTGTCAAATCCCAAGGCTTGTTGGAAAGTCAGATCTTGACTCATAGGGAACCACTTCCAAGTGGTGGAGCTGGCAAGATGGTTCTCTCTCTCTTGGGAGATACCTCTTTGTGAACTCCAGAACTGTGACGGGAGTGCAACAAGATATAAGGCAGTGTGTGTGCTAGGCAAGCAGAGGATGGCCCTGAGAGAGGCATCCCGTGGGATCAGGACTGCAGAAAGCTGACTGCCACAAACGGGCACCACCATTTTAGCCCTTATACAGGCTCGTCATTGAACCAAGTAACTGTGTCCCTCCTGTGTGAGAAGAGTTAGTGACATTCTGTTGGCTGGTCATCAGTAATCGCCTTCCCCTATAGCTGTTAATCAAGAGGGCTGTCATCCCTGCAAGCCACAGTAACCTGTAATGGCGGCGCCAAAGGGTATGGAGACCCAACCTGGAAAGTAAAAGCAACATATATACAGTTTTATATATATACATATGTACAAGGCATAGAGCAGTCCATCAAATAATAAGTCCATTTAAAGAAACAGGCAACCAACAATGAAGGATACAACTGCTGCTCACGTGCTAGAAAGCGAGCGTATAGGGTGACCCCCCTTACACATCCACGGCATGTTTGGAAAGACTGTGGCACTTCAGCTGTCGCTGGCTTAGAAGCATCGCATGTTTGGATTGTATGCTGGGACTTTAGCAAAATCCCAGGACATTTAGAAATTTCTGCTTTAAAATGAAATAATTTAGGTTTGGCTTTTGCTTAACTGGACCTATTGTGTTATTGGGGTGTAGAATACAACGTACGTTATTGGGGGAAGGGCAGTTATCTGGAGCACCTTTCTAATGGGTTTTCATTCTGTAGCCGGACTATCCCTGCAGAGTCAGTGAGAGTTTAGCACCAGGGATGGACGGACAGATGGTGGTCCACGCCTCTGTAATGACACATTCTTGGCTGAGGGATCTGGACAGGAGACTGAACACTGATATGTGTAATTTAACCATCTTCCTGCGGGGAAATGCTGACTCCACTCGCCGGGCTTTGATTAGAAGGACATGATTTCACTGTCTGCTCCTACAGCCTGCTGATCCTGGAAGTTCTTATAGGGCAAGTTCAGGGGCAGGAGATAAGGTCCGGCTAATGCTTGATTCTTAAGGTTCTTGTACACATTAGTGTACTGACAGCTGAACCTACCAAGAACGGCAGCTTCGGCCAACAGGCTAATGTATATGGAGAGCTCCGATTCTACCCCACAGATGATGTCAGGAGAGAGAAGGATCGGGTGATGGGAATATTTTCACCCAACCCTTTGTTCTTCCAGGAGATAAGCCACCTCCAGAAGTGTCTGACAGCGGCTTTCTCCTCTGTCCACATTGTATACACATATATGTTTGATCGAAGCAAAAGTGTATGCATATGGGATAGTCGGGAGAGATAGTCAACTGAAAGATCCCCTGTATGACAGTCTTTAGCCTCTGTTCACATTTGCATTTTGGCGTCTCCATCAGAGGTTCCATACTTTGCATGAAGGTTATTATTTAATAGGAGGACAACCCCCTCAGTCCAATCAATGCAATAGATTTTAAGCTTTTTATTACCTGTGACCTTATAATACTTACCTAAGAAGCAAAGCAAAAAATTAACTACAAAATGATCTGTATTTCCACGGTAACAGACTACAAACAAACCTTGTGTGTAGTCTGATTCTGCAGTAATACCACCTTCCATCTGTCCCCTACTTCTCACTAACATACAGAGTAATGAATTGTAATTTACTCCTGACCCAGAGGAGCAGGCACATTTTTCTCTATGGGCCCTGTCTGGGGGTACATCATGGAAGAGTCAGCAATGAAAGCTTCAGCTAGTAACACAATTTCTATTACATGAGAGCTACACAGATAAATTACTTGAATCTGCTATCCACGGGGCCAAACTATCCAACGCTCATGACAATCAGATAAAACCGAAAAGAGGTTAAAATGAGTGCGGACACATTAAGGAGCTTGCATCTGTAATTATAAATCAGCGCCGCCCTTGTGGATGTTTTTTTCGTATTGCAGCTCGTCCCCAATCATTAATATAAGACAGAACCCATGGGAAGCAGTGTCGACCCGTTTACTAGCCCAACAGCCCCTCTAAATCTCTGCACTGGGATCAATATAGTTCACAAATTGGTTACAAAGGAAATTATCGCACGTACCTTACATCATGACCGAACCATTCATTATGTATGTATTAGTGTATACCCAGTGAAAACCCATAAAATACTACATTTTGGCAGTACTATGATGTGGCCACACTCAGTTGCTCACATATTAAACTCTTCTTTGCCTCAGACCTTATGGATAACACGATGGTGCAGTTCTGTGGGGATTAGAGCATTATATATATATATATATATATATATATGCGGACTGACTTGATTTGCTTCCTGGCATAGATTCTGCTCATATAGCACTGCAGATAATCCATGCTATATATATATATATATATATATATATACACACACACACACATCACCTACTGCTTGCATTACCAGCCTCAGCAATCATGTAACCCGTAATCAGGTGTAATCTCTGGCCACGGCTAAGGTTCAGCCAAGGAGTCAGGCAGAAATGTGATGCTGGAGAAATAGAGGCATGGATCTTGGCTAGAGGCGAATGCTGAAGTTCCTGGGCCCCAATGCAAAATATGAAACAGGGCCCCCAGTTATTGTGTGCCACTGGTGTATTCTTCTGCAGAACACCGAGATGGATTGGCCCATTGGAGTAACAGTGAATCCTCTGGCAGCAGAAACTCGGTGGCTATGGCGCCCAGCTCCTCTCTGGATCTTTAGAGATGACATCTGCCATCAAGGGGTTAAAAAGTTAGAGGTTTTCCAGGAGCAAAATATAGATGACCTATCCTCAACTATTTGTGGAGGGCTGTGGAGCTCTTGTGAGTTCTGTGGCCTCCTCACACCATGGGCATCAGCCCACCAGGGAAATTCCCTGTGAGGTCTATGGCCAGTCTGCCCCGGGTAGAAAGTCCTGGTGGCGGGTCAACATGTGCTAGCAGCACTCCTGTATCAAGAG
This sequence comes from Bufo gargarizans, assembly GCF_014858855.1. Classification (NCBI taxonomy): domain Eukaryota; kingdom Metazoa; phylum Chordata; class Amphibia; order Anura; family Bufonidae; genus Bufo; species Bufo gargarizans. The sequence goes on along the minus strand of NC_058088.1, from coordinate 25,352,384 downwards.
CATTGAGATCTTGGTGTGTGGAGATCCAACATGGTCATCTCAGATGGATAAGTCTGTTGCTAGGCTGTTGCAGACCAATTCTAATGTAATACTCCTGTGAGAAGATCTTGGTTATCACAAGGTGGTGAAATCTGGTGGAACAACCTGTGGCCAGGGTGGAAACATCCAGCCGGGTTCCTGAGGTTGTCTTTTCGATCCAGTTATGTTTGGATCTGGTTCTGTTTTGCTGTTTCCAGAACAATGACAGGACTAGAGCGGAATAGAAGGACTATCTATGCATTCTAGATGGTCTATGTAACACGCACCAGATGGAGTCACGTTTTACTATATGAAACCATTTGAATTTCATGTGTTTCATATTCTCCAGCCACTTCCCAATAGAAAGGAGCAGCAGAGAACTGTCCTGAAATGGATCCCATGTTTCCCATTAATGGAGGCAGCCAGCTGGGATGTGAGCGCTACGGGATATAATCTGTCAGATCAGCTTTACAGCCATCTGTCTGCTGCAGCAAACCATTTGTAAAGAAATGTGGAGAACTGAAGAAAGTGCATTCCCCATTCTTCTCCTTATTCCTATTACAAGACATCCAAGACATAGCTAGAATTCCCTGGACTGGACAGAATCATATCCATCCAATGTTCAGTTGCTGATGGTGCTGGGAAGGCAAGGTCGTACCCAATGTGATTTGACTCCGATTACAGGACTGTTACCCAGCTTTCGGTAAATCCTGAATGGCAAATCTGTCTAGTTATGCAGGGATGCTTGTCTGCTCCAGTATCATTGAGTAATTATGAAGATTTTTTTGTCAGGAGTCTGGAAAAGCAACAAAAAAGAGTGACAGGAGCTATAATGGGGGATACTGTTCACCGGCTTTTCTAGAAACAACTACCAGTATAGCCGAACTTCTGTCAACTTGACAGAACTTGAACAACTACAGTACAGACAGATAGTGAGTTGATTGATATATAGATAGAAGATAGAGAGAGTAGACTGTGCCAGCAGTGCGGCGAGGAGGCCATGGAGGATGAGGCTCACTTTCTGCTGCGGTGCCCCAAATACCAGTGAGGGACACTCACTTCTGGAGCCTGTCTGATCTCTGCTCAGACTTCACCTCCCCACCCTGGACGTGTCCCCATTCCCCAAACCTACCCAACTGTTTTCCACTTACTTTGGCAATTCGAAAAAAATGTATTTAGTCCTACCAATAAAGCTCATTTGAATTTAATAGATGGATAGATAATAGATAGATAGGAGATAGATATTATTATTTATTTGTTACTCACATACTGAAATATTCTGCAGCACTTTACACACATTATCATCACACACGGTCTCCAGTCGAGCTCACAATTTCAGTTTCCTATCAGTATGTCTTTAGAGCGTAGAAGGAAACCGGAGAACCTGAAGGAAACCCCCGCAAACACAGGGAGAACATACAAACTCCATGCAGATGTTGTCCTTGGTCAGATTACAAACCATAGATAGAGTTACAGTATCTATGGTGGCAGTCACATATATCAGTAAAAATAGAAAGGTCTCATGTCTCTAAGTGATTTTTCTTCTGTCATTAGTCCTGTAGAGCCTGCAGTATGTAATCTCTGTGTAATCACTGCAGAAGAGAAAGTTGGCCGTGGGATGAAAGTGACTGACAGTGGATTCTGTCTGCAGTCCTCTCCGGGAGGGACTTCTATCCTGTTTGTGTGGAGGGAAGGAAGCTTATCCCAAAGGCCCTCATTTCCACAGGAAATCTATTTATATTAATCCCAAGTACTAATGATCAGAGGAGAGATATTAATATCCTGGTACCCGTCCTCCCCGGTACACTGGAGATGCATTTTACTAGTACTTGATAAAACCATAAAACAGAAGGGAATCCTGGTTTACCCTAGTTAGTCCAGATTATACTAAAACTCTTATAAAGCAGGATCAATATAACTTCATAGTGGAAAATTTTGACCAAGAAGTTATATATCCTATGCCCCGATGCAAAAGTTCCATCAACTATCGTGCACAATTTTCATACTGGTGTCCCCTTACATAGCAAGCCATTGGACCTGCAACCTCTGCCTTCACTAGGGAATCCCTATAGGGTCGTGGTAGCACCCAAAAATTTATCAAATACAGCTTTCATCTGCAGAATAGATCATTTGTGGTCTGTATGACCAATAATCATGATACTCCAAGTTCAACATGTTGTTTTTCTTTCAGATCCAACAAAAGATTGAATAAGAAACCCAAACAAGTCTTCAGTATTGTATCATTTTGGAGATCATGTCCTCCAGGTTGAAGTGAAGGTTCCCGTTTGTGGTTCCTTTCTTCAGGACTGACCCTGCATTGGAAGCTTGGACCTCACATTTTACAAAATGCCAGCAAAAACCCCAATATACTTGAAAACGTCCACTCCTAAGAGAGGTAAAAAGCCCAAACTTCGAGATGTGTTATCGAGGGAAATGATTAGCCCTCCTTTAGGTGACTTCAGACACAGCGCTCATATAGGACTAGATGGAGAAGACATGTTTGGGGAGTTGTCCTTTTTACAAGGCAAGTATGACCTGCTTCCAAATTTGGGCCGGAAGTTGACCCTCCAAGCTACAGACAACAGTCTGGACCCAGAGTTTAATGACAATGATGGAAGTTTCCGTCCCTTCTTAAAAAATGCAGTATCTCTCCCTGTCTTCACTGGAACACAGAGTAAGGAGAGAGCTCCTCCAAAACCACCCAGGCTGCACCTGGAAGAAGTCCCAAGCCAACGTTCTATGTCTATTAGCTACGGGGAAGGATGCTTTCGTAGAGAAGAAGATATGTCTTTCTCCTCCATTTCTAAAGAAGAAAGCAGCAGGTTCTTGACAGCTTCTACAAGTTCCTCTGAAGGTTCCATTATTGGAAGTGGAATGTTCAGCCCAGGAAGTGGGACCGATGTATCTCAAAGTAAAATGGACAACATGGACTCCCAGAACCAGGATAATCCTCCTTCTGAATCTCTCTTTGGGCTGGAGCTGGACCTTGGCCCATCAATTCTGGATGATGTTCTGAGGATAATGGATGATTACAAAGCTTCATGATTGTATGAAGATGGGAAATTGTACATGGACATTTATGGACACTATTTATTGTTGGCAGGAATGCTCCTCAGAAGGACAACTGACAATCTAGTCATTCAGAGTAATAAATAAGGTCTTTTCAACCAAGAGGCCCTTTTATATCAGTATTTTAGATGTTTTACTCTTATTTATAATTTACTTTGCTGGTATAAAGGTCCATGAACTTCAAGTTATTTTTGTTAAAAATTCAATTTACAGGAGAACAAAATATTAAATTCCGTAAGGAAACACATTTTTTCAGGAAATCCTCTTGTTACTGGGAACGGTTGACATAAGGTATTGCGAATACTGGATGCCTAAAAATATCAGTTCTGTATTTTCCTTTACTTCTGTACAACTAGGTGTATTTTTGTCTCCTGTGCAATTTCCAAAACCTACCAAAATTTTGGAACATTTCTCTGTTTTTATGATTGCGTTAGTGATTATGCTCAAAGATCTCACCACGGTTTTGTTTCCACATGATGAAAAAGAAAACTCTACTATGCCTTTCCTTAAGGACATGCTATAGTTGCCTTGGTCAAGAGCTATCTGCCTCTCAATGTCATAAACATGTGAATGGTAGTCAACAAAACTGTCAGAAATCAAAGCAACTGTCCTACAATTATCTTAATATGTGGGTGAAGTTCTCAGATGGCTCCAAGTATGAGAGAAAGATCACTAGGTTTAATAAATTGCAGAAAGTGTCCGAGAGATATAAGGGAAAGTGAGATGAGGAAACCGAAGGAAGACATTTGATAGCCTGCTGGGTTTAGCCTTCAAACCTACCACCAGACTATGTTTAGTTTCATATAATGCTTGCTAAATTCTACTCAGCTTTGGATGCTGGTCACCAGAATGCACTTTGCTTTATGTAATGGTCATTAGGTTACACCATGCTGTGTATACTGGTCAGCATGGTGATCCTGTATACTGATCACCAGATTAAGCTCAATTTTGCATACAGGTCACCAGAATAGGCTAAACTTTTAAACAGATTGCGCTCCACTTTGCTTAAAGATCACCAGATTTGGCTCCAATTTGCTTAGAGTCCAGATTGGGCCTAATTTTGCATAGAGGATACCAGATTGGGCTCAATTTCCCACAGAGGTCACAATGATTGGGCTTAATTTTGCATAGAGGTAACCAGATTGTGCTCAATTTCCCATAGAGGTCACCATGATTGGGCTAAATTTTTCATAGAGGTAACTGGATTGGGCTCAATTTTGCACAGAGTTGACCAGATTGGGCTCAATTTCCCATAGAGGTCACCATATGGGGCTCCACTTTAGGGTACTTTCACACTAGCGTTATTGCTGGATCCGGCAACCCTTCAGTTACTGATAATACAACCATCTGTTTCTGTTTGAACGGATCCGGTTGCATTATCTTTAACTTTTTTTAACATTGCCAAAATGGATCCGTTTTGAACTCCATTGAAAGTCAATGGAGGACGGATCCGTTTTCTATTGTGTCAGAGAAAACGGATACGTCCCCATTGAATTGCATTGGGGGTCATGCCGGATCCAATTTGCTCCGCATCCCAGGGACAGAAAGAAAAAAGCAGCATGCTTCTCTCCGGACTGGAAACGAAACTAAATGGAACGGAATGCATTTTGGAGAGTTCCGTTCTGTTCAGTTCAGTTTTGTCCCCATTTACAATGAATTGGGACAAAATGGAAGCCTTTTTTTTCCGATATTGAGCCCCTATAACGGAACTCAATACCGGAAAACTTTAACGCTAGTGAGAAAGTAGCCTTAGATAGAAGTCACCAGATTGGGTTTTGGGTTTAGATGCAGGTCACCAGTTAGGACATTGCTTTGTATACACATGACCTGATTGTCCTGTAGACTGGTCACAAAATCATACTCGGAGGGTTCCGATGTAGGCTGAGTCACCAAACTGGGCTCCGCTATATATAAGGGAGTTTGAGGGTTATTCGGATCTAGTGGAAGTGGATCTAGAAGACCCGAAAAACTTGAGGCGCCAGGGGATGGTAGGAATAAGCGTGAAGGAGACAGAATAGTGTAGAGGCTGCTCAGGGGTTTATCATGCGGAACCCAATTGTCTGCATGTGTAGGACAAGTGGGATAGGAGGAGATAGGAGCGCCAGTATCTTGTATATAATCTTTGAGTTCTATTAAGTGGTCTATAAAATGGTAAAGACACCTCGTGCAATAGATGTGGCGTAGGTAAGTGTCCAGGGGACCGTAAAGCCAACAGATAGCAGGTAAGTATAACATAAAAGGTTAAAACATATTTGTAAATCTGTGCATAAAAGGATACGTGTATAATATAGTATACAAAAGTCACGAGGGGGGCGGTTTATCAGGATAGGCATAATACACCTGTAAACCTTACACCCCCCATTGCAGTATAAAATCCGGCTCCGAGCAATAAAGGCAACTGAACAGAAGCCCCTTGTGACTGTCTGCCTTCATCTTGTAACATCCTAGAAGTGATCTCGGCTTATCCTGATAAACCGCCCCCCTCGTGAAGAAAGTAAAAGTCCATGATACTTTTGTATACTATTTTATACACGTATCCTTTTATGCACAGCTTTGCAAATATGTTTTAACCTTTTATGTTATACTTACCTGCTATCTGTTTTGGCTTTACGGTCCCCTGGACACTTACCTACGCCACGTCTATTGCACAAGGTGTCTTTACCATTTTATAGACCACTTAATAGAACTCAAAGATTTGGGTTTTCGGAATAGGTGTGTTTGGGTGGGACCCCACCACCCATAACCAGTTCGCATTGTTTGCCCGCGAACATATGCGGGCTGCCATCTTTTTTCGCAATTCCGGCAAGGCGCAAATAAGCCCTTACCTGTGCCGCGAGCCGGTCTGAAAACAAATGCGGTCACCGGGAGCGGGCAGTTCTGAGAACAGCCCGATGAAGGCCCCCGGTGGCCGTTCTTTGAACTGCCTGCTCCCGCTGACCGCACTTGTTTTCAGACCGGCTCGCGGCACAGGCACAAGTAAGGACTTACCTGCGCCTCGCCGGACTTGTGAAAAAAGATGGCAGCCCGCATGTGTTCGCATGCGAACTGGCCATCACTGCCCATAACCCTCCTATCTCCTCCTATCCCACTTCTCCGCTATATATGCCGGTTATTAGCTGGGGTTGTTTTTTAATTCGGGTCCCATATTACAGTCAAGACAGTAATTACCTTGCAACCTCCCAGCATTAACCCTTTGCGGCCACATGATGCACTATGCTCTAGGCGTGGGTCTACCTTTAAATACATAGAACTAGTGTAGATAAAAATAGTTAGGCTACTTTCACACTAGCTTTTAAGTTTTCCGGTATTGAGTTCCGTCATAGGGGGCTCAATACCGGAAAAAAACGCTTCAGTTTTGTCCCTATTCGTTGTCAATGGGGACAAAACTAAACAGAACAGGATGCTTTAAAATGCATTCCGTTCCGTTTAGTTGCGTTCCCATGCCGGAGAGCAAACCGCAACATGTTGTAGTTTGCTTTCCGTCCTGGGAATGCGGAGCAAGACAGATCCGATTACCCCCAATGCAAGTCAATGGGGACGGATCCGTTTTCTCTGCCACAATCTGCCACAATAGAAAACGGATCTGTCATTAACTCTATTGAAAGTCAATGGGGGACGGATCCGTTTTGGCAATGTTAAAGATAATACAACCGGATCCGTTTATAACGGATGCAGATGGTTGTTTTATCAGTAATGAAAGCGTTTTTGCTGAACCCTGCCGAAAAGTAGCCTGACTTTGTAAATAAATTGGATTGCTGATTAGTTCTGAGGTACATCCTGCATTATATACTCCAGAGCTGCACTCTGCAGACTTCAGAGCTGAAATCTCCTTTGCTGGCACAGTGTCTGTAAAGACCTTACATAACCAGTTGTCGCCCTAGATGTAAACCCCCTCCATACCTCTTCCTATTATTGTGATATTTGTGCGCTATATGGTACATGATCAATAGACGATTAGGAGCGCATTACAGCAGGGGCCGGTGTACATACATCTCATAGAGCCCCATAGCAAACGAGTACACGTGCGTCAATCACTCCCAAGTAATGCAGAATGCTTCAACGCCACAGATTTCGGACAAATTAACTAAGACATTTTTATTAAGAAATTTTTATTTAAAAAAATTGGAACAAAAAAAGTCACACCTGGCCTCACCCGGTTTATCCAACTTCTAGTAAAGTGGAATAGGTGTTTTATGAATTTGAAGTTCATTCTGAACACCATATTTTCTTCATGTATTCATAAATACAAAGATAAATCTCCTGCTTCCCTACTATTATAATGCTGGCTGCCGCAGCCACCACTAGGGGGAGCTCAGTGCATAAGAATGTATACAGTTACTGTTTGCACTTAGCTCCCTCTAGTGGTGGCTGCAAGAAAATACAATGCTTTTCCATCAGGAATAGAAAGAGGAAGTTCAGCCCTGGGGCTCCATAGCAGTTGTGTTTTGTAGTCTGCCCCCACTGAAGGTATGCCACTGCTTACAGTACTGGATACTGGACCAGAGTGCAGTGGTTAGATGTGGTCTCATGGTTTTCTTATATGACCCCGCCTAACATGTAACCCCCCACCCCGGATTGGTGATATATCATTATCCAGGAAGCGGTCTGTCAGGCTACTGATCTGTTTCGGGATGTGAGGAGGAGGAGACTGTAAGTCATTTTATTGCTAGAAAGATAACTCTGCATGTTATTTCTGATGTTACTGGAAGAAAAGAAAGGCTATGACAATTGATGAATGCTTGGGTCATTGACCCCCACATCAGGCACAATTCTGGTTGAAAGTTATTTGTTATTTTTAGAGATAAGCACTTAAATCCCATGACCTAAAAAACAATAATGACCTCCCCTGACAGGAACAAGAACACTTATAAAATCCAGCGCAGACACTTATTACAGGCTGGGAGAATTCACGTGGACGCTTCTGCCCTCTGCTGGACAAAGTGGGTACTTCCACAAATATTGCATTTTAATAATTGTGTTGTGTAGACAATGATTTTGACTACGAGTCTTGAATACGAATTGTGCATATCCATTACTGTAAGACAAAGGTGCATAACCTGTATACTGGTTCCCAAAGGCCGTGTCTGATTTTAATTTTGGATTTTCCGGATTACTTTATAAGCTCTTCATTGACTGAAGTCCATGTCAGGGTCTGGAGTAAGGGGACATCGTATACTAGGGTCCACTATAAAACAAAGCAGAGCGCCACTTATTAAATCTATATGATGTTGCTTCCATTATTATGACTTTAAAAGTAAATTCTTTGTAAAAACCTTTCTGTCCACACAATGTTTGTATAGTATCTATTTATACATATAGCAGGTGTTTTATAGATATTGGTTTGTCAGTTTTAATAATAAAAAATACATTTGTACTTTGGATCGTATTTCTTTGTCCTGAATTGTAATCCTTGATATGAAGATAGATAGATATGAGAGAGAGAGAGAGAGAGGAACCCAGCCCGACCAGATAATCACCCCACACCACCTCACAAAAGCCGGGATCGGGAACACAGTAAACAAGAGACAAGAGGAATACGTCAGTGAATGGAGGAAGGAGGTGAGAGCATCCCAGAAGCTGACGGTGTACCAGAGCCTGCAGAGAGACTACAAACTGGCCCCATATCTGGAGAAACTAGGGAACCCCAGAGACCGGAAAATCCTGAGCCGCTACAGACTGAGCGCCCACAGCCTGGCCGTCGAATCCGGACGGCATCGACAGAGCTACATGCCTAGAGAAAGCCGACTGTGCCAGCAGCGCCACCTGGAGGCGGTGGAGCATGAGGCCCACTTCCTGATATACTGCCCTTAATAATCAGCAATGAGGGACATCCACTTTAGGAGACTGTCTGATCTCTGCCCAGACTTCAGCTCCATGGAGGAGGAAGAGAAACTGCCCATCCTGCTGGGAGAGGAAGAGAACACTGTGGACATAGCAGCACAATATATCAGTCAGTGCCTGCCACAGTCTTTATTTAGAAATAAAGACTTCTACAATATCCAGGAGCCTCGGCGTCATCCTTTGGGGACGGAGAAGCCATATTCACAACATAGAGGCGACCTCGGCGGGGAAGGTGCAAGTATTGGTGTATTGAGTTTTTCCTTTACTTCCCTCCCCGGTAAAGTAAGTCCTTTACCATTGCAATTTTATCCATCAGCAGTCACAATTGTGACAAAAAATGGTTTTAAGACTGATGTGTATGTGTTTTTATACACAATTTGCATTATTGCTTTTGTAACAGTATTTTACATATTTATATATCTGTCTATCTTTATACAATTTTTAATTTATAAAACCTATAATATATTCAGAACACTGCAAACTCTCTGGCTCTGTGGCGCCCCCTTGGTGCACCCAGGAAACCCCTGGAACAGCACTGTTCATCGTCCTTTTTTGTTTTACCTTAACAGACTGAGAGGAGCCCGATATGCCATGGACTCCGATACCCTGACCCTGGATGTGTCCGCACCCCTTCCCCCCTGTAATGATATGCCATGGACTCCTATACACCGACCCCGGGTGTGTCCCCATTTCTCAACCCCCTATTTCCCACTTGCTTTGGCAATACTAATGTATAATTTTAGACCTGCCAATAAAGCTTGATTGATTGATAGATATGAGAGCTAGCAGGAAAAATTCCACGGCACCTCCAAGGCGTAAAATAATATCAGACTTTATTCACCAGACCCGCGACGTTTCGATCCGCTTCCTGGCATCTTTCTCAAGCAGTGTCACTGCTTGAGAAAGATCCCAGGAAGCGGATCGAAACGTCACTGGTCTGGTGAATAAAGTCTGATATTATTTTACGCCATGGAGGTGCCGTGGAATTTTTCCTGCTAATTATCTGAAGGGGGATCGCCTTCACAGCCGCTGGCACTCCGCTTATACTTGATATACAGCTGTGCTGCCCAACCTCTATACATCTTTTCTAGATATGAGAGATAGAGAGATAGGTGATAGATAGATAAAATGATTCCACGTCACTCCCATAAGAAATGTCGAAAGTTGTGTACTTTTAATAACCCATGGATGGACATTTCTTTTGGGAGTGCCGTCGAATCATTTTCGCTATTTATTGGAGGTTTAGTCGGGTCCGTAGCCGCTGGCACACCACTTTTTTTTATTTTTTTATCCTGTATAGATAGATAGATAAATAGACAGACATTAGATCAGTAATGAATGTAGAAATCCAGGTAATAAGGTTCACCTGGAAGTTTGACATAAGGGCAGACTAGATAGACCCAGGTGGTCTTTTTCTGCCGTCAATCTTCTATGTCTTTATGATAAACCTATGCCACCAATATAGATGGGGACCTCTACATAGGAGTTGTCCACTCTTTTACAAGTGATGGCTTATTACAGAGGCAGACACAAGTTGCTGCTGCCTCGCGTACCCTGCCAGTCGGCCCAGACCTGCATCCCACTGTCTTCTTCATGCCGGGTCTGCTCTTTACCTCATCCTTTGCCCGTATGCGTGCTTCCTCCAGCTCTTAAAGGGCCAGCGTGCTTGCATTCTAATCTTTACCAGCCCATGGCTGAAAACCCTGGGGTACCTTAGGCACCTTCCCCTGTGGGAGGGTGCCAGAGCAATATGTTCATCAGCTTGCTAGTGCCCATATTTTTCTGTCCTTGTACTAACCTCTGCCTGTGTACTGGACTCTTACCCTCTATTGCCTGACCTTACCTGTGCCGGACCTCCGTATTGACCGTTCGCTGCCTGCTCTGACCTCGGACTGTTCTCCACTGTGCTTTTGCCTGACCCCTTACTGCCCCGATATTGGTGTCTCTGACTTATGTTGGTCAGCTATAAACCACAGAGAGACTATTCCAGGAGGTAGCAGCCTGGTGGTTCCCCTGCAGCAAAGTCCAGATCCCTGAAGAGGGGTTAAAGGGTCAATGCCAGAGTAATGCCCTTAGGTTTAGCCCAAAGTCAAATCTGTTGGTTAGCAAGTGGTTCCACGTCCATTGCCAAAACATAGCCTATTCTCAGGATAGGCCATTACTATCTGATCGGTGGGGGTCTGACACCCTACACCCTTCATCAGATCAGTTGTTCTGTAGTAGCATTGGTGCCAGAACCACACAACTTCATCTATTGCACAGTGGATGGAGCTGGTTACTGCAGTACTGCTCCCACTGAAGTGAATGGGAACAGTGCTGCAGTAACCAACTTTGCCCACTACACAATAGATGAAACTTTGTTGTTCTGTCCCAAACTTCCAGCACCAGAGCTACTGCAGAACAGCCAATATGAGGGGCACAGGATGTCGGACCTACACTAAACAGATAGTAGTAACAACCCTATTGCTCCATTCTCAAAAGACATACCTTTTTCAAATCCCTATTCACAGTGCAGATGTTAGGGCATGATGCAGATTCTGAAATCTGCATCAAAATTGCTGCAAAATCTCAATGTAGCCTACGAATACACTGTATTTCAGCAATTGCAATATCAAAAGCATCCAGTAGAGGGCGACATCGCATTATTTAAATATTGCATTTGTAGCAAAGGCAGATGAAGTAACAAGGACAGTTACCCCCTAAAAAAATAAATGAACCCAAAGTGGAGTGCGGGGACCTGGCACGTCGTTTACTTACCACATAAACAATAGTCAGCAACTCTGGTTTTCTGAGGTGTAATGATAGAAATCAAACAGACGGGATCCTGGCTTATACGTGTCTGGGTGCACGGAAACTTCCTTACTGCCAACAGTATGAACCAGAATAAAAAAGGGTCTCCTCTACAAATCTAGATGATATCCTTCTTTATTAAGGATCCCTTTCAGGTGTCCACTATTCATCAGTCTCAGTATCATGGTAAGAAGATATAAACAGTCTATATGATAATGTCAGTCAGTGCATACATAGTACCGCCATCAATAGGTTATGGCTAAATAGTGCTTAGATTGTTCCAAAATATACCTCTATACAGTACTCAAATAATGCCACCATACACTGCTCAAATAATACCATTATACAGTACTCAAATAATACCACCATACAGTACTCAAATAATGCCACCATACAATGCTCAAACAATACCGTCATACAGTACTCAAATAATACCACAATATAGTGCTCAAACAATACTGCCATACAGTGCTCAAATAATACCATCATACAGTGCTCAAATAAATTCCATCATACAGTACTCAAATAATACCATCATCCAGTACTCAAATAATACCATACAGTGGTGAAAAATACCACTATATAGTGCTAACAAATACCACCATACCGTGCTCAAATAATACCATGCAGTGCTCAAAAATACAATTGTAAAGTACTCAAATAATACCACCGCACAGTACTCGAGTAAATACCACCACACAGTGCTCAAATAATACCACCATACAGTGCTCAAATAAAAGCCATCATACAGTACTCAATTATTAAAAATACTACCATATAATTCTCATATACTGTAATACCACCATATATTACTCGAGCAATATTTCTGAAATTGTCCAGCATACTATATCTGTATCTAGATAATTGGATGTTTGAAATATTGTTGCATATGGGTAAACAGTAAAGTAGTCACCAGATCTTGTACCGCACGTTAACAGGCAAATTCCAGCAGAACCAGTGCTACCAGTAAGAATTCCTTACATACCAACATCTGAATGTTATTAGGTGTTTATAAATAGAGAACAGGACATGAGAGGCAAAGGCTAAAAAAAACGAGACTTTGGCTCACCAAGAAAATAAATATTCTAGGTTCTAAGCATTTGACCCCTTCTCAACCCAAAAACCCACAGCAGAACCAAAAACAACCAGCAGTGAATGTAAGTCGTCATCTTTCCTCTGGTAAAATTAGATTCAGATCTGTGTTCGGAAAGTTGGATGACAACCAGTATTGCCCCTATTTGCCTTCCATAGGGGTATCCGCCAGCTTTCCTTATACCCCCTGAATGGTTGATTAATGTATATGATTCAACAGAATGCACTTGCTGGGATAGATGGAATATTAGGGGACAGTAATGGGGACGATCTTGCCCCCAGGATTGCATCTTCATCTACTGATCCTAAAATAGATCAACCCATGTCTGTTTTAGTAAATACTTGCGTACCCCATAAAATAACAGCTTTTGAATATTTTTTAGTACCTTGTGTTGTGTTGCTCCTCTGTTATTCCTATTGGAAATGTTTAAATTAATAGATAACTCGGTGTTACAGGTGTGCGCCTGTGTGTCAGCGTTGATTGGGCAGTGTAGAGACACCCTATTGGGTAATGGTAGCACCCAGTCGTCAATTTAGGCTACTGTCACACTGGCGTTTTGGCTTTCCGTTTGTGAGATCCGTTCAGGGATCTCACAAGCGGTCCAAAACGGATCAGTTTTGCCCTAATGCATTCTGAATGGAAAAGGATCCGCTCAGAATGCATCAGTTTGCTTCCGATCAGTCTCCATTCCGCTCTGGAGGCGGACACCAAAACGCTGCCTGCTTGACGAAACTGAGCCAAACGGATCCGTCCTGGCACACAATGTAAGTCAATAGGGACGGATCCGTTTTCTCTGACACAATCGAAAAAGGATCCATCTCCCATTGACTTTCAATGGAGTTCATGACGGATCCGATTTGTCTATGTTACAGATAATACAAACGGATGCATGCGGTTGTATTATTGTAACGGATCCGTTTTTGCAGATCCATGACGAGTGTGAAAGTAGCCTAATTCATACAGTTCCAATTGGAATAACAGACGAATGGTGCAAAGTAGAATTGTACAGTAAGTTACTTCAGAATTGTTATTCTATGAATGCAAGCAGTTGCTAACAACAGACAAGTCAGGAGAGGTTGGGACATTTGTTAAATAAGGGGCAGAACATGTTAAAAAATTAAAGAGTGTTACTAACTTTTCAGACCCCTGCAGCTGCTGACCAAGTGCCTGCAAAGCATCACTTCCGGGTCTCAGCTTGACACACAGGAAATGGCAGGAGATGCCTTCTCAGCCAATCACGAGCCATAGCAGTGACCCGTCTCAGCCAGTGATTGGCTGATAGGGCATACCCTGCTATTTCCTGTGTGTCAAGCTGGGCTTAGGAAGCAGAGACTAATAGGGACCCAGAAAGTGCATTAAATTTAACCCCCACCATTGTCTAATTGAGGGGCTGGCGGGAGCCCGCCTTGCTGTATTATCGGAATTTCAAAAAGAGGAAAACGGTTTAAACAGTCAGGATGAGCTACAGAGGTGCAGAGGCAACAGTCACACCCATGTCCCTGTACTGAATAAGACCAGACCAGTATTATGTATTGCATCTGGTAGGTGGGAGGTAGGTGGTTACTACGGATTAAGCAATAGAGGAAACTTTTGCAATCAACCATATTCTTCTGAATTATGAATTTTTAGGCAAATTTCCCCGCTAGCAAGCAGAATGGTATGCGGCTGTATAGGGAAACATGACAAAAATGTCAGTTTTTGAGACAAAACACGAGGATGCACCCAAGAACCGGCATGTCACCCATCAAGGATATCACTCCGAATACACCGTAACTTGTTTTCCTCCTTTTCGTGTTTGCACAATAGTAGGGGCCACGTTCACCCGTTTGGAGGAAAGTCCAGATTCTTCCTCGTTTTGTTTAGACAAAAATAAAGCCCCCTCCCTTCTACGGTAATGACTCCATGTGCTGGTGGCCGGCTGCATCTGGACCATTATATACAAATGTCTAAGTAAAAGCAGACAAATAAATACTGAAAGCGAGAACATGTGCCAGATGATTCAGGACTGCTCCGAAGTAAGGCCAAATCCCCCTGGCTACCCCCAACCAGGGCCATCATCAGAAATATAGTATCTAGACCCCATATAAGTAATGGTCAGGGGGTCCCCATCTACCTCCATCATCTACCTTATTGCTTAGGGCCTCCTGCACACGAAAGTGTGCTGCCCGTTGCCGTATTGCGGACCGCATTTGTGGATCCACAATACACAGGCGCTGTTCTGTGGGAATTCCGCATCACGGATGCGGACCCATTTACTTCAATGGTGCGGAACGGAAGCACGGAACAGAACCCTACGGAGTGCTTCCATGGGGTTTCGTTCCGTACTTCTGTTCCGCAAAAAGATAGAACATGTCCTATCTTTTTGCGAAACGTTCGGATCGCGGACCCATTAAAGTGAATGGGTCCGCAATCCGCTGCGGCTGCCCCACGGTCGGTGTTTGCGGGCCGCAGCACGACCACGAAGTGCACATGTTAGTGTGCAGGAGGCCTAAATTTGGGGAACCAGAAAACTGTTTTTTTTTTTTTTAAAGAAGAGGAACAATATGATCTTCACACCTCCTACCGGGACCATAGACGGGAGATGGGGACAAGATTAGGGTGACCACTTTCATAACCCACCAAAAGAAGGACACCATACCCAGGACATTGGGTGATGACAACACATAGAATAGAAATAGTCATCTATATGCCAGCATCAGAGGACATCACAGGGAGGAGAAGACTACAACTACCAGTATGTCCAGTCTGTTATTATGGTATATCAGAGAAGAATTCAGAGTGGGAGTGCAAGAGGAGAGGACTACAACTCCCGGGACGTACAGTACAGACCAAAAGTTTGGACACACCTTTTCATTCAAAGAGTTTCCTTTTTTTCATGACTATGAAAATTGTAGATTCACACTGAAGGCATCAAAACTATGAATTAACACATGTGGAATTATATGCATAACAAAAAAGTGTGAAACAACTGAAAATATGTCATATTCTAGGTTCTTCAAAGTAGCCACCTTTTGCTTTGATTACTGCTTTGCACACTCTTGGCATTCTCTTGATGAGCTTCAAGAGGTAGTCACCTGAAATGATCTTCCAACAGTCTTGAAGGAGTTCCCAGAGATGCTTAGCACTTGTTGGCCCTTTTGCCTTCACTCTGCGGTCCAGCTCACCCCAAACCATCTCGATTGGGTTCAGGTCCGGTGACTGTGGAGGCCAGGTCATCTGGCGCAGCACCCCATCACTCTCCTTCATGGTCAAATAGCCCTTACACAGTCTGGAGGTGTGTTTGGGGTCATTGTCCTGTTGAAAAATAAATGATGGTCCAACTAAACGCAAACCGGATGGTATAGCATGCCGCTTCAAGATGCTGTGGTAGCCATGCTGGTTCAGTATGCCTTCAATTTTGAATAAATCCCTAACAGTGTCACCAGCAAAGCACCATCACACCTCCTCCTCCATGCTTCACGGTGGGAACCAGGCATGTAGAGTCCATCCGTTCACCTTTTTTGCGTCGCACAAAGACACGGTGTTTGGAACCAAAGATCTCAAATTTGGACTCATTGGACCAAAGCACAGATTTCCACTGGTCTAATGTCCATTCCTTGTGTTCTTTAGCCCAAACAAGTCTCTTCTGCTTGTTGCCTGTCCTTAGCAGTGGTTTCCTAGCAGATATTCTACCATGAAGGCCTGATTCACACAGTCTCCTCTTAAGGCCCCATGCACACGGCCGTGTGCGGGCCGTGGAACCGCGGCCTGGATCCCTCCTGAGAGCAGGAGCGCACGGCGTCACTGGTTGCTATGACGCCGTGCGCTCCCTGCTGCCGGCACAGTACAGTAATACACTGGTATAGATCATACCAGTGTATTACTGTACTGTGCCGGCAGCAGGGAGCGCACGGCGTCATAGCAACCAGTGACGCCGTGCGCTCCTGCTCTCAGGAGGGATCCAGGCCGCGGTTCCACGGTCCGCACACGGCCTAACAGTTGTTCTAGAGATGTGTCTGCTGCTAGAACTCTGTGTGGCATTGACCTGGTCTCTAATCTGAGCTGCTGTTAACCTGCGATTTCAGGTTAACCTGCGAGGCTGGTGACTCGTATGAACTTATCCTCCACAGCAGAGGTGACTATTGGTCTTCCTTTCCTGGGGCGGTCCGCATGTGAGCCATCTTTGTAGCGCTCTTTCTTTGTAGCGCTTGATGGTTTTTGCGACTGCACTCGGGGACACTTTCAAAGTTTTCCCAATTTTTTGGACTGACTGAAAATTTATGTAATGATGGCCACTCGTTTTTCTTTACTGAGAATTTGTATTATGGCAAGAAAAAAGCTAACAGTCTATTCAGTAGGACTATCAGCTGTGTATCCACCTGACTTCTCCACAACGCAACTGATGGTCCCAACCCCATTTATAAGGCAAGAAATCCCACTTATTAAACCTGACAGGGCACACCTGTGAAATGAAAACCATTTCAGGTGACTACCTCTTGAAGCTTATCAAGAGAATGCCAAGAGTGTGCAAAGCAGTAATCAAAGCAAAAGGTGGCTACTTTGAAGAACCTAGAATATGACATATTTTCAGTTGTTTCACACTTTTTTGTTATGTATATAATTCCACGTGTTAATTCATAGTTTTGATGCCTTCAGTGTGAATCTACAATTTTCATTGTCATGAAAATTAAGAAAACTCTTTGAATGAGAAGGTGTGTCCAAACTTTTGGTCTGTACTGTACATGCCGTTATTATGGGATATCAGAGGACAATTCAGAGAGGGAGTATAAGAGGAGAGAACTACAACTCCCAGCATGTCCAGGCTCTTATGTGATATTAGAGGTCATTACAGGGATGAGGTATGAGAGGAGAGAACAACTCTCAACGTGTCCAGGCCATTATTATGGGATATCAGAGGATAATTTAGAGAGGGAGTATAGGAGGAGAGGACTACAACTTCCAAGGTTTCTGAGGCTCACCACTCCTGAGTTCCACCCCTCCTGCACTGAACACCTGATGTTGATGTCATCACAGGTCCTTACCACTTCTCCTCTACACTGCTTAGCTCCACCCCTACCTGCACTGACCACATGACAGTGACATCATCACAAGTCCTTCAGCTCTTGCACTGTAGAAATATTTTAGGTAACCACACATAATTGCAGTGTCACAATGTAGGGGGAGGGGAGGTACATAGAATGACAACAGAAGGAAAATGACCAAAAACTAGGCCTCACGGCTAGGGAAACTGTCACCACCTAGGAAACCCTAAACCTAGCCCTGATTCCTGTCAGTATGAATAGACCCTGAAGGTGGGAGTATTAATACACTGGAAACCTAGGCCCTAGAAACCCTGAATATCCTTAGGAGTAGTGACTGGGTCTGAGACCACTGGTTCCATCCCAGATGAACGAACCAGCGTCTCTCTGAGGCTTAGTAAACAACGAGCACAGGGGAACAACAAAATACAAAGGGAAGTACACTTATCTTCAATAGAAAATGGAGGAGCAGGAACACAGATGAGGACCACACACCAGCTCTTCCAACTCCAGGCAGATAATATCAACCGCATGGTAAGAAGTGTGAGTCCAGACTAAATAGAGGAGCAGTAATGACCACAAGCTACACCTGAGACAAGAGGTGTGGTCACCACCAACAACACTGCAACAAGTGAAAACATAGGATGCCAGATATCCCAACGTGCAGCCAGTCTCTCAGATCTTCTAACCTCGGTCACAGGAGGGACCGTGACATGCAGTCACCTACCATTTTAGTTAAAATATATCCCCAAAGCGGGGTGCTACTTTCAGAGCACCATACTGAGCGGAGGGTTATCAGAAAGATCTAGTAGGTTATTAGTAAATCATCCCATAAGAAAGAGACCCTAGTGACAAGTGCCACCGAACCATGGAGGTCCTGTAGTCACTGGGGCTCATTCGAGGAAGCTCTGGTGCCCTGGTGGGCTAGTCCCATCCTTGTCTATAAATCAAGTTGGAGCTCCTAGATAAAGTTTAAAGTGCCTCCTGCACTGCGATGTCTCCATAAAACCAGAACATTATACCTTATAGCATTTTTTTCCTGCTTTGCGAAAGGGCTAAAAAACGCGTCAGCTTTACTTGTATTTTACCCCCGCTAAAATAAATTTCAGGGTTTTTTTCAGACATCGCAGCGCTGGACGCATCATTTGAACTTCATCCATGCCTTGTCTATGCAATAGCTGAGTAGCTGAAACAGAAGCCAAGGAATTAGGGTGTGTATATAGGCAGATGAGCGCTGTAGTCACGCCGGGGTCTGCCCCCGCACCCCTCATGTGATGTTTGCCTCAAACAAACTCAAGATGTTTACATGTATAATGGAATTCTTCTTGTAGAAGACTTGTCTGAGGCTGATTAGCGCCGGGGCTGGCTGTCACCGCCATACACTGATTGAGGCCACATGTCCATCCCTGGAGAAGGAACAATGACACATTGACAACGGCTGCAGAGTGTGTGTGTGGGGGGGGGGGGGGGGGGGATTTGCACAATAGGAACCATCCCCAAGGGGTACGAGAGGAGTGTGGAAATGGAAACTATATTGTGATATCCAATTCAGAATGTAACCCTCGTAATAGTTTCCTAACGTGATACACTGCATTCACACAACTGTATTTTGTGGTCTGCAAAACGAGGATGACGTCTGTGTTGCATCCATTTTTTGCAGACCCATTGACTTCAGTGGGTCCATGGTCCGAGAATAGGATATGTTCTATCTTCTGCAGAATGGACATCTTTGTGCTTTCCGCATCTGTAAGCCCGTTCCGCAAAAGCTAAAACATGTCCTACTTGATCGCAAAATGCGGTTCATGGACCTATCGAAGTCAATGTGTCTGCAAAAAAAAAAAATGGATGCAACCCGGACATCATCCGCGTTTTGCGGACCTCAAAATACATACGGTTGCGTGAATGTATGGTGTAAAATCTCAGTAGACTGGAGATGATTCCTTTATGTGGCTATTAAAGGCCATCTGTCAGCAGATTTGTACCTATGAAACTGGCTGACCTGTTGCATGTGCGTAAAAATAGGCAATTTTTTTCTACGTTTGTGTAAAAAAAAAAAAAAAGATGCGTCCATTGATTTTTTTATGAGGTTGGTGGTAATTATCATTTTACAGCTCACAGTAAATGCTGGTAATGATTTATTATGGTACATTGAGCTATAGACATGGAATACTTATAATCTTTAGCATTCATTATGGTTTGCCAATGTGTCCCTAAAAAATATTGTCTGTCCGTGATTTTGGGAAAATTTGTCCAGAAAAAAAAAAAATTACATTCTGGTTGGCAACTGTGCCATACGCATTACATTCTCTGCCATGGAGGCTTGTACAGGGATCAGACAAAAGTACATACAGTATGTGATTTTATTTTTTATGTGAGGAGTCACTGTGCTGCTGCGTTTCAGTCTCTTGCTTTAACGTTTTTTTTTTTCCAGACTTTTAATATTGATGACCTATCCTCAGGATCACCGGAGTTCTGACCCCGGCCCCCCCTTGCTGATCAGCTAGAAGAAGAGAGACAGGAGGCAGCATGCGTACACGGCTCGTGCCTTATTTTCATACAGCTGATCGGCAGGGGTGCCGAGTGTCGGACCCCCGGGGATCTGATATTGATGACCTGTCCTGAGGATAGCTCATCAATATTAAAAGTATGGAAAACCCCTTTAATTGAAGTCAAATTTATTTATTTTTTGCTTACTTTCTGTAGGAAGGTTCAGTCCTGTTCTTCGATAATCCCACATAGTTTAATGTCATTGCCAAATATGGACCCCTCTGTTGTGAACCATCTGCAGGATCATCAACAACCAGACATTCCCCAGGACTGATCGTGGCCGTAAATCCATGAGTAACAGTTCTAATCCTCATGGAAGATATTCCAGACCCCTAATCAGTAGATTTTTATAGACTAATAAATTTGATCTGATTTCTTTGGAAATATCCTGCAGATAACAGTTTATACACTAGCTGCAATGTGGCTTAGTACAAGCGTTAGGTACCGGTATATAAGGAACTGGATCCTAAATTGAAAGACTATTTTTTAAAACAAGGATGCTCAACCTGCGGCCCTCCAGCTGTTGCAAAACTACAATTCCCAGCATGCCTGCACAGCCTACAGCTATTAGAGCATGATGGGAGTTGTAGTTTTGCAACAGCTGGAGGGCCACAGGTTGAGCATCCTTGTTTCAAAGCAATGTTGTTTTCATGTTTAACATATTATGCTGATTCAATAATACTATATCTTTCTATCGTTGCTTCGATCCTCATTTTTCTGATGCAGAGCTCCAAAACCTCTGCATTGGCATTTATATAAAACACAACGCACTGGCTGCCTGCAGCTGCCACTAGAGGGAGCTGTATCTTCCTGCATCATCTGTCCTGACTGAGTGCAATGTTTAAATAGTCTGCAGTAAAATATCTAGCTCCCCCTAGTGGTGGCTGAAAACAATGAGAGTTTTAACTTTTAACTCTACGGTTGTGCGAAGCATAAGTTTGGATTTTTCCATTAGAAAAAAAAATGAATAAAAAAATGGTTCAGCACATAATCTTGGACATTCACTTTAAAGCGATATACAGTCAGGTCCATAAATATTGGGACATTGACACAATTCTAACATTTTTGGCTCTATACACGACCACAATGGATTTGAAATGAAACAAACAAGATGTGCTTTACCTGCAGACTGCCAGCTTTAATTTGAGGGTATTTACATCCAAATCAGGTAAACGGTGCAGGAATTACAGCAGTTTGCATATGTGCCTCCCACTTGTTAAGGGACCAAAAGTAATGGGACAGAATAATAATCATAAATCAAACTTTCACTTTTTAATACTTGGTTGCAAATCCTTTGCAGTCAATTACAGCCTGAAGTCTGGAACGCATAGACATCACCAGACGCTGGGTCTCATCCCTGGTGATGCTCTGCCGGGCCTCTACTGCCACTGTCTGTTAGGCAGTTCTTGGGGCATTTTCCCTTCAGTTTTGTCTTCAGCCAGTGAAATGCAGCTCAATCGGATTCCGGTCAGGTGATTGACTTGGCCATTGCATAACATTCCACTTCTTTCCCTTAAAAAGCTCTTTGGTTGCTTTTGCAGTATGCTTTTGGTCATTGTCCATCTGCACTGTGAAGCGCCGTCCAATGAGTTCTGAAGCATTTGGCTGAATATGAGCAGATAATATTGCCCGAAACACTTCAGAATTCATCCTGCTGCTTTTGTCAGCAGTCACATCATCATTAAATATAAGAGAACCAGTTCCATTGGCAGCCATACATGCCCACGCCATGACACTACCACCACCACGCTTCACTGATGAGGTGGTATGCTTAGGATCATGAGCAGTTCCTTTCCTTCTCCATACTCGTCTCTTCCCATCACTCTGGTACAAGTTGATCTTGGTCTCATCTGCCCATAGGATGTTGTTCCAGAACTCTGTGAAGGCTTTTTTAGATGTCGTTTGGCAAACTCTAATCAGGCCTTCCTGTTTTTGAGGCTCACCAATGGTTTACATCTTGTGGTGAACCCTCTGCATTCCCTCTGGTGAAGTCTTCTCTTGATTGTTGACTTTGACATGCATAGACCTACCTCCTGGAGAGTGTTCTTGATCTGGTCAACTGTTGTTAAGGGTGTTTTCTTCACCAGGGAAAGAAGTCTTCGGTCATCCACCACTGTTGTTTTCCATGGTCTTCTGGGTCTTTTGGTGTTGCTGAGCTCACCGGTGCGTTCCTTCTTTTTAAGAATGTTCCAAACAGTTGTTTTGGCCACGCCAAATGTTTTTGCTACCTCTCTGATGGGTTTGTTTTGTTTTTTCAGCCTAATGGTGGCTTGCTTCACTGATAGTGACAGCTCTTTGGATCTCATCTTGAGAGATGACAGCAACAGATTCCAAATGCAAATAGCACACTTGAAATGAACTCTGGACCTTTTATCTGCCATGGAACAGCTGAGAAGCCAATTGTCCCATTACTTTTGGTTCCTTAACAAGTGGGAGGCAGATATGCAAAGTGTTGTAATTCCTGCACCGTTCACCTGATTTGGATGTAAATACCCTCAAATTAAAGCTGACAGTCTGCAGGTAAAGCACATCTTGTTGTTTCATTTCAAATCCATTGTGGTGGTGTATAGAGCCAAAAATGTTAGAATTGTGTTAATGTCCCAATATTTATGGACCTGACTATACATGAGATAACTGTTGGCTGAGCCATAGTTGCAGATGGGATTGTTTAACAATCTAATGTGTACAGGGGCCTCTTGCAGTCCTTTCCTAAGGGCTCATTCAGACGGCTGTATGCTGTCTGCAAAAATGCGGATCAGTTTTTTTTGCAGATTAGATGCAGACCCAAACACTTCTATGGGGCCCTTTTCTTCCATTCCACGGCTCCGCAAAACAAATGAAACATGTCCTATATTTGTCAGTGAAAATCAGGACGTGGCCCCATTGATGTCTATGGGTCTGCAAAAATACGGAAGGCAATCCGTTTTTTTGCAGACATGTTGAACTGTCTGTAAAAAGACAGATCCGCATTTATGCAGACAGCATACAGCCGTCTGAATGAGCCCTAAGTGAGAGGCTAATGGGACTGTATTAACTTAAAGGGGTTATCCTCTTTAAGACTAGTCATATGAAGACAATAAATGTAGAAGCCATGCTGATGACAGCTACTATGCATTTACTGTTTCAGCAGGATCTCAATGTAAACTTTACAAGATTTCCATGACAGCAGACCACAAACTCAAAGTAAAACATTTTATTACCATTGAAGTAACATCACGGCATCCATGTTAATACTTATATTAAAAAGGCAACAAAACGTGTATAAATACGCTTACATAGGCTCCAAAGTTAACTAGCCAGCAGTATAAAATCTCATGAGGTGGAAAAGGGCCAAAGAGCTTAGAAGAACCTCCTAGATTCTGGAAAGTTACCAGGTCCTATGGTCTGTGGAAGAAATGGTCACCTTAAAATATCAGGAACACTGCTATACGTACATGTAAGGCCTCATGCACACAACCGTTGTTTTGGTCAGCATCCGAGCCCCAGTTTTCTGGCGGCTTGGATGCGGACCAATTCACTTCAATGGGGCCGCAAAAGATGCGAACAGCATTCCGTGTGCTGTCCGCATCCGTTGCTCCGTTCCGTAGCCCCGCAAAAAAAAATATAACAACATGTCCTATTCTTGTCCGTTTTGCGGACAAGAATAGGCATTTCTACAATGGGCCACCCGCTCCGCAAATTGCGGAAGGCACACAGGCGGCTTCTGTTTTTTGCAGATCCGCGGGTTGCAGACCGCAAAGAAAAAGAACGGTCGTGTGCATGAGGCCTAAGGGTAGAGAAAACCCAGAGTTAATAGAAAAGGGTCCCCATTCAAGACCCCCATGTACTAGTCAGAGTGCAGAGAGGCTATAAGGATTGTCTCTCACTCTGAAGGACCTAATTCCAAAACTTCTTCTGGTTTTGGCTGAAAAACATGCAGGACAATCTGCCTCAAAACCTTCTCCAAAAAAATTGTGTGAACCTACCCTTGTGCAAATATAAAAAAAATAAAAATTTATATCTCAGGATAAATACAAACTGTCAAGAACTCACTAAAATCTCTTTAAAAAAATCTCTTAAAAACACTTTAAAAGCAACTAAACTTAACTTTATACCTGACGGCTCCTCCAGTGGTGTGTGAGCCAAGGCTAAGACTATGCTCACACGGCATCTGTGGTATGCGGTTAGTGTCTGTGCCTACTCCTATAGGTATCCATAGACCCCTATTCACCTGACTGAGGTTAAGGGTTGTAGTTTTGGCCCCCGTCAGGCTACCTTTTAATACTGTATAGAATTATACAGTCAACTGTGCTTGTACATGTAGAGGCTTTCTGCGAAAAAATGTCTACAGAGGGTTTCTTTGTTTTTTTTCTTTTTTAATACAGATGCCTATGGTCGAAGAAAGCTTCGGCACACCTATACAGTGGCGCACGTCAATGCTTTCCATCGCAGGTCCTCCCTCTGACGGAAGGCTCAAACGAGATGTGAACACTTACTGTAGATACTAGTAGCCAGAGCCATATAGATGAGCGACAAATTGGCCAAAGCCACCAATATTGGTAGGATTGACTGATGATCTTAGGTAAATGGGGACCTGCTGATCATCCTCTAACTGGTCATGTTGGATTGCAGCAGCTCAGCAGAGTGTGCATGTTCATGGTGGAGGTGGCAGAAAGAGCTGTCGAAAGATATGACTGAAATATGATCTAAAATCCAAGTTTGATAAAGGTACTAGAAAGGCCTCTTTATAGGATGACCTCTATAACATGCCCCAGTACCAGTTCTCGGTTGGGGGTGACAACAGGGAGAGAGCAGTGTATGTTAAACACTGCGTCCCTCTCAGCCGATTGGCCACGATGGATCACCTGACTCATTCACCGGTCAAGGTGATAGTGATCACCCAGCAAGTGGCACCTACTAGTGTAGTGATATTAGGATACCGAATAGGTCTATCAGGTGACTATGAGCCAAAACCTATGTGCAAATTATGGAATGCAACTTTTTTCCCCCTTGGTTAAAGGGGCTTTCCGAGACTTTGAAACTGATGACCTATCCTCTGGGTAGGTCTTCAGTATTTGATTGGAGGGAGTCCGACACCCCGGACCCCCGCCGATCTGCTGAAGTCACCAGCGTTCCTGTGAGTGCCGTTGCCTTCTTGCGGTTTTCTCTAGGACATGCCTTCATCGGTCACATGGCCTTTCAGCAGCTCAGGCCCATTCAAGTGAATGGGGCTGACCTGTTCTGAAACAGCTGATCGGCGAGGGTCTCGGGTGTTGGACCCCCACAATCAGATACTCTGGATACCCTCTGGATAGGTCATCAGTTAGAAAGTCTCAAATAACCCCTTTAATGTTTATGGAAAAGCAAAGTACCAGCTAAAGATATCACTATATGGTCCCCGGCCCGGTGAGATCACAGTCTATAAAGAAAAATAACACTTATTGTGAACAATATATACGTAATACAGATATGTCTTCCTTCACGTTCAGGACGGGGGGGTCTTGAGGAGCAATCTGTTTGGTTGAGCTTTCTAGTACAATGGATAATGCAGAAGAAGGTGGCGGTGTATCTGAAGCATCAGGTTGTAGAATAATGAAGTGCGGGAATGTGCGACACATCGATGTGGTCCCATCACCAGATGCCTCCTGATCACCACTGCCATGCTCATTTTGTCTTTTGCATCCATCCATCTTTCACGTATAGAGATGCCTTGTGCTTGCTGACCCCCCCCCCCCCCCCCCCTCGTTATAGGTTAGCAGTATTCGTCGGTCACGCATGTTCCCGAATCTGATCTTCATTGCTGATCCCCAGACCGTTCTTCCTTAGGAGAGTCTGTTTCTGAAGTCCCTTTAACTTGAACAGCAAATCTCGAATAAAAGCCTGTAAAACAAGAGTCACATTTAGCAAATATCAGGGTTCAGTCTAATTAGTGGTACAAATATAGCAACATTTTTTTTTTTTTTTTTTTTTGCAGACGATTTTTGATCAATGCAACAATTTGGTTGACTATTCATAGGAGCCAAGAGAATTAGGCTAGTGTCCCACCAGCGCTAGCGATCCGGCAGGCTGTGGAAGCAGGGAACAGTCTACTGGATCGCTTATAACTCTCCGTCCGACCCCATTAAAGGGGTTCTCCGGGCTTTTAATATTCTCAGGATAGGTCATCAATATCAAATCGGTGGTGGTCTGACACCTGGCACCTCCGCCGATCAGCTGTATGAAGGAAAGGCGCCCATAGACATAGCAGCAGCGAGCAGGGAGACGGCACGTGCGCCCTGTGCGCCTTCCCTTCATACAGCTGATCAGCGGGGGTGTCGGATGTCGGACCCCTGCTGATCTGATATTAATGACCTATCCTGAGGATTAGTCATCAATATTAAAAGCCGGGAAACCCCCTTTAACTATAATGGGAACCGGCGGAGATCCAGACGCATTCCGGCAAATATGCCAAGAATTGGATGGAAGAAAACCGCGGCATGCTTACAAGCTTCCAGCACTGCCGGTAAAGAGATCTCTAGCGCTAGTGTGAAACTAGCCCTACTCTTTGAAGAGAACTTCAAATTGGTGGTCTTCACCAAGGAAATTGTGTCTGTGAAGTTTACTGCCAGACTGTGCAGGGGCACACCCCCAAATGGTAACACCCTTCTGAACCTTCATTGCAAACTGCTAGTAATTCATTCATAACTTCTAGCCGGAATAATAAGGGAACGGCACAACATGGCGTGATAAGAATAGATGCTCCAGAATGGTTATTACATGGAGAGCGCAAGTAGTTATTACATGTCAGGAGAGGGGACAGGTCCCCTTTAAGTAACTTCAAGTAAAAAAAAAAAAAAAGTTACATAGTTTTCTGCTTAAAGTTGATACAACAGGAATTGATTTTCCCTGCCTTCACCACGATTTCCTTTGGTGGCCCGAATTCTGCTGACGGGGTCAGGTTGGGATGTTCTGCTCATACGCGCACACCCTTAACAGGAAAAGGTTTATGCTCGGGGTACAAGGAGGCCATTTATCAGCGCCAGGCAGAGGAAGCGTCCTAGACGTATAACACTGCACAGACATTTCACAGGCAAATGCTAAACCATCAGCGTGGAATTTGACGAGCCGGTAATCTGCGCATAAACTCAGTGTGAACAATGTCCTGACTGTACATTGCCCGCACATAAACACTACAGTTCTCATAGGTTACACCTCCATCTTTAAGACGAAGCATCAACACCAGGTGACGTCACAGATACAGGTGTAATACAAGACTGCAAAATAGCTGCAGGCAGAATAGCCTGGGGTACATGGAGGAACTGGGGAGCCAGCTCATCAGGCTCCCCAGTTTGAGGGAGAACGCCCCCCCCCCCCCCCCTTTCAATCAATCCATGAAGAGACAGTGACAGGCTCCCCAGATGCAATAATAATCATACTGAACCCAAAGTTTCCATAGGGAAAGGTGAAATCCAGAACGAAGGCCAATTCTGGTCATGAAAAGGAGAAAGCAGATGTCCAGATACCCATTTGACTAAGGCTTCATGCACATAACCTTTTTGCGGTCCGCAAACCACTGATCCTCAAAATACAGAAACCGGCCTTGTGCATTATGCATTTTTCTATTAGAAATGACTATTCTTATTATAGGACATGTTCTATAATCTGTGTGCTGTGCCCGTATGCCCATTACACAAATGACATCCCTGTCCTGTCTTTTTTGCAGATTCTAAGAAATTAATCGGTCCGTGTGCGATCCGCAAAAAATGCCGGACCCAAAATACAGTTGTGTGTATGAGACCTAAAGCCTGTATTACGCCAGGCGATTGTCGGGCCAATCATCGACAACGAGCGTTCGTATGAATGCATGTTAGCCATGACCTTGCAGTGTAATACTGCCATCGATTACCCGATGAACAAACAAATGTCCGTACATCACGCAACCCAAATATATTGACAGGTTTAAAAATTATCTGCCGCTGGCAAACTGGACAGCATGGGGACGAGCGAAGGCATAGCGATCACAACTCCCCATACTGTGGAGGAGATCGTTGCATGTAATAGCAGCTGTCTCCTCCACTAACGAGCAGGCGATTGCAAGGAAGGAATGATTCCCGACTACTACAGCCTTACGAGTCGCCTCTGTAACGCCCCAGAGTGGCATTACCACTTCTGCACCTCACTACTATCTCTAATATCATGCCATCTGTGCAGTGGCGTAGGGCATCACCATAGCAGCTATGGCTATGGGGCCCTACACCACTGGGGGCCCGGGCCGCCAGCTGAGGATAAAAAAAAATAAAAAATCATGTGGCGGTGCGATAGGGGGCTGCCTCTCCCCCCAACTAACCCTCCCCCCATCATTGGTGTCAGCGGAAGTTCCGATCGGAGTCCCAGCAGTGTAATGCTGGGGCAACGATTGGTTACCATGGCAGCCAGGACGCTACTGAAGTCCTGTCTGCCATGGCCAGTTACTCTGCAGAAGCATTCTTACCGGCGCTCCTCCTTCTTGTAACTCGTCACAGGTCTGTGCGGCGCATTGCTATAAGCATAAGCAATGCACCGCACAGACCTGTGAGTTACAAGAAGGAGGAGCGCCGGGCAGCCACAGCGCATGTAAGTATGCTGCTGACTAACTGACCATGGCAGACAGGACTTCTGCTTCCTGGCTGCCATGGTAACCGATCAGAGCCCCAGCATTACACTGCTGGGACTCCGATCGGAACTGCCGCTGCCACCAATGATGGGGGGGAAGGGGGCCCACTGCCCACCAATGATTTTAATACTGGGGGGAGGGCTCACTGCCCACCAATGATTTTAATACTAGGGGGGGCGCACTGCCCACCAATGATTTTAATACTGGGGGGGCGCACTGCCAACCAATGATTTTAATACTTGGGAGGGGAAGGGGGAGGGCGCACTGTTCACCAATGATTTTAATACCGGGGAGGGGGGGGTACACTAGGGGCTGATGGAGAGGCTACTGGGGGCTGATATGAGGCATGGGGCTCATTCATATTAAGGCCAAAGCCAGCCAGCACCCCTGAGGCCAAAGCCAGCCAGCACCCTTGAAGCCAAAGCCAGCCAGCACCCCTGAAGCCAAACAATCTTCTTTAATACACAGACATTTAGATTCATACATTTTTTTGTTATGGGGCCCTGTCATTTCTAGCTACGTCCCTGCATCTGTGTATTTCCAAGTCCTATATAATGTGCATTTCCTATTTTGCAACTGTTTATGTTTACATGTAATATGCCTGGTTTACCAGTAGGTGGCAGCATAAATGGCAGAGCTACAGGTACAGAGAATGGAGCTTATCTTCCATTCTAACACCCCCCTCTGTAGTGTGGTGGGCGAGTCCCATTTCCTGCAGGAAGTGTTGTGGAAAACCACTCAGAAAACGCAATCTTCAGGAAGAATAGGGTTTATTGCGGCTAGCCGGGAGCATTAACAGCTGCAATGGCACAAAGGAAAATGCTCAAAGGGAGAGAGGCCCACACTCATCTTATACACATAACCATCCTAAACTTTACATACTCATTGGATAGGTTAAACTCTCTACAACCCCATTGGACATCTCCATACATGGATAATGCGTGCTTGCTTCATGTTCTTCTTGGCCAACATCTGTTATTCATTACCCATGCTTGCTTCATCTAATCTATAGCCCCTCACCCAAATAACCCTACCCCCCACCTTAGGAATGTTTACACACACATAAGGTTCGGGAATGTAGTGTCTGTGATAATCAGGCGGCGTTATACTATATATTTTTCATTTTCTCCTTCAGAAGGGTGGGGACCAGTTTTAGTCAGTCTAGCTTATCCCCTGCTAGGGGAAGGAAGCATGTGCATGTCCTTGCCCAGGCCAGCTGGAGCACCTTCAGCTCAGCTGGACATGGAGGCAGAAGCTTGGAGCTTCTGAAGCCAGGAAGTATAGTTCCCTGGACTAACCTAGAGCCAGACTACAAGAGAGAAGTTAAAGGGCTTCTGTCAGCCCACTAAAGGCGCATTAAGGATGGAGCGCCGAGCGAGCGGCCGCCTCTCAGTGCGCCTGCGCACATTGAAGATAGGTACGGCCGCGGCGCAGGAGCCGGATTTTGATTGCAAACAGGCAGGGCCAGCAGAGAACGATTCCGTTCCCTGGCCCTGTCAATCACAATGCGGAGGGGGCGTCATTAGGATCGGAGGATGCGGCTGCTACCAGCAAGTAGCCGCCCTACTTGCTGGTAGCAAGGTAATTTACATATTTTAAAAATAGCTTTTTTTTAATAAAATTCTACTGAACCAAAATGATTATTTAACTTATGTATAGGGAGCTCGCAGTATAGGGATTATTGGTAAACCAAAAAAAAATAAAAAATGTTTAGTGGGCTGACAGAAGCCCTTTAAAGCATCCTGCTGAAGCAGAGATTCCATTTAAGCTTGTCAGCACAGCAGAGCCAGAGAGCGACAGACGTAGCAGAGAGGCATTTGCCTGCCACAGTATGCTAACGCCTGCTGGGAACCAAGACAAAGCCTGAGTTTATTGAAAGTAAAGCTGTTATCAACTTCATCACAAGGTCTGGACTCAATTTATTTCTTCATCCCCTTCATCAACAACACCCCTTTTCAGTGCTTTGGAGCCAATGCCTAGGGTCCAGCATATCCAAGTAGGAGCACCGTGACACGTGCACCAACATTAAGGGACATTTAGGCCACCCTACACCACTCTGGCATTCCTACACCTGTGTACCGTCCACAGTATCACTAAAAAGGGGTCCTGTGCCCTTGTTGCTTCACTGCAACTGGCGTCACGAAAACAAGTATACTTTTTACTCTTAAAGGGTCCTGGGGGGAGGCGCCCGTCGTACCTCTTATTCCACTGTACACATGCATGCTTGGACTGGTAACATTTAGGCAATGTTCACACACAGCTGGTTGGAGCCTCTGTTGGCTGTTCGATCACGGCATGTAGCTCTATTTTTGTTGTGGAAACCACATGACACTTAAACGGAACCCTTATAAGTTAACCGCTTAGTGACCACCCATACGTGTTTTTACTGACGTAAACAAAGGGGGTTTTAGCTAAACGGCTGGCTTTAATCAATCATTACATGTACTTAAAATTGTGCATTAAAAACGATAACTTGTCCTGCAAAAAAATAAAATAAAACCTCATACAAGTACATTTATGAAAAAACAAAAAAGTTCTAGCTCTTGGAATGCAATTTAAAAAAAATGTGCTTGGTCACTAAGGGGTTAATGGGGCCACATAGGACACTGTTGGGATCTGTCTTAAGACGGTTCTGGCACAGCGTCACTGCTTCTGTTATCAATGGAAGTGAAAACTCATATGGACAGAACTTAATGCAAGAAAAAAAAAAAAAAGGGAGATAAGAAACTGCCAGCGAATCTCTCAGGGGGATGAAGGATCAAGCATTTTGAACATGCCCAATTTTGGTAGTCAGGGGACTGTCAGGCTGCCACCACGCAAATTGCATTTCTGGTCATTTTTAGTGGGTTCTGCCAACATTATCCAATGTACATGGTCCCGCTGTCCATGGTCATTTTTTTTTTTTTTAAAACCCCCTTAAAGGGAATTAGGAAAATGAAAATACTTAAACATTACTTTATTATAAATATATTCTTAAATACCTTTATTTATAATGGCTCGTTTTGTCTGGGGAGCAATCAGGAGAAACAAAATGGCCGCTGTCCCATTAGTTCACACAAAACCTGTCCTGATCACACATGAGGTAAAGAGCGGCCTCCTCCTCCTTTCTGCTCTGCTTGTCAGGGATTATAATCTCGAATACAGCGATGGGCTACTGTCAGCAGTACATAACAGTGTTCTTTATAACTCCCTGCCTGCCGCCGTTCTCCTAAAATAAAGACTTTTAAATATGCTAATGAGTCTCTAGGTGCTATTAGGGTGTTGCTTCAGCACCTAGAGGCTCGGTCTACGCACCCTTTGGCACGCCCAGGTCCAGTTGATTGACTTTCGAGTTCTCCTCGGTGTCCCGTAAATCCCGCACCTGCGCCGTCCCGTTTAGTATTCGGCGCAGGCGCAGTGAGTGAAGGACGCTCGCCTGCTGTTGGCTTCCTCGCCTGCGTTGAATACGTCACAGAGCTCCCCGGAAGTGAAGACAGCCGGCAGCAGGCGAGCGTCCTTCACTCACTGCGCCTTACACTAATCGGGACGGCGCAGGCGCGGGATTTTACTTTTAAAGCGCAGAGCAGAGATGTCCATCAAAGCAAAATGGGCGTGCCGAACGGTGAGGAGACGGAGCCTCTAGGTGCTGCAGCAACGCCCCAATAGCACCTAGAGGCTCATTTGCATATTTTAAAAGTTAGTTTTCTGTGCGAACAGCGGCATGTAGGCAGATAAAAGTTACACAGCACATCGCTAAGGTCAGCCAGCTACATAACGAATTTTGTGATGACAGAAACCCTTTAACTCTTTAGATGCCGCTGTCAATGATGACCTCAGAATCTAAGTGGTTAGATAGATGGAAAGGGCTCTTCTCTCACCACATCGGTCAACCCAAAATGCAAACAAACAATGAATCTGTAGGGGGTTGTAGTAGCAATCGTCCGTCTCCATACAGAAGGGATGAATGCAATCACAGGGTGCTGAGGGGATTCTATAGCAGCCAGAGTCCTAACAATGGCCCCTAGGCCCAAATACACATGGATGCCTATTCGGACAAAAAAGCATTATGTCAGTTTTAGGGCTCGTTCACACGAACGTTTGAAGCCCGTGACATGGACAGCAAATTGCGGTCCGCAATGCACGAGCACCATCCGTGGGGCAGCCGCATGGGGATTGTGGACCCATTCACTTGCATGGGTCCGCGATCCCCCCGTTCCGCAAAAAGATAGAACATGCTCTATCTTTTTGCGGTGCGGCGGCACAGAACGGAACCCCAGGAAGCACTTCGTAGTGCTTCCGTTCCCTATCTCCGGATTTGCGGACCCACTGAAGTGAATGGGTCCGCATCCGTGATGCGGAATGCCTGTATACTGCGGATCCGCAAATGCAGTCCGCAATACGGCAACGGGCAGCACATGTTCGTGTGAATGAGACCTTACTCTAATTGATGTAACACACATCAATACGGTAATAGGAATTAGAAAAAATACATATAAAATTGTAAAAAAAAAAAAAAAAAGTTTGGAAACATTCAAGTGAAAAAAATAAATAAATAAATAACTGTAGTATTGCTGTATCCATAATGTCCCTGTATGGTGAACAGCATAAAATAATTTAAAAAATGCCAAAAGTTTGTTGTCCATTTAGTAGGGAAATGACAGCTAAGCTTTGCCTTAAAGGGGTTGTCTGGGTTCAGAGCTAACAAAGGACATAACCCCCTCCGTCCCCCGTTCAGCCCTGATGCTCGCCCTCGCCCTGTGCTGTATAGGCGGGGGTGCTGGGACTCGGTGCCCCACCTGACAATAGGTCATCAATTTTCGACTTCAGGAAAGCTCCTTTAAAACTACAAAATACAGAAGACATAACAAAATACCATATAACTAAATGCAATACATACCTCTGTGTTAGTACAAGAACCAAGGATGACCTGGGAACAAACACAAAATACATATGATTGGAAAGATGTGATAAGGATATAATATAAATACAAAATAACAGTAAAATAGAAGAAATAACTAAAAGCATAAAAAGCTAATTATGTGATGTGATTTATACAGGGAGTTCTAAAGCGGGGATGTGCGACCTAGGAGCCGACCTCCTCCTACGTCTCTGCTCCATGTGGAAAGCATTCACTCCAGACCACATCAAAGATGAGACCTTCTCACTGAAGCCCCAGCAACACAAACACAGATTGCATTTATCAGCTGAAACGTAATCTTCCTCTGCCATTAGTTTGAAGTGGTGGAGAGTTCTCTGCTGGAAACCCCAGTGCGCTTCCTCGTATCCACGAGATAATATGCGCAAGCAAAACCGTCTATGGAAAGGAAAAATCTGCTGGACTAACGGAAGGAAAACAAGGAGAAATATTTCCTTAGGCAGAGTTCACACGAACGCATGTGATCCGTGGCCGTATTGCGGCCCGCAAATTGCGGGCCGCAATACACGGCCACAGTTCCGTGTGCATTCCGCATCACGGATGTGGACCCATTCACTTCAATAGGTCCGCAAATCCGGAATTGCGGAACGGCCGCACGGAACAGGACCCCTCGGAAGCACTACTGAGTGCTTCCGTGGGGTTGCGTCCCGTACTTCCGTTCCGCAAAAAGATAGAACATGTCCTATCTTTTTGCGGAACAAGCGGATCGCGGACCCATTAAAGTGAATGGGTCCGCGATCCGATGCGGCTGACCTACGGCCGGCGATCGTGCATTGCGGGCCGCAGCAGGGGCACGGGTCACACACGTTCGTGTGAACTCGGCCTTATCCAGTGATCCTTATCCAGTGATCTGGCCTTATCCAGTGTCCTCAGAAAATGGTATTGCTTAATTCTGCCTATTTTGTTTTTTTAGAACATTTAAAAAAAATATATATATCTTTTCTGTTTTATTATATTTAAAAAAAACAAAAAAAAAAAACATAAAATCCTGCAGTTTTCACACTGGCCACTAGGCCTAAAATTTGCCCTTTGAGAGCAGCGACATGGGGCATACACACAATGGACAGGAGGTGTTCGGGTCCATTCACACATCCGTATGCGTTTTGCGGATCCACAAAACGCGGACCGCACATCGCCGGCACTATAATAGAAAATGCCTAATCTTGTCTGCAATTGCGGACAAGAATAGGACATGTTCTACTTTTTCGGGAGCCGCGGACCAGAAGATCAGCGGTGCGCTCCGGAAATGCGGATGCATCCATCCATTTCATCCCCATAGAGAATGAATGGGTCCGCACCCGTTCCACAATTTGCGGAACGGATGCGGACCCATTATTACGGATGTGTGAATTGAGCCTTAGGCTACGTTCACATCTGCGGTAAAGCTATTCGGCAGGCTGTTCTGGCAGAGGCATGGCCAGACACTGCAGTGCACCACCGTAGCCCATTCACGAGACTGAGATCTGGGCACCAGTTTTTGTCCAGTACTCATGCCCGAAATGACCTGGATCCCATTATAGTCAATGGGGCCTGGTGGTTCATGACAGTATCCAGCTATGGTGAACTCCGGCAGGCTGTATCTCTGCTGGAACAGCCTGCCGAATAGCTTTACCATTAATGGCTACTGGAAAGTACAGAATAGGATTATAGACATTTTTTAAATATAGTGACATGAAAAAAAGAAAAACCTCACCGAAAATTCTTTAAAGATATGTTTAACATAAAAACATGATTTAAACAACAAGTCATTTTCTGAGGACACATTCCCTCTAAGGCTGCTTTCACACTAGCGTTCGGGTGTCCGCTCGTGAGCTCCGTTTGAAGGGGCTCACGAGCAGACCCGAACGCAGCCGTCCAGCCCTGATGCAGTCTGAATGGAGCGGATCCGCTCAGACTGCATCAGTCTGAAGGCGTTCAGCCTCCGCTCCGCTCGCCTCCGCACGGACAGGCGGACAGCTGAACGCTGCTTGCAGCGTTCGGGTGTCCGCCTGGCCGTGCGGAGGCGTACGGATCCGTCCAGACTTACAATGTAAGTCAATGGGGACGGATCCGTTTGAAGATGCCACAATATGGCTCAATCTTCAGGCGGATCCGTCCCCCATTGACTTTACATTGAAAGTCTGGACGGATCCGTCCGAGGCTATTTTCACACTTAGCTTTTTTTTGGCATTTTAATGCAGACGGATCCGTTCTGAACGGAGCCTCCGTCTGCATTATTATGAGCGGATCCGTTCAGAACGGATCCGATCGAACGCTAGTGTGAAAGTAGCCTAAGGGAGTGGCAAACCGGGCAGCTGCCTAGGGCCCCCTCTCACCTAGGTATCCACAATGAATGGACCCCCTGAAGCAATCAGAGAGTGAAGGATGTAAACCTGTACTATCAGGGACCTTACCGTTAAACATTTTCACTGCCCTAGACCATTAAGGACTTCATGTATGGTAATATATAGGCGCTATATTGCGATTATATGTTTACTGTGTGGCACTATGATATAAGCACAGCATGGGAGAATTTTGCAGGCACAGTATGGCACCTGTATGGTAATATGTAGGCACTTAGTGTGAGGCACTTTATTGCAGAAATTTTCTCAGGCTGTAAAAAACCATCCCTATACTCTCCAGGTCACAAAACGGAAACGCTTTATGGCATTAGCCGCACACCACTCTACTACGCCATCAAGTTTTATTCACTATTGACTTCAGCCGTATACATAATGGCAATGGCGCTTAATCTCTTGTCTCGTACTCATCCTGTGCACTGTGATTTACTGCCCCTTGTCATGTGGTTATTATATTATAATGGCTGAGCCAAGCGCGAGATGGCTCGAAAAGCGTAAGCGCCATTATGTATATGGTTTTAATAATAAATTAAATCTGATGCTTTAATGGAGCCGTACTAGACCACCTTTCTACCTGGCAGTCCAGCACGCTTTTATTATTATATTTTATAGTTATAATGTATTATTATGCTTCTCCAAGATATATGGGCGCTGAGGATTATTCCTGGAGACACAAGGGGCGAGCTGGGTTTGCCCTTTTCTTCTATAGATTGGACGCAGTTTACACAACATATAGACTTAGGGCTCATTCAGACAGCCGTATGTCACTTTCCGCATCTTATCCGCAATTTTGCAGATTAGATGCGGACCTGTTCACTTCTATGGGGCCCCAAAAGATGCGGGCAGCACTCCGTGTGCCGTCCGCATTTTTTACTCCAAATAAAACATGTCCTATAATTGTCAGTGAAAATCGGGACGTCGTCCCATTGAAGTCTATGGGTCCGCAAAAATGTGGAATGCGATCATTTTTTTTTGCGTACGCGCTGAACTGACAGCAAGAAAAAACGGATCCGCATTTCTGTGGGCCACAAAAAACATACGGCAGTCTGAATGAGCCCTTAGCGTGACGAGGCCACATCTCGAGTGCTGAACCCAGACCCCCTATAGCAGCTACAGATAGGACAGGTGCTTACATGTAGCCCTCTCCCTTAGGCCTCTTTCACACTGCTCTTTCACACTGGCGTCTGCGCCCCGTTGCCGTATTGCGGACCCGCAATACACGGATGCGGACCCATTCACTTGAATGGGTCTGCAAATCCAGAGATGCGGAACGGAACCACAGAGTGCTTCCGTGGGGTTTCGTCCCGTACTTCCGTTCCGCAAAAAGATAGAACATGTCCTATCTTTTTGCGTTCCGCTGCGGCTGCCCCACGAACTGCGCTCGTGCATTGCGGCCCGCATTTTGCAGGCCACAATACGGCAACGCCAGTGTGAAAGAGGCCTTAGGCTACATTCATATGACCGTATGTATTTTGCGGTCTGCATCAAAATGCTGATCTGCAAAAAATACAGATGACGTCCGTGTCGCTTCCATTTTTTTTGCGGCTCCATTGTAACAATGCCTAGCCTTGTCCGCAAAACAG
Organism: Bufo gargarizans; assembly: GCF_014858855.1. Lineage (NCBI taxonomy): Eukaryota > Metazoa > Chordata > Amphibia > Anura > Bufonidae > Bufo > Bufo gargarizans. Next base: position 25,314,560 of record NC_058088.1, on the reverse strand, counting down.
ACAAGAATAGGACATGTTCTATCATTTTCGCGGGGCTACTGAACGGACATACGGACGCGAACAGCACACTGTGTGCTGTCCGCATTTTTTGCGGACCCATTGAAATGAATGGGTCCTCATCCAATCCGCAAAAAAAAAAAAAAAAAAAAAAGAACGGACACAGAAACAGAATATGTTCGTGTGAATGTAGCCTTAGACCAAATGCACACGACCATATGTATTTTTCAGTCCGCAAAAAACGGATCCTCAAAAAAATACGGATGACGCATTCCGTATTTTGTGGAATGGAACAGCTGGCCCCTAATAGAACAGTCCTATCCTTGTCTGTAACGTGGACAATAATAGGACATGTTCTATTTTTTTGCGGAACGGAAATACGGACATACGGAAATGGAATGCACACGGAGTAACTTCCATTTTTTTTGCGGACCCATTGAAATGAATGGTTCTGCATATGGTCTGCAAAAAAAATGGAATGGACACGGAAAGAAAATACGTTTGTGTGCATGAGGCCTTAGGTAGCTGTCTGCCGGCTGAGCATGCATGTGTCCCCAATAGGCACAGGGGAACAAGCCAGTCCCAGACACCTCTGGCAGAGACTTATGTCCCTAGTACCCCAAAGTGGTGGTGACCATGGGGTCCCTATAATCTGGCCCTGCATGCAGACACGCTGAAAATGGGGCAATGTGCATATTATGCCGGAAGGGTTACAGCACGTTGCAACATTTCTTGGCAATTGTCCATTATGACTCCAGTGAGTTCCAAGGAAAAAGATAACATCATTGTTTCTTCTCTGTAGTCAACCAGTTCACCAGCATTACTCTCCTCACCTGCAAGCTGCTTCTTCTCTGCTCATCTGTGTCTAGGTCCAGGAGGTCATCGATATTCACCTCATCGGGCATGTCCATTTCCTGCAAAGACAAGAGAGGCATGAAATGTTGAGAAAGGGTTAAACAGCTCAGATATGGCTTCTAGCCAGGTCCTCGTGGTGATCACAGATGAACGTAGGAAGCTAGAGAGGAAATGGGAAGTGTCTATATACCATGTGTCTCCAGGATGGCTGCTGGGTCTCAACGGGGCCACTAAGACCACTAATAGGGTTATTATTCAAGGATTACGGAACCATTGTGTTCCTGGAAGACGTCAGCGAGCCCAGTGGGGGTGACTGAGCAGAAGATTAATGTACCCTTCCCAGGAGACGTTGCATGGTGTCTCAGCAAAGTGACCTCATAGGGCAGTATGGTGGCTCAGTGCTCCGAGCTTTTCCCTTAAAGGGTTCTCAGAGAACAGGAGGCCCTTTACATATGTGCAGGGGTTAAAAAAAAAAAAAAAAAAAAAAAGGACTCAGCTGTCAATGGCTCTCCTGATTCAGCGGCGAACCCTTCTAATACACTTCCGGTCCCCGATGGACACACATGTCACCACTGCAGGTACAGCACGTGACCGCTGCCACAGCTGCGGCCTATTATCTGCGTATTGAGTAGACAGGACGTTACACTTCTGGTCCAGTGGGGTCAGGAAGCTCGGGCTGGAACCGAAGCACCGATAAGGCCGAGTTCACATCACTGTTATTTTTCCATTCTTCTTATCCATTAGAAGAACAGAAAAATAAAGAAAAAAAAAATGGAGCTTGAAAAAAAATTAAAAATAAAAAAAACGGATCCAGAGCATCAGTTATGCACATTTGGCATCCGTTTGAGCCATTTCCGCTCGAGATCCGTTTTTTGGGGCGGAAAAAAAATAAGTATTGAATGCAGGACATCCCCCCCGTCTCAAATAACAGATCACTGTAAAGATCTCCTCAGTAAAGCGGCATGGCTTAACAGAAAAGCGTGTGACGCCCAGCAAAGGGGCATGGCTCAATGGGAAAGGATGTGGCCTTCGGTAAAAGGGACATGGCTTGAGATGAAGCAGGCAACCCCATTGTGTGGCTACAGCATGGTTTCAGATGAGGACTAAAACGGTGTATGCGGTAAGCTCCTATGCACCCTCTACTGGAGACAGCATGTAACTTTTTTTTTATGCACAAAATCATGTTGATTTTTTAATTGGCGACAAAAATATAATTTGGCTCCTGCATTTTTAGACCTGGGAGTCAAAGGCGCCCAAGTGATCTATTGTTTTCTTAACCTGGAGCCTTGTACGGAGTGCAGGAGACTAGTGAAGGAAGACAATACACTTAGACTGGACTACATGGTAATGGCCGCTTGATACAGTCCTGACCCCGCTACATCTGTGCATGGCCATAAAAACCATTATATACTGAATGCAATTACAGACACCGTTATACATCAATCACGCATGGATCAATAAACCAGTGAGCAGACACTTCTATAACAGACATGCTTCCCAAACTGGATTTATTGCATAACCATTGGTTTTAATTTGTAACACAACGCTAGTGAGGACAGCACTGGGCGAGAACTCACAAAATGCCATTTTATGCCACAAAATAACACAATGACATTCTGTCATAATAAAGGCATTTTGTAAGAGGTTTGTGACATGAGGTGCTACTCGGAGGGACATAGACTTGGGCCTAGTCACTTTGGGACACAGAATTTACTTTTGTAACAGTTAGGACTCATGCACACGAACGGATTATCTTTCCAGGTCCTTTACGGGTTTTGGGACCGTATACGGAACCATTCATTTAAAAAAAAAAAAGTATGTCTGTATTTCCGTTCCGCAAAAAAAAATAGAACATGTCCTATTATTGTCTGCATTACGGACAAGAATAGTACTGTTCTATTAGGGGTCAGCTGTTCCATCCTGCAAAATATGGAATGCACACGGACATCATCCGTATTTTTTGTGGATCTGTTTTTTTGCAGACCGCAAAATACACACGGTCGGGTGCATGCGGCCTTAGGTGCAGTTACACGCTATTCATGTTTCCGCCTCCTCATTTACAAGGCCGTCCGCATCCGTAGTTCTGTTCCGCTGGCCCGCAAAAAAGATAAAGCATATCCTATCCTTGTCCGCAGCCATGGACAAGAATAGGCATTTCTATCACAGGGCCGGCCGTGTGCGCTCCGCAAAACACTTGCGGACGTGTGAATGGTCCCTAAAGAGCATTTTATATCTCTGGTCTATTCAGGGACATGATGGGTACAGAATTCAGAATTAACAGGGATATTAAAAGGAACCTGTCACCACGAAAGCCAGTGCAAACTAGGAGCTTTGTGGGAAAAGAGTGGGATGGGATTGACAGCATTCCCTGTGTAAAGTCTTTATTACACAGCCCGGTTCTGCAGGCGATTGTTGGGAAGGAAGCATTTCTTCCCGGTGATCGCCTGCTTGCTAGCGGAGGAGACTGCTGCTATTACATGCAGCAATCTCCTCCAGAGAATGGGTAGAGTTAATACAAGGCCGTTACTAATGTATTGTGATTGTCCATTTTGCTTCCTTTGCTGGCTGGATTCATTTTTCACATTATACACAGCTTGTTTCAATGGTTACCCTGCAGTCCAGCAATGGTGGTCGTGCTTGCACAATATAGGTAAAAGCACTTTCTATTTTCCACAGCCTTTTTTTTTTTTTTTTTAAAGATGCCCTTGTTAAGAAACCCATTAGAAATGGCGAAATGGCCCCTATGAATTGTACCGCGGTTAAAAACAGACAAGATAGTAAATGTCATAAATTTTGATGCCTACTATTCACAGGCCATAAAAAAAAAAAAAGCCTTGATCCACATGAAAACGAGCAGCTAAGTGCACTGGAGGCGGGGCTGAGCCACTGTGTGCACCCTTGCTCCTCCTACTTTCTCTGACAGCCCCTCCCTCTCTCTTCTTCATCGACAGGACCATTTTGCCTGACCCTGTCAATCAAGGAGAGGGAGGGGCTGGCAGAGGAAGCAGGAGGAGCAAGGGTGCACACAGTGGCTCAGCCCTGCCTTCAGTGCCCTTAACTGCTCATTTGCATATGGATTACAAGTACTTTTTCTCCAGAACAAAGCAATGGATCACTAAATTAAAAGGCGTTATCACATTCAGCTGATCTAGACCTACAAGGCATTGTGCCCGACTTACCAGGGAATTTCCTCATGACACACTCCACTTAAAAGTCACAAGCCTCTTAAAGGGGGTTTCCCTACACCGAGAACGGAGCCCCGAAAGTTGTGGAGGGCTGGCTCTGCTATTTCAGTTGGCCCCATAGTGATGAAGGAGAGGGGTGGCCGCCCAAACGCGGTGCTCTCCTATTCAGTACTAAAGGGGAGAGCGCTTGGTGGTGGCTGGACCCCAGAAAACCCAGGGTCCTCCGGCCACCACCATCCCCCTCCGTTCTCAGTGTAGGTGCGGGTCCCAGAGATGGGACCTGCACCTATCAGACAATTGGGGCATGTCCTAGCGATATGCCCCCATTGTCTCAGATTGGAATACCCCTTTAAGAATTCTGATGCACCCGGGGAGGTCTGTGCACCAGAAACTGTCATCTACACTAGCTCGGGAGTAGCGTAAATTTCAGATGTAAGTTATGTTAAACCTGTTGGCCATATGTCCCCCCCCCCCCCCCCCCCCCCACACACACTAATGCCCCACCCACTTTTTTTTTTTTTAAAGAAAAGGGCATTTAAAAAATGTGTGACTTTCTTTGCACCATTTTTCTTCATAAATTCCCCCTATAATGCGAAATCCAGGCGACAGTAGGATGAAGTATGAGGCTCACACACACAGTTATAGGGCATTTCATCATACGTATAGTCTGCATTCATCACTGTAGCCTACAACTAAAGCCGATCTGAAAAGATATCTTTAACCAAATGTGAATATGATGTCATTTACTAAACATATGTTAAACCTGCACATTATGCCGGCAGTAAAGGGCGAGACGGAGGGTAAACAGATTAAATACAAGTCGCCCTGCGCGGGTCACTTTGTCACACCATAGCACAAAGATGAACCCAGCTGCCCAATTATCAGATAATGAGACGAGGCCTCCGGAGAATGGAGGGGACACTTACAGAGGGGGGATGTGCTCCTCCAGGGACCCTGACTAATGTCACATACACACAGTGTCCAGCCATGCTCGCCGGAAGATGAATGATAGATGTCCCCGAGAAACTGTTCAGTGCTGAGGACTGCATGAATTATTTATACCGTATACATGCATGAATATGTTACAGAGAGGGAAAGAAAATGGACCAGCTATACCCCCACCGTGGGCGACGTGCCGGGGTTACAGGCAGGAACTGTTCACCAGACCAAGCCGTAGATCCTAGACAGCAGTCCGAGACTGAACAGAAATGGTCCCCATAAAATGCCGTCATACAATGCTAGTGTAAGGTGTCATGCCCATGACCGTATGTTCGGTCCGCATCCGATCCACATTTTTGGCAGATCAGATGCGGACCCATTCATTTCAATGGGGCCACAAAAGATGTGGACAGCACACTGTGCGCGGTCCACCTCCGTTTCGTGGCCCCACAAAAGAGATGGACAAGGATAGGACATTTCTAGAGCGGTTTTGAAAAAAAATAAAAAATGGTGGCGTGCACATGGCCAGGATCTGCGAAAACAGATACGATCGTGTGCATGAACCCTTAAGCGTGTCAGTCACAAATGTGAATGCCCTACGGTGCAGATTTTACACACACAAATCCGCGGGGAAAATCCACACGCAATCCTGATGGTGTGCAAGGGTAAATGCACACGTTCAGGATTTATTTACGGAGAATCCGCACTGAAATGCGCTGGAAAATCCACGCGGACAATCCGTGTCAATAAGTTCAGATTTGATGGAGATTTTCCTCTCCTCATTGAAGTGAATGGAGAAAATCCGATCAGGAAAAATAAAATAAATTGGACATACTGCATATCAAAATCCGCACGGAAAAAATAATCAGCATTTTGTACATGAGAATTTCAAATTCTCATAGAATACAATGTGCATTTCTGCACGCAATCCTAATCGTGTGGCCTGGTCCATACGAGGCCCAGTGCTACAGAGCCACAGAAGGAAACTCAGAACTCCGTAGAAATGGGCAAGAAGTGACAATTTTCGGTTATATACAGCGTGACTCTCTCTAAAGTCCTAAACCCCATGAAGCGCACACACTGTACATGTATTTCTAGGTAACAAGATGGTCACGGCAGCACCTGCTGAGCACCATTGTTCCTGTAACAATGCAAAAATGTGAAGAATTTCACTACCTAACAAAGACTGGGGAATCCCAAGAATCTTACGTGTGAAAGTCATTATGTCCGACAAATCCTTTAAAAGTGACCAGTGAAAGGGGTTCTGTTGTTTGGACAACCCACGCTGGTCAAAAGGGTCCCTTTACAAAAAGCTGATGAGAAACTGCCCCCCTGCTAGGATCCATAGCGATCAGCTGTGCTCCCTGGCAAAACCCATATTCCTGCAGGGCCACCACTGGAGAAATCACCGAAACCCATTGTCCGTTCACATCAGTGGGCCGTTCATTGCAGGATAGGACAGTGATGGAGGTCCTTTGTTGACCCTCTCCTCTCCAAGATCCTGAACAAAAGGACCCCCTCTTCTATTAACTCAACGTAGATTTACGGCACATCCACAGGATACATGAGGTGAGGGTCCCAGAGATAGTACGAGTTTCTTCAGAACTCCCATAGGAGGGAATGGGGACAGCTGTGCAGGTGCCACAACGGCCACAAGACGGGCCCCGTTCTTGAGACAGGAGAGAGTTCCAGAAGTGGGACCCAAACCTATTGAACATTAATGGCATAGTCCTACAAGTTTTATTGGGGACATTTCCTGATAACCGTGTAATAGGTTTAGGCAGGGGTGTCCTACTATATAAAGTAAAGCGTTCCAATTCCCCTGAAATGTCCAGGAGACTTCTGGAAAAAAAGGAGATGTCCGGGAAAAGCTGGCAAATTTTCTAGGTGGGCAACATACTCACCTCTCCCCTCCACCCCAGACAAGATCCTGATGATGAATGGAATCAGCACGTTGTCTCTGGTGGGGTCACTGCCGAATTTGCATCGTTCAAGGGTCTCATGCACCCAACTGTATGTATTCTGCGGCCCAGAAATTGTGGATCTGCAAAATATGTATACCGTCGTGTTGCATCTGCACTTGAGTCCATGGTTCACATTTAGCAGCCAAGTAAAGGACATGTTCCATCTTTTTGATGAATGGACATACAGATGAGAACAGCACATGGATCATCCCGGGAGGGTCTGAAGTATGTACAGTATATGGGGGGGGGGGGGGGGGGAATCTGGTCTGGGGTCTGTATACAGTGCGAGTCTGGCCTTGCCATCTGTATAAGGGTTGGTCTGGAATCTGCATCCTTCTCGGACCAGGTATGTGTCTACATTTATTTTGGGGGGTGCTGACGGGGGTCATATGTATAATTTGAGATTCAAATGCAATGGGTTAGGGGGTGTCCTATATAAATGGGTCGTGCATAAGGGAAAAAAATAATGTTGCTACTCTTTGTCCCTCATCAGAATCTTCCTGATGTCCCAGATTGGCAAGTATGGGGAATATAGGCCATCGAGGTATGATTTACAGGGGATCCAACCCATGGGACCCCCACCAATCAGTAACATCCACATCCATGCAAATGAAGTGAATGCAATAACCACCTGCTCTATGGCAGCTACCATATTGAAAATCCCCTTCTTTCTACTGCCTGGGGGGGGGGTTTCTAGGGGTGCTCTCCATCGATTGCACATTGATGGTCTATCTCTGTGATGGCTAACCTCCGGCACTCCAGCTGTGGTAAAACTACGACTCCCAAGATGTACACTTGCTCGTCTGTTCAGAGAACTCTATAGAAATGAATGGAGCATGCTGGGAGTCGTAGTTTCACCACCGCTGGAGCTCCGGAGGTTAGCCATCACTGGTCTATCTGAAAGAAAGGTGATCCATGCACTCAGTTTGATATATGTAATATCCATCCAGCATTGTAGATCCTATTCCCATTATTACTGATACGGTGATCCCTTCCTGCCCCTCCACCCACGGCACAAGATCAATATCTGACAAGAGATTCCTTTTAAAAAAATGCCATCTGCTGAAAGTCTATCCAAAAATCTATGTCTCGGAGGCCGCGAGTGAAATCTGAAGACCAAGCTTTACAAGGGAATTCTTGCCTAAGCATTAATATCAGAAAACGGCTGATCTGGACATCACCTACACCATGTACCCATATGGACCTAGGATATGAAGTAGTAGCCAGAAACACATCAGAGAAACCAAGCTCTCAGCACATGAACCTCCATTTTTTTCCTTCATAATGCAATTTTTTTTATAAATAAATAAAAATTAACCAACTTTGCAAATAGTCTTAAATTGCAAATCTCCTATCGTTTTGTGTTTACAGCTCCTATGCAAACAGGTGTGTCTCCATAGTTAGGGCTTATTCACACAACCGTGGTTTGGTTCCGCACTTTTTGCAGATCGGGTGCGGATCCATTCACTTCAATGGGGCCGGAAAAAATGCGGATATCACTCCGTGTGCTGTCCGCATCCGTTGCTCCGTTCCGTGGCCCCGCAAAAATTAGTCATGTCCTATTCTTGTCCATTTTGCAGACAAAAATAGGCATTTCTATAAAGAGCCATCCGTTCCAAAAATTGTGGAAGGCACACGAGTGGCATAACCGGCACGAGCGGACCGCAAAACACGGCATGTTCTTGTGAACAAGCCCTTAGAGAGAGAATACAAACCCCTGTCTAGTCCGATCCTGCAGTCATACTCCCTTCCGTCCACCCCTAATGACAGCATATATTTACTAGGCATATACAGTATATGCCTACCTGCTTGCCTGGGGCATAGTGCAGTTCATCCTGAGCCTTCTGGTTCATGTTTATACCACTATAAATAGTGTATACAACATATGGCTTGGTTCATACAGATAAGATTAGTTGCAATTCTTGCAAGCATTCTTGTAGACAAAACCAGGAGTAGGTGCTAGGCAGAGCAAAAATATTGAGCTGTTCCGTCACAAAGGGTTAACTGTCTAGCGGTGTGAATTGCACGTTCACTTTCAGTTTGTGGCCGTCATCTAATAAACTTTCCCTCTAAAAAGTCCCTTTTAGAGGGAAGGAAGTGTTCCTTCCCGGCAATCGCCTGCCTGCTGGTGGAGGAGACCCCTGTATTTACATGCAGCGATCTCCTCCGCAGCATGGGGAGGAGTGATCACTAATGCCATCGCTCGTCCACATACTGACCCGTTGTTTGCCGGCAGTAGAGGCTGTTTACACAGCATGATCTGCTGCCGACACACAACGATTTTTGTGTGTGCACAAACAATCGGATTACCCGATGAACTCGTGTAATCGGCGGTACATTCACACGCTGAGGAGCCTTCCGATAAATGCTCGTTAGAGATTAACTTTAGCACTCTTGGCCCATGTAAAGGGCCCTTAAATTACAAAAAGGTCATACACTAATTTAAGCCACATTCTCAGGATGAGAACTAAATGTTGATAAGGTCAGAGAGCAGAGATAAGGAGCCTGTCAGCTGAACTGCCTGAGGGAACAGAGTGAAACTTCAGATCTGGCTACTAGAGAAACTCAAGGCTGCACAAAGACAGTGGTTCAACATTTTTTTTTTTTTTATAAAGACCAATTGAAAAAAGGATTTTTAGCTTAAAATGAGTACAATGCAATAATAAAATGCCCCCAAAAGATGTCCTTTAAAGGGGTTGTCTCGCTTCATGTACACAAAGTGAATATAAGGCACTAACTAATGTACTGTATTGTGATTGTCCATATTGTCTCCATTGCTGGCTGGATTCATTTATCCCTCACATTATACACTGCACGTTTCCTGGGATGGAAGCTGCTGCGTATGCCTGCCTACATCCATTCCCGTGGTCCCAGCCACCAGAGAGGCCAATGCTTTTTCCTATAGTGTGCAAGCCCGACCACCGCTGCTGGACTGATATAATGTGATGTAAAAATTAATCCAGCCAGCAAAGGAGGCAATATGGGCAATCACAATACATTAGTAAGTGCCTTGTATTAGCTTTCTCTACATGATAAAGGCCACTTACTGGAGCGAGACAACCCTTTGTCTTATGCCAACTCTCCTGACCTGTCTGTTTTAGTATTCAAAAAAACAAAGTCAGACAAGCACCTCCAAAGAATGTGAAATAAAGTACAGGTGCACGCTACCATGGCTGCAATGCACAGGCAAACCAACAGTATATGCGGCAGCATCCTGCTCTAGAAACAGGGGTTATTCTAGAAGCTCTCTGTGCACATCTTTGATTAAAAAGTTTAAAGTTGGATAACTCCTTTAAGACTAGTGTAAGACACCAGTCTTAGAGGACCTGCCAACTCTCCTGACATGTCTGTTTGACTAACTACTTGCATTCCCCTAGTGATAGCATCATAAGAATAGATGCTCCAAAATTGTTATGTGCCGTTCTTCTATTATTCCTACTAGAAGTCATGAATTAATTACTGCCAGTTTGCTATGAAGGTCCAGCCGGGTGTTACCAGTTGCGGAAGAGGATATCCCTGCACAGTCTGACACTATCCAATCAGTGCTGCCAGTGTCAGACTGCATGGATACTGGTGACCCTCATCTGGATCTTTACTGCATAGGTTATTTCAGGGGAAATGCAAGCAGTTCCTAAAACAGTCATGTCCGGAGAGGTGACAGCTCCTCTTAAATAGATTCCCCCCATGTGAACAAGACCTTATATAGAGTAGTAGCAATGAGGGAGCATCTGGGGTATAGCTTTAGGGGGTGCAGAGAAGGCAGTCACAGTCAGGTATCAGTGGGGCAAAGGGTCCTTCTGCCATAGAAGATGACACATGGCACATGGTAAGTGGTAAAGCCTGTTACAGTTTTGGGTTCAAGGAGCTTCACGTTTTACCTCCGGGGACCATGCAGGTGCACAGAAAGCGGATGGCTGAGTGATGACTCTTACTACTAGCTGTCACCTGCAAAATCAGAACCTGCTTAATAGACTCCTGTTATTTTAAGCTTCTGACGTGACCCCATGTTTCTGGTACAAAACCCGCCGCTCACCTGTCACTGCAATTACTATGGCTGTCGTCGGCACAGCAGGATCTTGAGAGGTTCTGGAGCAGAACACTTCAGCAGGGACATGATGACAACAGGAACGTTACTGAAACCCGCCCAACACCAAAGTAATCCCAGAGGTTAACCACCGCTGCTGCCATCATTTCTAGAAGTCACTTCAGAAGTGTCTAATGCTTGTCCATTCGCCCCCTCGAGGCAAATTTGGGAAAATTGGCCATTTTAAAGTGTGCCTACCACAGAGACGGGCAGAAGTTGTGACCGTAGTGGGTCTGGGACCCCACCGAGCATTATAACAAAAGAGGCACCAGCGATCCTCCGAGCACCTGGGCTTTCCTTTCTGGCACTTGGCGAGCTGAAGATGGGCTCTAGACAGTATACAGCTCATACTCAGCTTTGCCATTTGGTATTTATACAGATTTTTATGCGGTTTTCTCTGCTCTTCTGCACCCAAATCCGCGGATATTACTTGGGAGGTTTTGTCACAGATTTTGCGTTGCGAAGGGTCAAACCTGCACAATTTTTTTTTTTTGACAAGCTGCAATTTCAAAATCCATACCGTAGGTCAATTTCCTCATGAAAAATTTCCATATTCAGTGGATGATAATTTGAAAATGTCATCTACTTGGTACTTTATTACGGAGTGGATTTTCCACGTGAAAATCCGTGCATATTACGCACCATGTGCAGGTGGCCGTAGGGTACAGCCATATGTGGCGCGCCTTGGTGCAGGAAAATCTGCAACAAATTCTCATCAAAAACCACATTAGGTTGCATTCATACCACCGTACTTTTTGTCCGCACCCGATCTGCATCTTTTGCAGACCCAATTATTTCAATGGGTCCACAAAAAATGCAGACTACAATCCGCATGCTGTCCGCATCCGTATGTCCATTCCGTAGCCCGCAAAAAAATTGAATGTGTCCTATCCTTGTCTGTTTTGCGGACAAGGATAGGCATGGTTACAATGGATCCACACAAAAAAAAAAAAGCAACACGGACGTCATCCGTATTTTTCGCGGATCTGCATTTTGCGGACCATAAAATAGACACGGTCGTGTTAGGACAGTTCTATGATGGGCTAGATAATACCAGAACGCACAACGCGCACGGCCAGTCTCTAAGTGAACATACACTTAGAGTACGGCCACACAGCGGATTTTCCATGGTGGACTTTCTGCTGTGGATATATCACGGATTTCGCTGACGAGTTCAGCCTGTGCATTGAGATCAAATCTTATATTGCAGGGATTTTTTTTCCACAGCGTGTGGATGAGAATTCTTTAAAAGGTCATCCACATTGCTGGTACTGTAAACCGCTGCAGATCGGTCGCACAAAAAGCCGCGGTGGAAAACCAGCAGTGTTTGTGCCCCATGTGGACGTGCCCAGCAGTACAGTTATCAGAGCTGCGGCTTGTACCGAGTCCGATTTTCAGGAACGAACGTGCATACGAAAGACAGCTCCTGGTAATCCAGAACCAAAGCGCTCGTTCATCGGGTGAAATGGTCTTTCACGAGAACACCTCAGTCATCACTTTTGGGCAGCAAAACAATGTACAGTTATTATGGGACTTGCGATTATTTGAGAAAAATAAAATAAAATCACGAGACCCCTTTTTAATCGGCCGTGTAACAATATTTAGTGGCACGGACAGTTTTACGTTGCGTTCACCAGTTTGGGGCGGTACGGGGCTGAGTGGGTGCTTGTCGCGGCCGGAACTCCAGCCTCAGGCCTCATGCACACGACCGTTGTGTTCCGTTCCGCAAAATGGGGTTCCGTTGTTCCGTTTCCGTGTGTCTCCCTTTATTTTTAGAGGATCACCAGACATAAAGGAAAGTAAAAAAAATGTCATTTTTACTATGCAAATGATAGGAAAAAAAGGACACGGATGACAATCTTATGTGCCTCCGTGTTTTTTAGCGGGCCCATTGACTTAAATGGGTCCGTGAACCGTTTTCCGCGAAAATATTAGGACAGGTTATATTTTTTTTGACAGACTGGAACCACGGATGCGGATGGCAAACGGTGCCATAGCCGAGTTTTCAACGGACCCATTAAAAAATCAATGGGTCCGCAGAAAATCACGAAAAACGGTGCAACGGACACGGAATAAGACAATGGTCGTGTGCATGAGGCCTTAATGTTAGTAAAAAACTGCACCAGCCAGGGGCTGGTGTCGTTATTCACCAAACGCAAGGACCGCCACAGAGGCACCTAATTTGAGCCTCGTCATAAAATTAGACGAATCACAAGGGGGAAACTAAGACCGATGCAAGAAGCCGGTCTTAGTAAATGTGCCCCAATGCAGACAAGCAATAGCAGTGGCCATCGCTCGTCCCCATACAGTGGAGGGGATCACTGCATGTAAATATCACCTCCACTGACGAGCTGGCAGTTATCCGGAAGGAGCGCTACCTTCCCAATAATGGTCTGCTCGCTCAGCATGCGTCAATGCGCCTGTACTCCTGTCCAGGGCAGATTTTTATCCACTGGAAAAAAATGATGAAGGTTTCCACTGAATGACTGCAAGCAGAGATCTTGAAGACCAGAAGGAATTGAAACAGAAAGTATAGTCTCTACACAGTCTTGTCATCTCAGCGACCATTGGGGTTATTGATTTCTCCTGTTATACCATCGTCACCGACTACAGGAATGGAGAAGAACACTGGATTAGGCTAATAAACGTGACTATAGGGTTCTGCAGCATAATAGGATGCTGAGAGTTGTAGTGTCACAGTTTTAGGTAAAAAAAAAAAAAAACAGCATGAAAGCCTAGGTGGCTGTACAACTTTTCTTCTTGAAGTGCAGCATTTTTCACATCGCGTCTTGAGTGTCCATTTACCCAATGTGCCAGGAAGGCAGTGCATCTGTAAAAACTGAACCATAGGCCCAAATTACAACAGCCGATGGCTAAAGTGTTCTTTTGGTCTCTATTTGGCGGCTTCTGTCAGGGTTTCCGTTTTTTTAGAGTTAGCACAGAAGTTAGCACTTGGATTGTCCATTGCACTTTTTTTTTTCTTTTTATTAACATGAGCACCTATGGGGGGCGGACGCCACATAAAGAAGCGTTGGATTTTTTTGTAAGTTGCTCCGACCCCATTTGTGTTAAGGCTGCACTGCTACACAGCGATCTTTGGTCGCATGAAACCTCTCTCAGGCAAAGTTTTCATATAGCCCCAGATTTAGGACTCATGCACATGTCCGTATCTTTGAACCGAACCGCATTTTTTGTGGATTGGCTGTTGACCCATTCATTTCAATGAGGTCGCAAAAAACGGATGCCACACAGACGTCATCCATATTTTTTGCAGACCACAAAATATATACGAGCATGTGAAAGCACCGATATGGGCCGGTTAGGCTTCCTCTTTCACACATCTGTGTCCATAATGACATCTGTGAGAAGATAGTCAGTGGTTTGTCCGTGAAGATGTCCTTGAAGGATCCGTGTTTGGTCTATGTGTCTGTTTTTTGCCCTACGGGTGTGATGCTTATTACACTGAAAACCACAGACCAAAGATGCATTGACATGACCATATGTGTCCAGAAAATCCGGATCCGCCAAAAATACAGATGGCGGCTGTGTGACGTCCATGTTGCATCCATTTTTTTTGTGGACCAATGTCAACAATGCCTTTTCTTGTCCTCAAAACGGACTGCGGACCGGACATACGGATGCGGACAGCACACATTTTTTGAATCCTCATTGAAATGCAAGGGTCCACATCAAATCCGCAAAAAATGCGGACCACAAAACAGGCAATGTCGTTTAGGGCTGTATCACACCAAAAGATTATCTGACCAATATCTGTCCAATCCGACCAATAGTTGGTGTGTATAACAAAAGACAGTGTGTGTAAACGGCCATCTGACCAATGATTGGTCAGAAATCTGTCAGTGTAAAGGTCTATTCACACATCCGCAAAAGGGTCCGCACCCGTTCCGCAATTTTGCAGAACGGGTGCGGACCCATTCATTCTCTATTGGCCCGAACTTCCGGTCCGCAGCTCCGCAAAAGATAGAACATGTCCTATTCTTGTCTGCAGCTGCGGATAAGAATAGGCATTTCTATAGCGGGTGCCGGCCGGGTGTGTTGCGGATCCGCAACACACCATGGACGTGTGAATGGACCCTAATACAGCCCTTAGGCCTCATGCACGCGACCAGTGTCGGGGTCTGCATCCGAGCCGCAGTTTTTGCAGCTCGGGTGCGGACCCATTCACTTCAATGGGGCCGCAAAAGATGCGGACAGCACTCCTCACCAAAAAGCACATGGGTTACTTGCGGTTTTTGGTGTGGATCGCATCCTTGCATTGAAAAGGGTGAAATCTACAAACAAAAAAATAAATAAATAAATAAATAAATAATTCCACATGGCAGGTCAATTTCTGCACAAAAGAAAAAAGCTGAGTGTACATGAGACTTGTCTGATACCGAATACACTTGTCTAATCGTCTCATACACTTTGCTCGTGCTCTATTATGCTGCTTTTTTTTTTTTTTCCGCACAAGAAGCCACATGGAAAAACGCACATAATCTGCAACGTGTTCAGGGCACCTTCAAGCCCAGACTACACAGCGAGGTTACATATGTTGGGCAAATGATGGCGGTGACCTGTGCAGTACATTGTATTGATGACTCCGCTTATGGCGCACCGTGTGGTGCCCAAATAACACAATCATACTGTATACAAATAACACACTGACAGAACTGTCTTGCCAAATCAATAACCAAGGAACGACGCGGATGAATATCTACTTACCTGTTCCGTGTTTGGGCAAAAAATGTGTGATTAAAGGTGAAAGCCACGAGGACCTTCAGTTATGGAGGTTATGGGCTTTGTCCCGCTCCCCTAACGATAGCCAGCCATACATATATGACCTCTATTCAATTCCTCGCTTTTATTTAAATCTTTAATTACACACATTGTGCGACTCCCGCGTTCTCTCCGGGGTTTTAGGGAAGGCTCAGGTTGACTGCACCTTCTTATGTTCCTTGGTTGTTGCAGCAATAGTCGTGCTCCATAGCAGACAACGGACTGCGACATGAGATCAGATGTAAAATAGTGGGGTGGAAAGTTACAGGAGTTCCCACCACCCCAACCCTTAGGACCACATCACCCCCCATCCACTCACCCTGCCCTGGTACAGCTGCTCAATGGTCTCATCTATCCACTTCTCCACGTCCAGCCTCTTCTGCAGCTCCTTGCGGTCATATTTGACAGTCACCCGGGCTTGTCTCCTTTGTATGGCTTGTCCCGAATCCCTGCTCCTGGATGGCGAATGGTTTTTATTTAACAGTCTTTTTCCAACCTTATTTGCAGCCATTGTTGAAAGTCCTGGTCTCGGGGAGGTGGGTGGTCAGGGCTCCTGATCTGGTGGTCAGTGCAACCAAGTCACTCAATCCAAAGGAAGGTTAATCCCAAATCTCACTTCTACCGTCCACTACATGCATCTCCTCTATAGCTGTAGGACGGTGGTAGCCATGCACATCCCAGCTGCACCTCTCTGGACTGACACAGCACAATCCTGCACCAGCCCTTTCAGCCACAGAGGAGGGAGGGAGGGGCGCCTGTAAAATACACAGTATTCTGGCTGGAAGCCTCTCACCCATGTGCAAATGAGACACAGACCTCCCATGTGCACGGACGCTCCAACATAACCCTCTCCCACCCTGCAATTTATACACAATTCACTGACTCCGAAATCTACATGAGTAAAGCGACACATATGCTAAAAATGTAAAAGAAAAGATTTGTCAAAAAGCAATGGTCAGAACATATACAGAGTAGATGATTTTCCTTATTTACAGAGGAGGCGACCATGCGTTGTCCTCTGAGGAACACATCCTGATGACATTGGGGAACACAGAAGCTAATATTCGGCATCTCTAATTACCGTTATCACTATAGCATTTATAACTTTCACCATGATGGATTTTATCTAGCTCTGACACCAGGAACTGACGGAACTGGGTTTCCTGACAGATCCTTTCTGACCACTAGAGATAAGCAACGCCAGTGGTGTCTGCCAGGCCATCTATCCCCAGAAAACTGGCATAAATAATACCTTAAATAGGTAAATAAGATAGGCACTCCTCCTTCTGGTACGTATGTAGGATAGAAAATGTATTAAGGCTACTTTCACACTTGCGGCAGGACGGATCCGACAGGCTGTTCACCATGTCGGATCCGTCCTGCAGCTATTTCGCCGTGCCGCCGGACCGCCGCTCCGTCCACATTGACTATAATAGGGACGGGGCGGAGCTCCGGCGCAGAACGGCGAAAGCCGCCGGACTAAAAAGCCTGACATGCAGTAATTTTAGTCCGGCGGCCTTTCGCCGTGCACCGCCGTGCTGCGCCCCCGTCCCCATTATAGTCAATGGGGACGGAGCGGCGGTCCGGCGGCACGGCAAAATAGCCGCAGGACGGATCCGACATGGTGAACAGCCTGTCGGATCCGTCCTGCCGCAAGTGTGAAAGTAGCCTTACATAAAAAAATATATATAATTGTATCACCAATTGTGTATTACAAAACAAATAATAATAGTTATAAAAATATTAAAAGAAATATATACACAAAATAAAAATATTTAGTGATTCATTATTATTCATAATCCATTATCCCACATGATTAGACAGTGCAAAAAAACCTCTCCAAGCAGTAATTCACATCATGTACCGTATTTTGTTTGCGTTTCTTAACCACCTCAGCCCCCCTAGCTTAAACCCCCTTAATGACCAGACTACTTTTAACACTTCGGCACTACACTACTTTCACCGTTTATTGCTCGGTCATACAACTTACCACCCAAATGAATTTTACCTCCTTTTCTTCTCACTAATAGAGCTTTCATTTGGTGGTATTTCATTGCTGCTGACATTTTTTGTTATTAATCGAAATTGACCGAAATTTTTGCAAAAAAATTACATTTTTCACTTTCAGTTGTACAATTTTTCAAATAAAACTACATTTCTATATAAATTTGTCTCTAAATTTATTGTTCTACATGTCTTCGATAAAAAAAATGCAATAAAAGCATATTTATTGGTTTGCGCAAAAGTTATAGCGTTTACAAACTATGGTACAAAAATGTGAATTTACGCATTTTGAAGCAGCTCTGACTTTCTGAGCACCTGTCATGTTTCCTGAGGTTCTACAATGCCCAGACAGTAGAAACACCCCACAAATGACCCCATTTCAGGAAGTAGACACCCCAAGGTATTCGCTGATGGGCATAGTGAGTTCATGGAAGTTTTTATTTTTTGTCACAAGTTAGGGGAAATGTAATTTTTTTTTCTTTTTTTTCTTACAAAGTCTCATATTCCACTGACTTGTGACAAAAAATAAAATTTTACATGAACTCACCATGCCCCTCACGAAATACCTTGGGGTGTCTTCTTTCCAAAATGGGGTCACTTGTGGGGTATTTATACTGCCCTGGCATTTTAGGGGCCCTAAAGCGTGAGAAGTAGTTTGGAATCCAAATGTGTAAAAATGCCCTGTGAAATCCTAAAGGTACTCATTGGAATTTGGGCCCCTTTGCGCACCTAGGCTGCAAAAAAGTGTCACACATCTGGTATCGCCGTACTCAGGAGAAGTAGGGCAATGTGGTTTGGGGTGTCATTTTACATATACCCATGCTGGGTGAGATAAATATCTCTGTAAAATGACAACTTTGTATAAAAAAAATGGGAAAAGTTGTCTTTTACAGAGATATTTATCTCACCCAGAATGGGTATATGTAAAAATACACCCCAAAACACATTGCCCTACTTTTCCTGAGTACGGTGATACCACATGTGTGACACTTTTTTGCAGCCTAGGTGGGCAAAGGGGCCCAAATTCCAATGAGTACCTTTAGGATTTCACAGGGCATTTTTACGCATTTGGATTCCGTGAGGGGTATGGTGAGTTCATGTAAGATTTTATTTTCTGCCACAGGTTAGTGGAATATGAGACTTTGTAAGAAAAAATAAATAAAAATAAAAATTTCTGCTAACTTGTGCCAAAAAAAAATATCTTCTATGAACTCGCCATGCCCCTCAAAAGTGATCTTTATAGCGCCGCAGCGATTTTACGGTGTTTTTGCAGTGATCATAAAAAACTAAATTCTGTCACTGTGGTGGAGCGGACTGAACGCAAGTGTGCACACAAGATCAGGCCTGATCGGGCGAACACTGTTTTTTTTGTAGAGCCTATAGAACATGTCCTATTCTTGTCCACAATTGCGGACAAGAAAATACATTTTCTATATAGTTCTGGCAATGTGCAGATCCGCAAAATGCGGAAAGCACATTGCCGGTGTCCGTGTTTTGCGGATCCGGAAAACACATACGGACGTCTGAATGGAGCCTTACAGGGGGGTGATCAATGACAGGGGGGTCATCAGGGAGTCTATATGGGGTGATCAGGGGTTAATAAGGGGTTAATAAGTGACAGGGGGAAAGGTGTAGTGTAGTGTAGTGATTGGTGCTACTTACAGACCTGCCTGTGTCCTCTGGTGGTCGATCCCAGCAAAAGGGACCACCAGAGGACCAGGTAGCAGGTATATCAGACACAGTTAACAAAACAGCGTCTAATATACCTTTCTGATGTGATTATTTTAACATCTATAGCCTGCCAGCGAATGATCATCGCTGGCAGGCTGTAGTATAACTTTCGAGCAGCGCGTCGCTGTGAACGCGAAATCCAGGCTCTCGCGGGATGACGCGCCGGTGCGTCAATGAGGAACAACCCAGCCGCCCGCAGGACGGATCCCTGCGTTAGACGGTCGGGAGAAGGTTAATAAAAAAAAAATAATAATAATTAAAAAAAAATAATAATAATATATACATATATATATATATATATATAGCAAATGAAAATTAGATAAAAATGTCCCAAAAGTTAATTCCCAAAAATTATAAAAATTTTAATTCCCACAAACATGATCGAAACTTGATTTTTGTAAACATAATTAGTAATAAATCTTCATGATTATACATTAGATAGTTCAGATATGGGAATTAGTGAATTCAGAGTCTTTGGAGCGAAATAATATAATAAGGCCCCTTTCACATGCGGATGCGATGCGTGAGTTGAACGCATTGCACCTGAACTGAATACCGACCTATTCATTTCTATGGAGCTGTTCACATGAGCGGTGATTTTCACGCATCACTTATGCGTTGCGTGAAAATCGCAGCATGCTCCTCTTTGTGCATTGCGGTGTGATAATCCACGCAACGCAGGCCCCATAGAAGTGAATGGGGTTGCGTGAAAATCGCAAGCATCCGCAAGCAAGTGCGGATGTGGTGCGATTTTCACGCACGGTTGCTAGGAGACGATCGGGATGGAGACCCGATCATTATTATTTTCCCTTATAACATGGTTATAAGGGAAAATAATAGCATTCTGAATACAGAATGCATAGTACAATAGGGCTGGAGGGGTTAAAAATATAAAAAAAATAATTTAACTCACCTTAGTCCACTTGCTCGCGTAGCCGGCATCTCCTTCTGTCTTCATCTTAGCTTTGTGTAGCAACAAGGACCTTTGGTGACGTCACAGTCATCACATGATCCATCACATGATCTTTTACCATGGTGATGGATCATGTGATGACCGGAGTGACGTCACCACAGGTCCTTGTTGCTACACAATGCTAAGATGAAGACAGAAGGAGATGCCGGCTACGCGAGCAAGTGGACTAAGGTGAGTTAATTTTTTTAAAATATATTTTTAACCCCTCCAGCGCTATTGTACTATGCATTCTGTATTCAGAATGCTATTGATTTCCCTTATAACCATGTTATAAGGGAAAATAATACAATCTACAGAACACCGATCCCAAGCCCGCGCGATTTTTCTCACGCGAGTGCAAAACGCATTACAATATTTTGCACTCGCGCGGAAAAATCACGGGTGTTCCCGCAACGCCCGTGTGAAAGGGGCCTTAGAGTCACTCAATATGAATAAAACTCTACTCTATTGATTCGTTTTTTAATAATGACGTCCATAGGTGCAAATACTGCAGACACTGCTTAATTGAATGTTGTAAAAGATTCCAACAGCAACGTATTATAGCGCTTACTTTCTGAACCACATATAGAAGTATCCGGGGCTGTGCACTTACCCCTACCTTTAGGTATCCTCTTTAGAAGCACTTGTAAGTGGTATAAATGGCACTCAGCGTTCTTCTATGAATACATTAGTGTTGAGCGAGCATGCTCGGCCGAACACCGGTTCAGCTGGAGCATCACGATGCTTGGCACATCACAGTTTTCGGCCGAATACCTTGTGTGCTCGAGTCAGTGAATTTAAATCCAATTTAGCCTCTATTTCTGAAAAGTTTCTGCCGAGATTTGAACTCACAACCTTCTACATTAGAGACAGGGACTTTAACCACTCAGCTATAAAGGATATACAGCAGAAGTATCATTTCATATTTCACTGCAGGTTAACATGTAGCTGTATAGCGTAGTGGTTAAGGTTCTAATGTAGAAGATTGTGAGTTCAAATCCCAGCAGAAACTTTTCAGAAATAGAAGCTAAATTAGATTTAAATACACTGGGTGTCCCCAAGCACTGACTCCATATATGGACATAGCTATATATGGTTTCATAGCAGGGACTTCTAAGCCGTGGACTCACACTGGAGGATTCCCTCACTGTACAGCAATCTTCTGCATAGACCGCAGTGGGACCCGACACCCTCCTCTCTTCAGAGCAGGGGGTTGCTGGTTTAATGTTTGGTTTCTCCCATTGACTTCCATTGTGCCAGGTTGCTCTGTAGAGCACCCAAGCATCGCAAAGTGTTCTACTCAATCACCAGAGCACCTGAGCACTTTGGTGCTCGATTAACACTACTCGAGTACACGTGTGAGCATATGGGTGGTAGTTAGTATCTTTCCTTTCTTTCTCCTACTGCTCCCCCGTTGTTTACTTTGTTCCAAAGTTGATAGCTGCAAAGCTCAATAGGTAGCTTGCTTAACCGCTTGCCGCCACGCTAACGCCGAAAGGCATCATCGCGGCGGCTCTCCCAGGTCACACTAACGCCAATAGGCGTCATCTCGCGTGAGCCGAGATTTCCTGTGAACGCGCGCACGCAGGCACGCGCGCTCACAGGAATGGAAGGTAAGCGAGTGGATCTCCAGCCTGCCAGCAGCGATCGCTCGCTGGCAGGCTGGAGATGTGATTTTTTTAACCCCTAACAGGTATATTAGACGCTGTTTTGATAACAGCGTCTAATATACCTGCTACCTGGTCCTCTGGTGGTCCCTTTTGTTAGGATCGACCACCAGAGGACTCAGGCAGCTAACTAAAGTAGCACCAAACACCACTACACTACACTACACCCCCCCCCCGTCACTTATTAACCCTTTATAAACCACTGATCAGCCCATATAGACTCCCTGATCACCCCCCTGTCATTGATCACCCCCCTGTCATTGATCACCCCCCTGTAAGGCTCCATTCAGAGGTCCGTATGATTTTTACGGATCCACGGATACATGGATCGGATCCGCAAAACGCATACGGACGTCTGAATGGAGCCTTACAGGGGGGTGATCAATGACAAGGGGGTGATCACACATATAGACTTCCTGATCACTTCCCTTTCATTGATCACCCCCCTGTCATTGATCACCCCCCTGTAAGGCTCCATTCAGACGTCCGTATGATTTTTACGGATCCACTGATACATGGATCGGATCCGCAAAACACATGCGGACGTCTGAATGGAGCCTTACAGGGGGGTGATCAATGACAGAGGAGTGATCACCCATATAGACTTCCTGATCACTTCCCTGTCATTGATCACCCCCCTGTCATTGATCACCCCCCTGTAAGGCTCCATTCAGACGTCCGTATGATTTTTACGGATCCACTGATACATGGATCGGATCCGCAAAACACATGCGGACGTCTGAATGGAGCCTTACAGGGGGGTGATCAATGACAGAGGAGTGATCACCCATATAGACTCCCTGATCACCTCCGTCATTGATCACCCCCCTGTAAGGCTCCGTTCAGACGTCCGTATGATTTTTACGGATCCACGGATACATGGATTGGATCCGCAAAACGCATACAGACGTCTGAATGGAGCCTTACAGGGGGGTGATCAGTGACAGGGGGGTGATCAATGACGGAGGTGATCAGGGAGTCTATATGGGTGATCACCCCTCTGTCATTGATCACCCCCCTGTAAGGCTCCATTCAGACGTCCGCATGTGTTTTGCGGATCCGATCCATGTATCCGTGGATCCGTAAAAAATCATACGGACGTCTGAATGGAGCCTTACAGGGGGGTGATCAATGACGAAGGTGATCAGGGAGTCTATATGGGTGATCACCCCTCTGTCATTGATCACCCCCCTGTAAGGCTCCATTCAGACGTCCGCATGTGTTTTGCGGATCCGATCCATGTATCCGTGGATCCGTAAAAAATCATACGGACGTCTGAATGGAGCCTTACAGGGGGGTGATCAATGACGGAGGTGATCAGGGAGTCTATATGGGTGATCACCCCTCTGTCATTGATCACCCCCCTGTAAGGCTCCATTCAGACGTCCACATGTGTTTTGCGGATCCGATCATGTATCCGTGGATCCGTAAAAAATCATACGGACGTCTGAATGGAGCCTTACAGGGGGTGATCAATGACGGAGGTGATCAGGGAGTCTATATGGGTGATCACCCCTCTGTCATTGATCACCCCCCTGTAAGGCTTCCATTCAGACGTCCGCATGTGTTTTGCGGATCCGATCCATGTATCCGTGGATCCGTAAAAAATCATACGGACGTCTGAATGGAGCCTTACAGGGGGGTGATCAATGACAGGGGTGTGATCAATGACAGGGGGGTGATCACCCCATATAGATTCCCTGATCACCCCCCTGTCATTGATCACCCCCTGTAAGGCACCATTTAGACATTTTTTTGGGCCCAAGTTAGCGGAAAGTTTTTGTTTGTTTTTGTTTTTTCTTACTAAGTCTCATATTCCACTAACTTGTGTCAAAAAATAAAATCTCACATGAACTCACCATACCCCTCACGGAATCCAAATGCGTAAATTTTTTTAGACATTTATATTCCAGACTTCTTCTGACGCTGTAGGGCCCCTAAAATGCCAGGGCAGTATAAGTACCCCACATGTGACCCCATTCCGGAACGAAGACACCCCAAGGTATTCCATGAGGGGCATATTGAGTCCATGAAAGATTGAAATTTTTGTCCCAAGTTAGCGGAAAGGGAGACTTTGTGAGAAAATACAAAAAAAA
Source organism: Bufo gargarizans (assembly GCF_014858855.1). Classification (NCBI taxonomy): domain Eukaryota; kingdom Metazoa; phylum Chordata; class Amphibia; order Anura; family Bufonidae; genus Bufo; species Bufo gargarizans. The sequence continues at coordinate 25,290,307 of NC_058088.1, read as the reverse complement.
TCAATTTCCGCTAACTTGTGCCCAAAAAAAAAAAATTCTATGAACTCGCCAGGCCCCTCATTGAATACCTTAGGGTGTCTTCTTTCCAAAATGGGGTCACATGTGGGGTATTTATACTGCCCTGGCATGTTAGGGGCCCGAAAGCGTGAGAAGAAGTCTGGGATCCAAATGTCTAAAAATGCCCTCCTAAAAGGAATTTGGGCCGCTTTGCGCATCTAGGCTGCAAAAAAGTGACACACATCTGGTATCGCCGTACTCAGGAGAAGTTGGGGAATATGTTTTGGGGTGTCATTTTACATATACCCATGCTGGGTGAGAGAAATATCTTGGTCAAATGCCAACTTTGTATAAAAAAATGGGAAAAATTGTCTTTTGCTGAGATATTTCTCTCACCCAGCATGGGTATATGTAAAATGACACCCCAAAACACATTCCCCAACTTCTCCTGAGTACGGCGATACCAGATGTGTGTCACTTTTTTGCCGCCAAGGTGGGCAAAGGGGCCCACATTCCAAAGAGCACCCTTCAGATTTCACAGGTCCTTTTTTACACATTTTGATTTCAAACTACTTACCACACATTAGGGCCCCTAGAATGCCAGGGCAGCATAACTACCCCACAAGTGACGCCATTTTGGAAAGAAGACACCCCAAGGTATTCTGTGAGGGGCATGGCGAGTTCCTAGAATTTTTTATTTTTTGTCACAAGTTAGCGGAAAATGATGATTTTTTATTTTTTTTTTCCTTACAAAGTCTCATATTCCACTAACTTGTGACAAAAAATAAAAAATTCCAGGAACTCGCCATGCCCCTCACAGAATACCTTGGGGTGTCTTCTTTCCAAAAGGGGGTCACTTGTGGGGTAGTTATACTGCCCTGGCAATTTAGGGGCCCTAATGTGTGGTTAGTAGTTTGAAATCAAAATCTGTAAAAAATGGCCGGTGAAATCCTAAAGGTGCTCTTTGGAATGTGGGCCCCTTTGCCCACCTAGGCTGCAAAAAAGTGTCACACATCTGGTATCGCCGTACTCAGGAGAAGTTGGGCAATGTGTTTTGTGGTGTCATTTTACATATACCCATGCTGGGTGAGAAAAATATCTTGGTCAAATGCCAACTGTGTATAAAAAAAATGGGAAAAGTTGTCTTTTGCCAAGATATTTCTCTCACCCAGCATGGGTATATGTAAAATGACACCCCAAAACACATTCCCCAACTTCTCCTGAGTACGGCGATACCAGATGTGTGTCACTTTTTTGCCGCCTAGGTGGGCAAAGGGGCACATATTCCAAAGAGCACCTTTCGGATTTCACAGGCCATTTTTTACACATTTTGATTTCAAACTACTAACCACACATTAGGGCCCCTAGAATGCCAGGGCAGTATAACTACCCCACAAGTGACCCCATTTTGGAAAGAAGACACCCAAAGGTATTTCGTGATGGGCATAGTGAGTTCATGGAAGTTTTTATTTTTTGTCACAAGTTAGTGGAATATGAGACTTTGTAAGAAAAAAAAATAATAATAATAAATCATCATTTTCCGCTAACTTGTGACAAAAAATAAAAAGTTCTATGAACTCACTATGCCCATCAGCGAATACCTTAGGGTGTCTACTTTCCGAAATGGGGTCATTTGTGGGGTAGTTATACTGTTTGGGCATTGTAGAACCTCAGGAAACATGACAGGTGCTCAGAAAGTCAGAGCTGCTTCAAAAAGCGGAAATTCACATTTTTGTACCATAGTTTGTAAACGCTATAACTTTTACCCAAACCATTTTTTTTTTACCCAAACATTTTTTTTAATCAAAGACATGTAGAACAATAAACTTAGCGAAAAATTTATATATGGATGTCGTTTTTTTTGCAAAATTTTACAACTGAAAGTGAAAAATGTCATTTTTTTGCAAAAAAATCGTTAAATTTCGATTAATAACAAAAAAAGTAAAAATGTCAGCAGCAATGAAATACCACCAAATGAAAGCTCTATTAGTGAGAAGAAAAGGAGGTCAAATTAATTTGGGTAGTAAGTTGCATGACCGAGCAATAAACCGCAAAAGTTGTGGAGTGCCGATTTGTAAAAAAGGGCCTGGTCACTAGGGGGGTATAAACCTGTGGTCCTTAAGTGGTTAAAGGCCCCTTTTCCGCGCGGGTGCAATGCGTGATGTGAACACATAGCACCCGCACTGAATCCTGACCCATTCATTTCAATGGGTCTGTGTAAATGAGCGTTTTTTTTTCACGCATCAGTTCTGCATTGTGTGAAAAACACAGCATGTTCTATATTCTGTGTTTTTCACGCAGCCCTGGCGCCATAGAAGTGAATGTGGCGTCAGTGAAAAACGCATTGCATCCGGAAGCAAGTGCGGGTATAATGCGTTTTTTCACTGATGGTTGTTAGGAGATGTTGTTTGAAAACGCATCAAAAAGCATTGCACCCGTGCGGAAAAAACGGAACTACTGAACGCAATCGCAGACAAAACTGACTGAACTTGCTTGCAATAATGGTGCGAGTTTCACTGAACGCATCCGGAGCCAATCCGTCATGCTTGTGTGAAAGAGGCCTAAGCGTAGAAGTATCTTTCATTAGATGAATCTGTTGACATGCCAACAAAATATATATCTCGTAGTGACATATAACACCAGACGCGTTTCGGAGCTCCAAGCTCCTTCCTCAGTGGCATTATATGAATTACTGCTTGGAGAGTTATTTTTGCACTGTCTAATCATGTGGGATAATGGATTATGAATAATAATGAATCACAAAATATTTTTATTTTGTGTATATATTTCTTTTAATATTTTTATAACTATTATTATTTGTGTTGTAATACATTTTTTTTTTTAAGTTAATACATTTTCTATCCTACATACATACCAGAAGGAGGAGTGCCTATCTTATTTACATATTTATTTTTGGCAGATTGGGATTGGGTGACCCAAATTGATAGTGAACCCTCCAATATCCAATACGCACTAGTGTAAGCCGCGCCATTTATTAATTATAAATAACTTAAAGGAGCACATTTACTAAGACCGGCTTTTTATGTTGGTCTTAGTTTCCCCCTCTGCGCTGCAGCTAGATATGACTAATTTATGACAAGGCATGCGCCTTGTCATAAATTAGGCGCATCTGCGGAAAAATACATGTCACCCATACATACTAAATGGTAAAACACTGGGTAACACTGACACGGAAAAGGACTTAGGGATTTTTGAGGACAGCAAACTAAGCGGTAGAAACCAGTGTCAGGCAGCTGCTGCCAAGGCCGATAAGCAGTGTTGGACTGGGGTGCCTAGGTCCCACCAGTAAAATGTATTTTTTTGGGGCCCACCGTATAGATACATTCAAATATTACCTGCTCACACAGCAGCAAGACGTTACCAGATGACTGAATATGGGGGTCCCTGCAGCAACTTTGAGAAGGTAGGTCCTGGGGAAAAGAGGACACTGGCAGCTTACCTTTATACCTAGAAGTCATCTCAGCTCTGATTGTGGCTATAATAATAAACTAGGGAGTTTCTTTCCTCATCCACCAAGTTTTTTATATGAACATAGGCAGGAGTGCACCTAGCCTTTCTGCTGCCTGAGGCGAAAACCGCAGCGGAGCCCCCTTCCCCATTGCCAATTTCTTAACCTAACCCCTTTGCCACAATGAAAGTGCTCATTGCCCATGGCTCTTCTGCTGCCCCCCTTATACCCCTACCTGGTGCTGCCTAGGGCGATCGCCAAACCTGGCCTCATTGGCGGTGCACCCCTGAATATAGGCTGGTTGAGGTGCTGAACATTGGATATATGTATGTAGTGCAGGAAGTCTGTGTTATGTGCCACGTGTGTAGGGGGTGGGAGACTAGGGGCCCACCTTGCTCAGGGGCCCACCAGGGGATTCACCTGTACCCCTGTGGGTCAGTCCGAGTCTGCCAATAAGTTAATGGGTTGCATCAAAAGGGGCATAGATGCCAGTGATGAGAACATAGTCCTGCCACTTTACAAATCACTAGTGAGACCACACATGGAGAACTGTGTACAGTTCTGGGCTCCTGTAAACAAGGCAGACATAGCAGAGCTGGAGAGAGTTCAGAGGAGGGCAACTAAAGTAATAACTGGAATAGGGCAACTACAGAACCCTGAAAGATGATCAACATTAGGGTTATTCACTTTAGAAAAAAGACGACTGAGGGGAGATCTCATAACTAGGAATTTTCTCCCCTAAAGTGGGGAAAATTGGCTTCTACCTCACAGGGTTTTTTTTTGTTTTTTGTTTGCCTTCCTATCGATTAACTTGCAGGATAACAGGCCAAACTGGGTGGACAGATGTCTTTTTTTAGCCTTATAAACAATGTTACTATGTTACTTAATCCTATGGCTCAAACTGATCATGTAAGCGAAGTCCCGATGTATATCTATGCTAAATACTTTATGCATGTTAGTGGTAACTTATTACAATTTTTCATCCTCCATAGAAGTCAATTTCAAATGACAGAAACTGCTAACGATTCAATATACCTGGCCCATTAGGCGAAGGCTTTGATATCGGATGACGTGCCACAGTCGCTTATAAAAGACAGCAAACAGAAAGATATGGGCTGAAAGAAAAACACGGCAAGTCACACGCAAGTCATATGATGTTTGTGCTGTGATTGTTACTGACGGTGATCTACAACTGTTTCCTCATTGCCGCAGTTATATGTTATCTCATAAGAACACCAGCTATAGCCCCAGAGACATAGGGCGCCGGCGTCTACATAATGCAACTTCTTGTGCCCCGCTATAGCTTTTCATGTTGCCTTCCTTCTTATGTCAACCCTGCAACATATTATATTTGTCAAGAGTTTATACGTAAACCAGATCAGAATTACAGAAGTGGAAAAAACCAAACAGCAGCTGCCTGGAATGTTTCAAGGATCTTAAAACATGCGTTAAATATAGTCACGCACGTAATACATCTTTTTGACCAGTCGGTGTAGTTTGTATGACAGCACTTGCTCACGTGTTCACTTCAGTCAGCTTATACACTAGGATGTGTACAGTGCTGACATTTAGGGGGAGATTTATCATATACAAGTTATATAAGTGTTTGCAACATTTCTTTGTATCTTCCAACATGCCGGGTACTTGGTATTTACGAACGGGTGGACAGATGTCTTGCGGACGGAGTTACACTTTTAGCCAGATTCATCAATCGCAACTAAAAGTGTTGCAAGTGCATTCCAGTTCCCTGGTGGTGTAAAAACTGATGGCACTAACATTAGACTTAAAAATCACTAGGTCATTTGTACAACATTTAATAAATTTGTTGCAAAAGAATATTTAAAGAATAGACATTTAAAAAAACAGTGAATTTAAATATTACCCTCAAAATATTAACCCTCACACCCTAAGACCGGCATAGGAGCTATCAGTCTTGATAAATCTCCTCTTTTGTGTCTTCTACTGTTTGTACGTTTTTCTCTGCCGCCATCTTGTGGTGAAGTAGTAGTATGCAACACTGCAGCATGGCAGATACAACAATTCCCAATTCCCGGGGATACAACGGTAAGAAATAGAAACCAGACAGCTGAGGCACTGGGTGGGCGCCTGGTGCTAACAATACCAGGCATCGCATCAGTCCTGGCTCAGTAAAGAAGATGGTGAATCCGAGTCCAAGAGCTGTAGCTGAATTTCTCTTTAACCACCTCAGCCCCCCTAGCTGAAACCCCCTTCATGACCAGGCCACTTTTTACACTTCTGCGCTACACTACTTTCACCGTTTATTGCTCGGTCATGCAACTTACCACCCAAATAAATTTTACCTCCTTTTCTTCTCACTAATAGAGCTTTCATTTGGTGGTATTTCATTGCTGCTGACATTTTAACTTTTTTTGTTATTAATCGAAATTTAACGATTTTTTTGCAAAAAAATGAGACATCCATATATAAATTTTTCGCTAAATTTATTGTTCGCATGTCTTTGATAATAAAGAAAGTTTGGGTAAAAAAAATGGTTTGGGTAAAAGTAGTAGCGTTTACAAACTATGGTACAAAAATGTGAATTTCCACTTTTTGAAACAGCTCTGACTTTCTGAGCACCTGTCATGTTTCCTGAGGTTCTACAATGCCCAGACAGTAGAAAAACCCCACAAATAACCCCATTTCGGAAAGTAGACACCCTAAGGTATTCGCTGATGGGCATAGTGAGTTCGTAGAACTTTTTATTTTTTGTCACAAGTTAGCGGAAAATTATGATTTTTTTTTCTTACAAACTCTCATATTCCACTAACTTGTGACAAAAAATAAAAACTTCCATGAACTCGCCATGCCCCTCACGGAATACCTTGGGGTGTCTTCTTTCCAAAATGGGGTCACTTGTGGGGTAGTTATACTGCCCTGGCATTTTAGGGACCCAAATGCGTGCAAAGTAGTTTGAAATCAAAATCTGTAAAAAATGGCCTGTGAAATCTGAAAGGTGCTCTTTGGAATGTGGGCCCCTTTGCCCACCTAGGCTGCAAAAAAGTGTCACACATCTGGTATCGCCGTACTCAAAAGAAGTTAGGGAATGTGTTTTGGGGTGTATTTTTACATATACCCATGCTGGGTGAGAGAAATATCTTGGTCAAATGCCAACTTTGTATAAAAAAAATTGTAAAAGTTGTCTTTTGCCAAGATATTTATTTCACCCAGCATGGGTATATGTAAAATGACACCCCAAAACACATTCCCCAACTTCTCCTGAGTACGGCGATACCACATGTGTGACACTTTTTTGCAGCCAAGGTGGGCAAATGGGCCCACATTCCAAAGAGCACCTTTCGGATTTCACAGGCCATTTTTTACAGATTTTGATTTCAAACTACTTCTCACGCATCTGGGCCCCTAAAATGCCAGGGCAGTATAACTACCCCACAAGTGACCCCATTTTGGAAAGAAGACACCCCAAGGTATTTCATGATGGGCATAGTGAGTTCATGGAAGTTTTTATTTTTTGTCACAAGTTAGTGGAATCCTCACGGATTACCTTGGGGTGTCTTCTTTCCAAAATGGGGTCACTTGTGGGGTAGTTATACCGCCCTGGCATTTTAGGGGCCCAGATGCGTGAGAAGTAGTTTGAAATCAAAATCTGTAAAAAAAATGGCCTGTGAAATCAGAAAGGTGCTCTTTGGAATGTGGGCCCATTCGCCCACCTAAGCTGCAAAAAAGTGTCACACATGTGGTATCGCCGTACTCAGGAGAAGTTGGGGAATGTGTTTTGGGGTGTCATTTTACATATACCCATGCTGGGTGAGATAAATATCTCAGCAAAAGTCAACTTTTCCCATTTTTTTTTATATAAAGTTGGCATTTGACCAAGATATTTCTCTCACCCAGCATGGGTATATGTAAAATGACACCCCAAAACACATTGCCCAACTTCTCCTGAGTACGGCGATACCACATCTGTGACACTTTTTTGCAGCCTAGGGGCGCAAAGGGGCCCAAATTCCTTTTAGGAGGGCATTTTTAGACATTTGGATCCCAGACTTCTTCTCACGCTTTAGGGCCCCTAAAAAGCCAGGGCAGTATAAATAATCCACATGTGACCCCATTTTGGAAAGAAGACACCCCAAGGTATTCAATGAGGGGAAAGTCTGTCAGGACATAGGAGCTCCGCCCAACATCCATACCCACTTAGCTCGTATGCCCTGGCAAACCCGATTGCTCCATTCACATCAATCGATGTGGATGAATAAATCATTGCCGGGATTTTTTTATTTTTTTTTATATATATACAAAGTGTTTGCCAAAGCATAGGAACACCGCCACCTCCTCAGCTCATATGCCTCGGCAAACGTATCTTTTACTGCAGAGGAGAAATCTCATCTTGCAGCGCCGCATACACCGACTTGTGTGTAATCTGACAGCAGCGCAATACTTCTGTCAGAATGCACATCAGTGCTGCAGCTAGTCGATCGGTTGGTCCACCTGGAAGGTTAAAAAAAAAAAAAAAAAAATGAGAAAAAAACAGGCCGCAACGCAATACATTTTATTAACTTTATAATAACTTTAGAACAGAACATATAAACTTTATTTAACTTTTGAAACTGAACGTTAACTTTTTTGCTTACTGGTGTTTTTTTTTGCTGTTTTTTTTTTTTTACCTTTATAGTACAAACCTCTCCTTCCCCATGGGACAATGTGCAAAGCGCAAATCGCCCAAAGATGTGGCGAAGTGCATTATGCACTTTGTCCCAGGTGAAAGGAGAGGTTTGCAGCAGCTGTGTGTGAATGGGCCCTAATAGCCCTGTGTGCCTGTCCTCTGAGATGCAATCCCTATGCTAAGTGTACCTGTGTGTGGTACTTCCGGAAACACTCTCCTAAGCATAGGGCACAGGTCAGGGCAGTCAGGACAGAAATAGCGGGTGTCACGCCTTACTCCACTCCTTCTACAGACACATCTTTTTCGGGGTGACGGTTGGGTTGAGGTACCAGGAACGACACTGGGGAAATGTCGCTCGTGTAGACGGCTAACTACACTGGTGGATGGGGCCACGGAACCTCCTGGGTACAGGAGGTTCTCGATGATCTCTTCCTGAAATTTGAGGAAGGATCCTGTTCTCCCAGCCTTACTGTAGAGAACAAAACTATTGTACATCGCCAATTGAATTAAATATACAGACACCTTCTTATACCAGCGTCTGGTGCGTCGGGAAACTAAATACGGAGCCAACATCTGGTCATTGAAGTCCACCCCTCCTATGAGCAAATTATAGTTGTGGACCGAGAGGGGCTTTTCAATGACTCTGGTTGCTCGCTCAATTTGGATTGTCGTGTCTGCGTGAATGGAGGAGAGCATGTAAACGTCACGCTTGTCTCTCCATTTCACCGCGAGCATTTCTTCGTTACACAAAGCAGCCCTTTCCCCCTTGCAAGACGGGTGGTAACGAGCCGTTGGGGGGAAGCCCGCGCGACTAGTTCGCGCGGTGCCACAGCAGCCAATCTGTTCTAGAAACAAATGCCTGAAGAGGGGCACACTTGTGTAGAACATGTCCACATAAAGGTGGTACCCCTTGCCAAATAAGGGTGACACCAAGTCCCAGACTGTCTTCCCACTGCTCCCCAGGTAGTCAGAGCAACCGACTGGCTCCAGGGTCTGATCTTTTCCCTCATAGATCCGAAATTTGTGGGTATAGCCTGTGGCCCTTTCACAGAGCTTATACAATTTGACCCCATACCGGGCGCGCTTGCTTGGGATGTATTGTTTGAAGCCAAGGCGCCCGGTAAAATGTATAAGGGACTCGTCTACGCAGATGTTTTGCTCAGGGGTATACAAATCTGCAAATTTCTGGTTGAAGTGGTCTATGAGGGGCCGAATTTTGTGGAGCCGGACAAAAGCAGGGTGGCCTCTGGGACGGGAGGTGGTGTTATCACTAAAGTGCAGGAAACGCAGGATGACCTCAAATCGTGCCCTGGACATGGCAGCAGAGAACATGGGCATGTGATGAATTGGGTTCGTGGACCAATACGACCGCAATTCATGCTTTTTGGTTAGACCCATGTTGAGGAGAAGGCCCAGAATATTTTTTAATTCGGAAACTTGGACTGGTTTCCACCGGAAAGGCTGGGCATAAAAGCTTCCCGGGTTGGCGGATATAAATTGAGTGGCATATCGGTTTGTTTCTGCCACAACTAAGTCCAAGAGCTCCGCAGTCAAGAACAGCTCAAAAAATCCCAGGGCCGAACCGATCTGAGCTGTCTCAACCCGAACTCCAGACTGGGCAGTGAAAGGGGGAACTACAGGTGCGGCTGAAGTTGGGGACTCCAACTAAATTTAGGGGTATTCCCTGAGACTACCCAAGAAAAAAAGCAAGCCTGTCTTACTAATGGGAGGCTAGCGAAGTACCGGAGGCCGCTGCGGTTGATAAAAAATATCAAAACTGATTTTTTTTATCGCCGCAGCGCTTGTAAAGTGAATGTGCAGTGATCAAAAAAAATATTTTTTTTGTCACTGCGGCGGGGCGGGCGTGGGTGAACGCACGTGTGGGCGACCGATCAGGCCTGATCGGGCAAACACTGCGTTTTGGGTGGAGGGCGAACTAAGGTGACACTAATACTATTATAGATCTGACTTTGATCAGTTTTGATCACTTACAGATACTATAAAAAACAAAAGCTGATTAGCGATACGCTAATCAGCGAATAAGTGACTGCGGTGCGGTGGGCTGGGCGCTAACCGATCGCTAAACTACCTAACCAAGGGGCCTAAACTATACTGAAACCTATCAGTCAATACCAGTAAAAAAAAAAGTGACAGTTTACACTGATCACTTTTTTCACTTTCACTAGTGATTGACAGGGGCAAGAAGGGGTGATCAAGGGGTTAATTGGGGTGCAGGGGGTGATCTGGGGCTAAGTGTAGTGTTTGGTGTACTCACTGTGATGCCTGCTCCTCTGCTGGAACCAACCGACGAAAAGGACCAGCAGAGGAGCAGGGAAGCCATTTAACACATTATATTTACAAATATGATGTGTTAACTGGCTTCTGAATGGAGATTTTAAAAATCGCCAGCCTGCCAGCAACGATCATTGGCTGGCAGGCTGGTGACGTGACCCCCCTCTAACTTTTGCCGGCCCGCGATGCGCATGCGCGGGCCGGCTAAGCGCGTCATCTCGCGTCTCGCGAGATGACGCGTATATGCGTGACTGTGCGCAGAGCTGCCTCCTCCGGAACGCGATCCTGCGTTAGGCGGTCCGGAGGCGGTTAACCGAATATCCTTTGCTTCAATAAGTAATATATTTTGGTTTCCTGATCTTCGCTTTACATCGACGTAGCCATTATTGCGCAACTATTGCTTTTGCACAATAAAAAGATTATGGATTTTTTATCACATTCCAAGGCCCCTTTTCCATTAATGAAGTTTATTTTTATGGGACATGCTGTCGCTTTCATTGGTACTATTTTGGGATATATGTGATGTTTTGATCACATTTAGGGCTCATGCACATGACCGTATGTATTTTATGGTCCGCAAAACACAGGACATTTTCTATTTTTTTTTGCGGAATGGACATATGGAAACGGAATGCACACGAAAGAAAATACGTTTGTGTGCATGAGCCCTTAGGGTCTGTTCGCATCAGGTTTTTGTCCCACATTTAACAGATATACATTGGGGGAAAAGTATGCAAAAGCTCAGTACACTACGCTTTACAATCCTGCAATGTCCAGCAAAAAAAAAAAAACATATACTTTGCATGTCGTCATAATACAAATGTATGGCCAGCAACAGAACCCTCGGAGCGGGCCACACACTTGTATTATGCGGCATGCCGGCATTGAATTACATGATGGATTCTGTGAGAACAGAACGTAATTCGCTTAAACGCCGAACTTGAACCTGCAAAAAGGCAGGTTTGCGGAACTTTATTCATTATGTGCACTTTGTTTATTTATTTAACTTTTTTTTCCCTTTTTCTTTGTCCAACTAGAAGGCTTTTCAATACAATCGACTTATTGCTGAAGTAACAAACTGCAATATGCTGACAGGTATCCATTTCCATAGGCCTTCAGTTACCATGAGAACCATCGGTTAATATTAAAGGGGTTTTTCCAGTGTCATGGTATTGATGTCGTACGCTCAGCATACAGGTAAATATTGAAGAGGATGCAGCACTCGCACAAGCACCGCAGCCCCTTCAAACAGCAGGCCCCCAGCAATCCGATACTGATGTCCTATCCTGAGAAATATCATGACAATGGACAACCCCTTTCATTAAATATCTATGGGTGCTTTAAAATGAATTTATAGAGAAAGGGTGAGTTGGAGAGGGTTTGGCTTAAAATGCCTGATGTGCCCAAATTTTGTCCAATGGGTGTTGTAAAGTTAGGCAAAGTTAGGCAAGAGCAAGAAGTAGAAAATTTATCATAAGACATCAGCCACTGATCGGCGAGGGTGTCGGGCGATGGACCCTTGCTGATCAGATACTGATGACTTATCCTAAGGATAGGTCATCAGTATTAAGAGTTCTGTCACCTAAATAAATGGGCATTAAGCTGGCTGACAGTAGTGATGTGCTAATGTCAGCTGAACATAACTATATTAGTGCCATCTCACTGCCTAAAGCCATTATTTAGAAAAACAAACATTTATACTATGCTAATTAGCCTCTAGGAGCAGGGGGGGGGGGCGTTTCTCCTGCTCCTAGGGGCCCCGTTTGCCCACCTCTTTTCACGCCCTTCTTCTCTTGATTGACAGGGCCAGGGCAGCGTTGCTCTCCTCCCGCCGGCCATGTCTGCAGTGTAAATCTTGCGCTGTTCAGTATTCCGCGCAGGCACAGTGAGGGAAGGACGCTTGGCGGCTGCTGGCTTCCTCACTGCGCCTGTGCCGAATACTGAACGGCACGAGATTTACACTGCAGACAGGGCCAGCGGGAGGAGAGCAGCGCTGCCCTGGCCCTGTCAATCAAGAGAAGAAGGGCGTGAAAAGAGGTGGGCAAACGGGGCCCCATAGGAGCAGGAGAACCCCCCCCCCCCCCCCCCCCCCCCGCTCCAAGAGGCTAATTAGCATAGTATAAAAGTTCATTTTTCTCAATAAAGGCTTTAGGCAGTGAGATGGCACTAATATAGTTATGTTCAGCTGACATTAACACATCGCTAATGTCAGCCAGCTTAACCCCTTCGGGACCGGGCTCATTTTCACCTTAAGGACCAGGCCATTTTTTGCAAATCTGACCAGTGTCACTTTATGTGGTGAGAACGTTGAAACGCTTTGACTTATCCAGGCCATTCTGAGATTGTTTTTTCGTCACCTATTGTAGTTCATGACACTGGTAAAATGAAGTAAAAAAAAATCATTTTAATTTATAAAAAAATACCAAATTTAAAGAGGACCTTTCACTACTCTACAAACTAAAAACTAACTATACCTGTGGGCAGAGTGGCGCCCAGGGGTCCCCCTGCACTTACTAGTAAGTCTGGGCGCCGCTCCGTTCGCCCGGTATAGGCTCCGGTGTCTGCGCTCCCTCTGACTGTTTTCTTGTAGGAGGCGTGTCCCTTGCTGCATAGCCTGGCTATGAGCTGTGCGCTGCGATTGGCCAGCAGTGCAGCAAGGGACACGCCTCCTACAAGAAATCAGTCAGAGGGAGCGCAGACACCGGAGCCTATACTGGGCGAACGGAGCGGCGCCCAGACTTACTAGTAAGTGCAGGGGGACCCCTGGGCGCCGCTCTGCCCACAGGTATAGTTAGTTTTTAGTTTGTAGAGTAGTGAAAGGTCCTCTTTAACCCCTTAAGGACACAGGGCGTACCGGTACGCCCTATTTCCCGAGTCCTTAAGGACCAAGGGCGTACCGGTACGTCCTGACTTAAAATCGGCATTCCGGCGCCGCGGGGGTTAATCGGAACGGGATTTCGGCTGAAATCATTCAGCCGGCATCCCGTAACAACGCAGGGGGGGGTCATTTGACCCCCCCGTATCGGCGATCGCAGAAAACCGCAGGTCAATTCAGACCTGCGGTTTTCTGCGTTTCCGGTCCATTCGGGTGTCCGGTGACCCGATGAACCGGAAAAAGACTGCGATCGGTGGCGTAATTATACACCACCAATCGCAGTCCGAGGATTTGAGGAGGCGGTGCTGGCCCTGGTGCTGAACACTGCTGTCCAGGGTGCTGATTGGTGCAGGGGAGAGAGGCGCGAGATTCAAACTTCCTGCGCTCCTCTCTCCCCTCCTCTTCCTGTTCTGCACGAGCACCCGGCAGCATCGTCCAGCACCAGCTCCTGTGTCCCCCTAATCGCCATCCATCACCCTCCTGCACCCATCGCCACCCAGGTAGGTTAGGGTCAGTGAGGGAGAGGCATCGTTAGGCAGGGAAAGAAGGGAAAAGTTAGTTAGGAAAAAAAAAAAAAAAAAAAAAACTTAACTTTTACACAAAACTTTTTTTGATCAATCTATCAGACCCCAGACCCCCCCCTGCCACTTGCCCCCCCCTACCAGCCCCCCACCACCACCAGCCCCCCCACCCCCTCCACCCATCCCCCCACCACTCCCCCCAACCCCCCCCCCCCCCCCACCACCACCACTAGCCCCCTCACCACCACTTTTTTTTCTGCGTTCGCTGACTGGTCGGCACTTTTTAGCGTCCGTCCACTGTTAGCGCATCGCCTGCCCCACCGCTGATCAGCGTTGTACCGCTAATCAGCAACTTTTTTTTTTTCCTAACACTTGCCCTTTTTTCCTTTTTTTAGTACGCGAACACCCGTTGCCCCCACACACACGCACATATAATAAAGTTTTACACACACGCACACCTACACGCACACACACCCATGGCCCGCCGGGTGTTCTCGGCCGAGGAGGCATATGCCCAGATTGCCTCCGACTCCGAGAGCCCCAGTGAGGATGAGGATGACCCCACATTCCTCTTATCATCAGCATCCTCCTCATCATCATCGGATGACGATGAGCCACCAAGGCGGCGGAGACGCCGCCAGGCGGAGCCAGGGGCCGCACATGCTAGGGATCCTGTGGCCCACCCTAGTACGAGCCGCCCTGGGGTTCGTACTGGTTTCCCGGCCCACCAAATAAGTTCACCGGAGACCCCTGCCGATGAACTTAGCTGGTGTCCCCCAGTGGACTTTGAGCCTGAGATTCCGGATTTCGCTGGCAATCCTGGAATCCAGATTCCCACAGTGGGGTTTACTGAAATTGACTATTTTAGTTTTTTTTTCAGTAACCCACTGGTGAATTTGATGGTGGAGCAGACGAATCTGTACGCCCAACAGTTCGTCGCTCAAAACCCAGGCTCAGTTTTGGCTAGACCCGGTGGCTGGACGCCGGTCAGTGCAGCCGAAATGAGGACATTTTGGGGCCTCGTGCTGCATATGGGTCTAGTCCAAAAACCCAGTGTCAGGCAATACTGGAGTGGGGACGTCCTGTACCAGACCCCACTGTACAGTATGGTCATGACACGCTCCCGGTTTGAGGCCATCCGGAAATGTCTGCATTATTCCGATAATGCAGCATGTCCACCCCGAGGTGATCCTGCCTATGACCGGCTGTATAAGATACGGCCTGTCATCGATCACTTTGGGGCCACATTTCAGCAGGCCTACGTACCTGGAAGGGAGGTCGCGGTTGATGAGTCGCTCATTGCGTTCAAGGGGAGACTCAGTTTCCGCCAATATATTCCCACAAAGCGAGCGAGGTATGGCGTGAAGCTATACAAAATTTGTGAGAGTACCTCAGGGTACACTTACAAATTTTGTGTGTACGAGGGGCGAGATTCCCGTATTCAACCCCCAGAATGTCCCCCCACTCTGGGTGTTAGCGGGAAACTCGTGTGGGACCTTATGTACCCACTGCTGGATAATGGTTACCACTTGTACGTGGATAACTTTTATACCAGCATTCCCTTGTTCAGGTCCCTTGCCGCCAGATCTACGTTCGCTTGTGGGACCGTGCGGAAAAATCAGCGCGGCCTCCCTGCCTACCCCCTCCAGGTACCTATCCCCAGGGGTGAGACCCGTGCACTTACCAGTGGAAACCTGTTGCTGGTCAGGTATAAGGACAAGAGGGATGTCCTTATGCTGTCCACAATCCACGGTAACGGCACCACCCCAGTCCCTGTGCGAGGTACCGCGGCAACGGTCCTCAAGCCCGATTGTATCGTCGACTACAATCGGTATATGGGAGGAGTTGATCTCTCGGATCAAGTCCTCACGCCATATAACGCCATGCGCAAAACCCGGGCATGGTACAAAAAAGTTGCGGTCTACTTGGTGCAGGTTGCCATGTACAACTCTTTTGTACTATCCCGAAGCGCTGGCAGCACAGGGACATTCCTCCAATTCTATGAGGCAGTCCTCAAGGACCTGATCTTTTCGGACCGGGAAAGAGCAGGCCGGAGTACCTCGGGAACTGGAGGCGCCCGGATCGTCCCTGGCCAACACTTTCCAGGTGTGGTCCCCCATACTGGAAAGAAGGGACGAACCCAAAAAAAGTGCAGAGTGTGTCGCAGGAGGGGGATACGGAAGGACACCACCACTCAGTGCGACACGTGCCCCGATCATCCGGGCCTCTGCGTTATCGATTGCTTCAGGGAGTATCGCACTTCCATGGAGTACTAAATTTTTATAATCCCCAACAGTTCACTAGAGAACATAAAACACTATGGCTCTCAGACTTTGGAGACACGAAAACTATTTTTCTTTCCCCCAAAAATATTAGTTTTAGTGCAGGCATCCTCAAACTGCGGCCCTCCAGATGTTGTAAAACTATAACTCCCAGCATGCCCAGACAACCTACAGCCATCAGCAGGGCATGGTGGGAATTGTAGTTTTACAACATCTGGAGGGCCGCAGTTTTAGGATGCCTGCTTAGTGTCTCCAAAGTCTGAGAGCCATACATATTGGGCATCGTCGCGTGCGTAAAAGTCGTCGCTATAAAAATAACTTTTGACCAAACGCCTCGGATGAACGGTGTTAAAAATATAAAATAAAAACGGTGCCAAAACACCTATTTTTGGGCAAAATTTCAATTTAAATCCATTTTGCCGGTAATAAAGCAAGGGTTAACAGCCAAACAAAACTAAATATTTATTGCCCCGATTCTGTCGTTTGCAGAAACACCCCATATGTGGTCGTAAATGGCTATATAGCCGCACGGCAGGGCATAGAACGAAGGGAACGCCATACGGTTTCTGGAAGGCAGATTTTGATGGACAGTTTTTTTTTTGACACCATGTCCCATTAGAAGCCCCCCCTGATGTAGCCCAGACTAGAAACTCCAAAAAAGTGACCCCATCTAAGAAACTACACCCCTCAAGGTATTCAAAAGTTACTTTACAAACTATGTTAACCCTTTAGGTGTTCCACAAAACTAAATAGCGAATGTAGAAACAATTTTAGATTTTAATTTTTTTGTTACATTGCCTCAAAAAAGAGTAATATAGAGCAACCAAATATCAAATTTACCCCAAAAATAGTCCCAAAACAACAACCACCTTATCCCGTAGTTTCCTAGATGGGGTCACTTTTATGGAGTTTCTACTCTAGGGGTGCATCAGGGGGCTTGAAAGGGTACATGGTGTAAATAAACCAGTCCAGCAAAATCTGCCTTCCAAAAACCATATGGCGTTCCCCTTCTTCTATGTCCTGCCGTTTAGCCAAATAGTAGTTTACCACCACATATGGGGTGTTTCTGCAAACTACAGAATCAGGGCAACCCATTTTGAGTGTTGTTTGGCAGTTAACCCTTGTTTTACTCCTAGAAAAAATTGATTATATTGGATAATTTTCCAAAAAATTGAAATTTCATAATTGTTTCTCCATCTGCCATTAACTCTTGTGGAACACCTAAAGGGTTAACAAAGTTTGTAAACCCAGTTTTGAATACCTTGAGGGGTGTACTTTCTTAGATGGAGTCACTTTTTTGAAATTTCTATTCTAGGGGTGCAACAGGGGGCTTCAAATGGGACATGGTATAAACAAAACCAGTCCTGCAAAATCTGCCTTCCAAAACCCATATGGTGTTCCCCTCCTTCTATGTGCTACCGTTCGGCCAAACAGTAGTTTACGACCACATATGGGGTGTTTTTGCAAACTACAGAATCAGGGCAACCCATTTTGAGTGTTGTTTGGCAGTTAACCCTTGTTTTACTCCTAGAAAAAATTGATTATATTGGAAAATTTTCCAAAAAATTGAAATTTCATAATTGTTTCTCCATCTGCCATTAACTCTTGTGGAACACCTAAAGGGTTAACAAAGTTTGTAAACCCAGTTTTGAATACCTTGAGGGGTGTACTTTCTTAGATGGAGTCACTTTTTTGAAATTTCTATTCTAGGGGTGCAACAGGGGGCTTCAAATGGGACATGGTATAAACAAAACCAGTCCTGCAAAATCTGCCTTCCAAAACCCATATGGTGTTCCCCTCCTTCTATGTGCTACCGTTCGGCCAAACAGTAGTTTACGACCACATATGGGGTGTTTTTGCAAACTACAGAATCAGGGCAACCCATTTTGAGTGTTGTTTGGCAGTTAACCCTTGTTTTACTCCTAGAAAAAATTGATTATATTGGAAAATTTTCCAAAAAATTGAAATTTCATAATTGTTTCTCCATCTGCCATTAACTCTTGTGGAACACCTAAAGGGTTAACAAAGTTTGTAAACCCAGTTTTGAATACCTTGAGGGGTGTACTTTCTTAGATGGAGTCACTTTTTTGAAATTTCTATTCTAGGGGTGCAACAGGGGGCTTCAAATGGGACATGGTATAAACAAAACCAGTCCTGCAAAATCTGCCTTCCAAAACCCATATGGTGTTCCCCTCCTTCTATGTGCTACCGTTCGGCCAAACAGTAGTTTACGACCACATATGGGGTGTTTTTGCAAACTACAGAATCAGGGCAACCCATTTTGAGTGTTGTTTGGCAGTTAACCCTTGTTTTACTCCTAGAAAAAATTGATTATATTGGAAAATTTTCCAAAAAATTGAAATTTCATAATTGTTTCTCCATCTGCCATTAACTCTTGTGGAACACCTAAAGGGTTAACAAAGTTTGTAAACCCAGTTTTGAATACCTTGAGGGGTGTACTTTCTTAGATGGAGTCACTTTTTTGAAATTTCTATTCTAGGGGTGCAACAGGGGGCTTCAAATGGGACATGGTATAAACAAAACCAGTCCTGCAAAATCTGCCTTCCAAAACCCATATGGTGTTCCCCTCCTTCTATGTGCTACCGTTCGGCCAAACAGTAGTTTACGACCACATATGGGGTGTTTTTGCAAACTACAGAATCAGGGCAACCCATTTTGAGTGTTGTTTGGCAGTTAACCCTTATTTTACTCCTGGAAAAAATTTATTATATTGGAAAATTTTCCAAAAAATAGAAATTTCAAAATTGTTTCTCCATCTGCCATTAACTCTTCAGGAACACCTAAAGGGTTAATAAAGTTTGAAAAAACAGTTTTGAATACCTTGAGGGGTGTAGTTTCTAGAATGGGGTCATTTTTGGGAGGTTTCTATTATCTAAGCCTCACAATATGACTTCAAACCTGAACTGGTCCATAAAAAGTGGGATTTTGAAGATTTCTCAAAAATTTCAAAATTTGCTTCTAAACTTCTAAGCCTTGTAACATCCCCAAAAAATAAAATATCATTCCCAAAATGCTACAAACATGAAGTAGACATATGGGGAATGTAAAGTCATCACAATTTTTGGGGGTATTACTATGTATTACAGAAGTAGAGAAACTGAAACTTTGAAATTTGCTAATTTTTCAAAATTTTTGGTAAAAAATGTATTTTTTTATGCAAAAAAAATAACTTTTTTGACCCAATTTTAGCAGTGTCATGAAGTACAATATGTGACGAAAAAACAATCTCAGAACGGCCTGGGTAAGTCAAAGCGTTTGAAAGTTATGAGCACTTAAAGTGACACTGGTCAGATTTGCAAAAAATGGCCCGGTCCTTAAGGTGAAAATGAGCCCGGTCCTTAAGGGGTTAACAAACATTTGGAAAAATTTGCAAATTTTTAAGTTTCAATTTCTCTACTTTTATAAAAGATAGCAATACCTCCAAAAAGAGTTATTACTTTACATTCCCCATATGTCTACTTCATGTTTGGATTATTTTGGGAATGATATTTTACTTTTTGGGGATGTTACAAGGCTTAGAAGTTTAGAAGCAAATCTTGAAATTTTTCAGTTCAGGTCTGAAGTCACTTTGCGAGGCTTACATAATAGAAGCCACCCAAAAATGACCAAATTCTAGAAACTACACCCCTCAAGGTATTCAAAACTGATTTATAACCCTTTAGGTGTTCCACAAGAATTAATAGAAAATAGAGATACAATTTCAAAATTTCACTTTTTTGGCAGACTTTCCATTTTAATATTTTTTTTCCATTTACAAAGCAAGGGTTAACAACCAAACCAAACTCAATATTTATGGCCTTGATTCTGTAGTTTACAGAAACACCCCATATGTGGTCGCAAACTGCTGTACGGGCACACGGCAGGGCACAGAAGGAAAGGAATGCCATATGGTTTTTGGAAGGCAGATTTTGCTGGACTGTTTTTTTGACACCATGTCCCATTTTAAGCCCCCCTGATGCACCCCTAGAGTAGAAACTCCAAAAAAGTGACCCCATTTTAGAAACTATGGGATAGGGTGGCAGTTTTGTTGGTACTAGTTTAGGGTACATATGATTTTTGGTTGCTCTATATTACACCTTTTGTGAGGCAAGGTAACAAGAAATAGCTGTTTTGGCACCGTTTTTTTTTGTTATTTACAACATTTATCTCACAGGTTAGATTATGTGGTATTTTTATAGAGCAGGTTGTCACGGACACGGCGATACCTAATGTATGCAATTTTTTATTTTATTATGTAAGTGTTACACAATGATTTCATTTTTGAAACAAAAAAAATCATGTTTTAGTGTCTCCATAGTCTGAGAGCCATAGTTTTTTCAGTTTTTGGGCAATTATCTTGGGTAGTGTATGATTTTTGCGGGATGAGATGACGGTTTGATTGGCACTATTTTGAGGTGCGTATGACTTTTTGATCGCTTGGTATTACACTTTTTGTGATGTAAGGTGACAAGAAATAGCTTTTTTTACACCGTTTTTTTTTTTTTTTACGGTGTTCACCTAAGGGGTTAGGTCATGTGATATTTTTATAGAGCAGGTTATTACGGACGCAGCGATACCTAATATGTATACTTTTTTAATTTACTTAAGTTTTACATTTTTTGATTGCTTGCTATTATACTTTTTGTGATGCAAGGTGACAAAAAACTAGCTTTTTTTTACACCTTTTTTTTTGTATTCACCTGAGGGTTTAGGTCATGTGATATTTTTATAGAGCATGTTATTACCGACGCGGTGATACCTAATATGTATACTTTTTTTATTTATGTAAGTTTTACACAATGATTTAATTTTTGAAACAAAAAGAAATCATGTTTTAGTGTTTCCATAGTCTGAGAGCCATAGTTTTTTCAGTTTTTGGGCGATTATCTTGGGTAGGGTATGATTTTTGCGGGATGAGATGACGGTTTGATTGGCACTATTTTGGGGTGCGTATGACTTTTTGATCGCTTGCTATTACACTTTTTGTGATGTAAGGTGACAAGAAATGGCTAGGTCATGTGATATTTTTATAGAGCAGGTTATTACGGACGCGGCGATACCTAATATGTATACCTTTTTTAATTTACTTAAGTTTTACACAATAACAGCTTTTTTAAAACAAAAAAATTATGTTTTAGTGTCTCCAAATTATGAGCCATAGTTTTGTTTTTTTTTGTTTTTTTGGTGATTGTCTTAGGTAGGGGCTCATTTTTTGCGGGATGAGGTGACGGCTAGATTGGTACTATTTTGGTGGGCATACGCCTTTTTGATCGCTTGCTGTTGTACTTTTTGTGATGTAAGGTGACAAAAAAAATGGCTTATTTAGCACAGTTTTTATTTTTTATGGTGTTCATCTGAGGGATTAGGTCATGCGATATGTTTATAGAGCCGGTCGATACGGACGCGTATGATTTGAGCAGGCACCTTGTTCCGATCACCACGCAGCAGTGATCGGAAATACACAGTACCTCGATGTTGGAAAAGCCCCGAACCACCCAGGGTTTCTGATTTGTACGCTAGGGTGACGGAAGTCCGAACCCTGGAATACTCCACATCTATGTTTCAGGACAAAATTGCTCTCTTCAATGCCATATGGGATCCCTGGGACGTTTACTGGGCTACGAGACATCCTTAGAGAGCTGCTGAGATTAGTGTATCTCCCCCCCCTCCCCTCCCTTTTGTGTCTTTGTTCTTGTTGTTAGCCTTGTCTTGTTGTTATTCAGTGGTCCTATAATGGACTAATTAAAGACAGACGCAGTTTATTTTTCTTCTGTGCACTTTATTGTCATATTAATGATTGACATTTCTCTTTCTGTTGTGGAATATTACTGAATGTTATTACTGCCTAGGTTACTGTGCATTTGATGCTTCGTATGTTATGCCTCATGCTTTGTACTAATGTGCATAGATCTGTTGTGGATATGCTTTGTTATTTCTTCACTCTTTAATAAATATACAATTATAAAAAATAAAAAAAAGGAAATACACAGGACTTACAGGTACGCCCTGTGTCTTTAAGTACCTGGACATCAGGGCGTGCCTGTAAGCCCTGTGTCCTTAGGAGGTTAATACCCATTTTTCAGGTGACAGAAATCCTTTAAACACTCTGACAACCCCTTAAAAAAAATAAGAAGGGAGACGAGGCAAGAATCTTATCTTGTTATATGACACAGGGTGGAAGATGCATGTAATGGACTTGCTTGTTTTGTACCATGCACATGTACATGTACTGCTGATGTCTTCAATAAAAATGTCACATTTTCTTACCTTTGCTTCTACTACTGATCTATGCAGTTTGTTGAAATGAATCTCTCTGAGCTGCGTCAATCTCTTTATATATAAAGTGAATTTCCAAGATCAGAAAAAAATAAGAGAACTACTCATCTAATCAATATCTGATCCAGCACTTTGAGTTCCGGCACCAGAACTGACAGCTCCATCCAGTGGACGGAGCTGGTTACTGCTGCGCTGCTCTCATTGAAGTGAATGGGATCAGCCTTGCAGTAGCCAACTTTATCCAGTACAGATTGGACAGAACTGTGCAGTTCCAGAGCCAACTTCTGGTGCCTGAACTACTCTGAATCAGCTGATCAGCAGGGGTGCGAGACCCCCGCCAAACAGATATTGATGGCCTATCCTAAAGATAGGACATCAATATTAAAATCCTGGGACGACCCTTTAACACTAGACTACCAAATATTAGTTTGCTTATGTTGCACAAAAATTTTGGTGCACATTGTAAAGGGATTATCCCATGACCAATGTAAAAAATAAAAATCAGACATCGTATAGTACATGATAATCTCTTTCTAACAAAGCTAGAACCAGCCCTGTACCTCACATGGGTCCAGAGATCTCCCCATTCATTGCTCCGCTAGATTTATATCAAGCTGACCGCTCAAGGGGAGTGTCTTTCTGCTGCAGCTCAGGGGCAGGGCCGTCTTTACCAAGGGGCAAAAGGGGCAGCTGCCCTGGGCCCAGTTGCTCCTGGGGGGCCCAAGGCAGCTGCCTCTTGAGCCCTGCTAGCTACTGCCCCGGGTGTCAGGCTGTTAGTGATGTCTGGATCATGAACGAATCGTTCTTTTGAACCGATTCAGTTCACTGATCCGGAAGAGTCGGTTCCTCTGACTGAGCCGATCCGAATGAAACGGCTCAGTCAGATCAGCATAGAGGCAGCAGCAGGCAGTGAAATAGGAGCCTCCAGTGGACGCTAGCCCCGCCCCTTCCCGCCCTCCAACCAATCAGAGGCAGCCAGCACTGCCTACCAGCACAGGGGGAGTGGATCCGTAAAAATCATACGGACGTCTGAATGGAGCCTTACAGGGGGGTGATCAATGACAGGGGGGTGATCACCCATATACACTCCCTGATCACCCCCTGTCATTGATACCCCCCCTGTATGGCTCCATTCCGACGTCCGCATGTGTTTTGCGGATCCGATCCATGGATCCATGGATCCGTAAAAATCATACGGACGTCTGAATGGAGCCTTACCAGGGGGGTGATCAATGACAGGGGGTGATCAGGGAGTGTATATGGGTGATCACCCCCCTGTCATTGATCACCCCCCTGTCATTGATCACCCCCCTTGTAAGGCTCCATTCAGACATTTTTTTGGCCCAAGTTAGCGGAAATATATATATTTTTTTGTTTGTTTTTTCTTACTAAGTCTCATATTCCACTAACTTGTGTCAAAAAATAAAATCTCACATGGACGCACCATACCCCTCACGGAATCCAAATGCGTAAACATTTTTAGACATTTATATTCCAGACTTCTTCTCACGCTTTAGGGCCCCTAAAAAGCCAGGGCAGTATAAATATCCCACATGTGACCCCATTTCGGAAAGAAGACACCCCAAGGTATTCCGTGAGGGGCATATTGAGTCCATGAAAGATTGAAATTTTTGTCCTAAGTTAGCGGAAATTGAGACTTTGTGAGAAAAAAAACAAAAAAAAATCAATTTCCGCTAACTTATGCAAAAAAAAAAAATTTCTATGAACTCGCCATGCCCCTCATTGAATACCTTGGGGTGTCTTCTTTCCAAAGTGGGGTCACATGTGGGGTATTTATACTGCCCTGGCTTTTTAGGGGCCCGAAAGTGTGAGAAGAAGTCTGGGATCCAAATGTCTAAAAATGCCCTCCTAAAAGGAATTTGGGCCGCTTTGCGCATCTAGGCTGCAAAAAAGTGTCACACATCTGGTATCGCCGTACTCAGGAGAAGTTGGGGAATGTGTTTTGGGGTGTCATTTTACATATACCCATGCTGGGTGAGAAAAATATCTTGGTCAAATGCCAACTTTGTATAACAAAATGGGAAAAGTTATCTTTTGCCAAGATATTTCTCTCACCCAGCATGGGTATATGTAAAATGACACCCCAAAACACATTCCCCAACTTCTCCTGAGTACGGCGATACCAGATGTGTGACACTTTTTTGCAGCCAAGGTGGGCAAAGGGGCACACATTCCAAAGTGCACCTTTCGGATTTCGCAGGCCATTTTTTACAGATTTTGATTGCAAGGTACTTCTCACACATTTGGGCCCCTAAATTGCCAGGGCAGTATAACTACGCCACAAGTGACCCCATTTTGGAAAGAAGACACCCCAAGGTATTCCGTGAGGGGCATGGCGAGTTCCTAGAATTTTTTATTTTTTGTCACAAGTTAGCGGAAAATGATGATTTTTCTTTTTTTTTCTTTTTTCCTTACAAAGTCTCATATTCCACTAACTTGCGACAAAAAATAAAAAATTCTAGGAACTCGCCATGCCCCTCACGGAATACCTTGGGGTGTCTTCTTTCCAAAATGGGGTCACTTGTGGCGTAGTTATACTGCCCTGGCAATTTAGGGGCCCAAATGTGTGAGAAGAACTTTGCAATCAAAATGTGTAAAAAATGGCCTGCGAAATCCGAAAGGTGCTCTTTGGAATGTGTGCCCCTTTGCCCACCTTGGCTGCAAAAAAGTGTCACACATCTGGTATCGCCGTACTCAGGAGAAGTTGGGGAATGTGTTTTGAGGTGTCATTTTACATATACCCATGCTGGGTGAGAAAAATATCTTGGTCAAATGCCAACTTTGTATAAAAAAAATTGAAAAGTTGTCTTTTGCCAAGATATTTTCTAAAAATAAAAAGTTCTATGAACTCACTATGCCCATCAGCGAATACCTTAGGCTGTCTACTTTCCGAAATGGGGTCATTTGTGGGGTTTTTCTACTGTCTGGGCATTGTAGAACCTCAGGAAACATGACAGGTGCTCAGAAAGTCAGAGCTGCTTCAAAAAGCGGAAATTCACATTTTTGTACCATAGTTTGTAAACGCTATAACTTTTACCCAAACCATTTTTTTTTGCCCAAACATTTTTTTTTTTATCAAAGACATGTAGAACAATAAATTTAGCGAAAAATTTATATATGGATGTCGTTTTTTTTGCAAAATTTTACAGCTGAAAGTGAAAAATGTCATTTTTTTGCAAAAAAATCGTTACATTTTGATTAATAACAAAAAAAGTAAAAATGTCAGCAGCAATAATAAACCACCAAATGAAAGCTCTATTAGTGAGAAGAAAAGGAGGTAAAATTCATTTGGGTGGTAAGTTGCATGACCGAGCGATAAACGGTGATAGTAGTGTAGTGCAGAAGTGTAAAAAGTGGCCTGGTCATGAAGGGGGTTTTAGCTAGCGGGGCTGAAGTGGTTAATATACTGTAAACTACTGTATAGTGGGGTGCTGTATACTGTGTGGTGGGCTGTATATTGTGTGGTGGGCTATATATTGTGTAATGGGCTGTATATTGTGTGGTGGGCTGTATACTGGGGGGGGTGGCCTGTATACTGTGTGGCGGCCTTCATACTGTGTGGTGGGCTGTATACTGTGGGGGGCCTGTATAGTGTGGGGGGGCCTGTATAGTGTGGGGGGGCCTGTATAGTGGGGGGGAGTGCTATACTGCTGTACTGTATAGTGTGGGGGGCTGTATCGTGTATAGTTTGGGGTGCTGTATACAGTGAGGTGTTGTATACCGTGAGGTTCTGTATACTGTGGGCTGCTATACTGCTCTACTATATACTGTGGGGTACTGTATAGTGTGGGGTGCTAAACTGCATACTGTGTGGTGCTGTATACTATAGGGTGCTATACTGCATACTGTGGGGTGCTGGGGTGCACTGTAACACTAGGGCCGAGCCCTGGTCTCCTTCCTGCAGAGCGGTGCCCACTTCCAGCCCAGAGCACTGATCCTGAGCCGCTGGAGTCTTCAGAACTGGAAGTATTTACAGTCATTCACTGGACTCTACCAGATGTGTGGATTTTTTGTGTGTGTGTTGTGGTGGAGGGCGTGATTGCATGCTAAGGTGTGGGAAGGCGGGATCCAGGGGGCCCAAGTAAATTTTTGCCCAGGGTCCAATCAATATTAAAGATGGCCCTGCTCAGGGGGCGTGTCTCAGCTCTCCCTATCACAGCTCAGGAGGCGTGTCTCAGCTCTCCCTATCACAGCTCAGGGGGCGTGTCTCAGCTCTCCCTATCACAGCTCAGGAGGCGTGTCCATGCTCTCCTTATCACAGCTCAGGAGGCAGTTGAAGGATGAAACTGAGCATGTGCGGCCTTCTCAGTGAGCAGGACAAAGAAATAAGAAAAAAACAAACAGCAGGTGGCGCTGTACAGATGCATTTTATTGAATAACTCAGTGGCTATACAACATTTTTAATTACATTAAAAATGGTGCTGGTTTGAAAACTATACAATATTTTTCATGGGACAACCCTTTAAGCCATGCATCCTTTCTGACAGACCCTGACTCCTTGTTTTAGCCAAAGAGAGCACATACACAATCTTTTGGCACAAACTGAAAAAATTCTGGTCCGTTTTGGTTAGTAAATGTCCCCTAGTGGGACGGAGTGGGAGAATACATATTCTAGTCACAGCACTGAATAGTGATATACATGCACTACCACAAATGGCCTCATGGGGGCTCCAGTAGTCACCTTTTTAACTGTTAGAATATTGAGTATGTAAAATGATGACAATGTTGATATAGTAAGAGTATGTTCGCATGGAGGAAAATACACGAAAAAATCTGACAGAATCTGCAGCAGAAATTTGTGCTGTGTTATTTCACAATCCAATGGGTAATAAAAACAAAAATAAATGCAAAATATGTGCAAAATAAACTAAAAGAAAATACGTGTTTAACCCCTTTAGGACCAAACTATTTTTGTTTTTTGCTTTTTTTCAGTTTTTCATTGTTGCATTCAAAGAGTCATGCCATTTTTATTCTTCCTTCAATGTACCTGTATGAGGGCTTGTTTGTTTTGCAGGATGAGTTGTATTTTACAAGGCCATCTTTTTGTTGTACAAATATCCTGATAAATATTAATTAAGGTGCGGGTCAAAAACACGGAATAGGCGCAAACCTTTACATTACTGTATGACGTATCTCTGTGTACGCTCTGCTTCTGATTTTGGCTCACAATCACTGATGAAACACTGACTGTGTGAAAGCAGCCTAAGGGCTCATGCACGTGACCGTATGTATTTTGCTGTCCACAAAAAACGTATCCGCAAAAAATATGGATGATGTCTGTGTGCGTTCCGTATTTTGCAGAACGGAACAGCTGGCCCCTAACAGAACAGTCCTATCCTTGTCCATAATGCAGACAATAATAGGACATGTTCTATTTTTTTGCGGATAGGACATACGGAAACGGAATGCACACGGAGTAACTTCCGTTTTTATTTGCGGACCCGTTGAAATGAATGGTTCCGCATTTGAGCCACAAAAAAACAGAACGGACAGGGAAAGAATATACGTTCATGTGCATGAGCCCTATGGCTAACTTCACACATGTGGCAAAGGTATTCGGCAGGCTGCTCCAGCAGAGAACAGCCTGCCGGTGTTTTCCGGATCTGGTATTTAATAATATATTAGCTTTATTCTGCAGGTCAATACAATTCCGACGACACCTAATTCTGTATGTAGAGGTTTTATATGTTCTACTACTTTGGCACTAAAAATAAATCTTAAAAACAAATCTGACAACCACAAACAGTTGTTTGTTATTTATTTATTTTTTTTGTTTTCATCTACCAAGCTGTCTGTGTGTAGGTTTTGGAGTTTTCATTAGTACCATTTTGAGGTATATGACTTTTGGGTCACTTTTTATTCCTGTTTTTTAGAGGCAAGATGAACAAAAACAGCAATTCTAGCATCATCATGTGGGTTACATGTGTTCTCCGGGAACTAAGAAAATCAAAATACTCAAATATTACTATATTATAAACAAATTCCCAAATACATTTCATTAGTTATAATGGCTCTTTTTGTATAGGGGCAATCCTAGAAGAAATAAAATCCTAATCACACAGCAGGACAAGTTACTTCACAGCACTGAGCTAAAGAGCTGCCTCATCCTCCTCTCTGCTCTGCTTGTCAGGGATTATGGTGCTGAATACAGCTGATAAGATCTTCAGCTGAATCTCTGTAGGAATAGAGTCCATGAGGAGACATGAAGAACAGAGATGACAGACTGTAGTAATGTGGGGCTGTGGTAATGGAGACTGCATACAACTGCTGCTGCTCATTGCCCACATCCCCACCTCCTCTCTGTACTTCATGTCTCCTCATGAACTCCATTCCTACAGAGATTCAGCTGAAAATCTTATCAGCTGTATTCAGGATCATAATCCCTTACAAGCAGAGCAGAGAGGAGGATAAAGCAGCTCTTTAGCTCAGTTCTGTGAAGTAACTTGTCCTCCTGTGTGATTAGGACAGGTTTTGTGTGTACTAATAGGACAGCGGCCATTTTATTTCCCCTGATTGCTCTACAGACAAAACAAGCTATTATAACTACATACTTGCCAACGTTTAGGTTGGTAAAAATCGGAACATTATTAAAACCCCGCCCCTGGGAGTGCCGACTCCAATCAAAAAAGCCCATTTATAGGCAGGGTTGTCGGCAGCCCGTCCATTCTTGGCCCGGGACAGCCTGAATCTGCCAGGACTGTCTCTGAAAACCAGGGACTGTCCCTGCAAATTCGGGACAGTTGGCAAGTATGTAACTAATGAAAGGTATTTGGAATATATTTATAATAAAATAATATATAAGTATTTTCAATAATTTTATTTAAATTTACAGAGAACCCCTTTAAATAAGGTGATAGATTAATAGAAGTTTGGGTCATTACAGACGTGACAACACAAGTTCTGAGCACTTTTTTATTTTGGGAGTTCTCTCCTATAGCCCATGGTGGCTGCTGTAAAGCATATCTCTATATGCTGTTAACAAAAGATCAGGCAAGATGGACGAATCATTTACAGAAAATATAATAAAAATATAGGTGACCCATTCCCTAATCCTTTAAAGGGGTTGTGCAGGCCATATATATTGATGACCTGTCGTCTGAATAGGTCATCAATATCTAATCGGCGGGGGGTCCGAAATCCAGCACCCACACCGATTAGGAGGCGGCACCCCTGGTCATTACACTACGCGTCGTCTCCCTTGCAGCGGCGGTGTAGTGTAATTACAAGTACTTGCTCCATTCAAGTCAATGAGCGAGTACTCGTCATTACACTACACTTCTGAGATGACGTGCAGCATAACGACCAGGAAGCGGCGCTCACATGGAATCAAACAGCTGATCGGCGGGGGTCTGATACCCGATCAGATATTGATGACCTGTCCTGTCCTGACAATAGGTCATCAATATACATGGCCTGCACAACCCCTTTGATCATGCATGGTCTGTAATATCCTAAAGGCCTACCCAGCAGGTAATACAAAATCAAAAGCTATGATTGTGTGGGAACAAGCAGTAAAAGGGTTAATGATAAACTAACTTACAGTGACCTTTCTTTGGGAGTGTCCTTCATACAATAACCGGCCTGACAAGTTTAGACTCAGCTGCTTGGCTGAATCCTCAACAGTTCACATACACTTCCTTGTGCGTGGAGTCCCGAAATCCTTCCTACAGACACAATGGCAGTAGAGCTGGACAAAGTCATGGAGTCTGACAAATATCTCCTGACACATTTATATCCTCCTTTAAAGGGGTTGTGTTACCTAAGACATTAGTGGCATATCGCTAGGATATGCCACCAATGTCATATAGGTGTGGGTCCCACCTAGCGAAAGGGGCCTCACAGCGAAGGAGAAATTAATAGAAAGAGCACCGCGCAAGTTTGGCCACCGCTCTATAGGACTGCCAGTCTTAGAAAAAAAAGGAGGGCAGCTGCGCATGTATGGCTGCTCTCCGCTCACTTTGGGGATCCCTTTTTTGGAGATAGTAATGGGCCACATAGGTGGGACCCGAAACTATCTTATATTGATTGCATATCCTAGCATCACAAGCCACAACTAGCAAAACACTTCACCCCTACCTATAAGATACTCAGGCATCTGAGTTTTACCCACCAAGAAATTCCTTTTTTCCACCCAGGACCATTAATGGAGATGTCAGATCTGAACCCCTTTTTTGTTATAGAGTCCTCTGGTAAGAACTGGTTGTTCCAGTGCTGGAATCAGCAATCACCTGTAATCCATGCGGGAGTGTTCAATGTCCCTACAGCGCCCTAAGCATTAGACTGTTTCCATTTAATTAAATGAGCTATCTGTGTAATTCATGGACACACCGGGTACTCCAGAGCGTGAGACGCTCTTGGTAGCCACTCTGTAATAGATGCCAGTCCTGACAGGGAGACCCCGACCACTTAAATGTCCACAGTGAAGCGTACCCATCCCCTACCCATTAGCCACGTAGTGTCAGAACTGACTTGTTAGGCTTGTCCTTCCTGACTACTTGAGGAGAACCAATCTGTGCCACAGGTGATTTGGCAGCCCATATAACCTCTGATAGGAATATGGTCAGATCTTAGAATACCGGAGCAATATTCGCTTGGCTATATTGCATGAAGTAGGTTGTCTACACGCCATGGTTTAGCAGAGTCTTAAGTAATTTATTAATGTCGCGCACCATAATTTGGTGCAAAGTACAGGTCTAAATGAAACCAACCAAAAGGAGGCATAAGCAAGAGAACATACTCATACTCGGTGTCCAGCCTCTGGAACCCCCGCATATCAAATGCATAGAGCAGGGGCGTAGCTAAAGGCTAATGGGCCCTGATGCAAGAGTTCAGCTTGGGCCCCTCTTCCCTCAGTGCTTTGTGGCCAGGGGCTGGGAAGCACATAGCCTTCGTGCTGCCTGAGGCAAAAATTGAAACGGCACCCCCCTCCCTTGCCAAATTCTTGACCTAATCCCTTCTCCTCAGTCAGAGGTGCAACTTGACCAGCATGCACTTTCTATGATACCAGTGTCTTCTTATGTGGCACAAGGGTCTTTGGGTCCCCTCAGGTTCCTAGGCCTGATAGAGACTGCTACCTCTGCACCCCCTATAGCCATGCCCCTGGCAAGGAGCTGTTTTGTACTTGCCTGCAGGACAGATGGCAAGAGGTGGCGATGATGCATGGATGTTCTCTGCAGCCCTTCAGTCTGTGGATCATGGAGAATCCCGCAGTCAGACATCTACCGATGAGATGGTAATGGCATATTCTGGAGAAACTACTGCCCAGTGGATTTGAGAAACACTTTAATGGATACGTCCCAGCATTTTCAAATCTACAGTCAATGGTGGTAATTTATTATGACCCCCTATGACATAAACTTGCGCCAAAAAGCCGCATGGCCCAAGTTTGCAACTTTGTGATGCCACCCTCACCGCTAAGGAGGGTAGTTGCGGGGGCATGGTGTGGGTGAGGTATCATTTACAACCAGTTTCCTGCCATAAATGATAAAAATCTACTCCAGCCAGGTAGTGGATTTCCATCTAGGCGCAGGGACTGCTGGAGGACACCCCTAATTAAGTCCATCCTCTGGAGGTGCAGGGCATATGAAAGACCCCCAATGATGTTACGCGGCTACATGATCACATCACACTGTTGGGTGTATACCAGGGGTGCACAACCTGCGGCCCCCGTCCTGCTGGGCAGAAACAGAGCTGATCGTGCGATCAGCTTTGTTTCTGCCCAGAGCGCCTCACAATTGCAGGATTACAGCTCTTGCTCCTGCACTGTAGCAGGAGCAGGATGGTCCCCCGCTGTCAGAGAAGGCAGAAGCAGTGTATCAGCGCTTTTGCCTTCTCCTCACACAGGTGAGCGGCGCGCTGTGCAGTTTAGACCCAGCAATCACGTAAGCGCCTGGTGTCGGGCAGAGGACTGCAGAGCCTCACCAGCTGTGCCTTGTACAAAGCCCCCCTCAGCAGGCTGGTTTTTCCTGTAACTGGGGCTCCTTTGGAAGCTCCAGTTACAGTGGAAATAGTGCAACAACAAAAAAATATGTCCCCCCCCAAAGGTATTTTATGGACCTTTTGGGGACAAGTTATGTGGCAAATATATATATTAAAAGTAAAAATAATAATAATTTGAAAACACAATAAAAAAAAATACAAATAAAAGGGAAAAAAAGTGCAAAATAAAAAAATAAATCAGTGTCCCACAGAGGTCTTTTAACCCCTTCTACCCCGGGCCAGTTTTCGCCCTTCTGCCTAGGCTATTTTTTGCAAATCTGACATGTGTCACTTTATGTGGTAATGTCTTTTATTTATCCAAGCCATTCTGAGACTGTTTTCACGAGACACATTGCACTTCATGATAGTCATAAATTTGAGTCAATATATTTCACCTTCATTTATGAAAAAATCCTAAATTTACCCAATTTTTTTTTTAAATTTGCAAATTTCAATTTCTCGGCTCTTAAAACAGAGAGTGATACCTCATAAAATATTTATTATTTAACATTCCCCATATGTCTACTTTATGTTGGCATCATTTTGCAAATGTCATTTTATTTTTTTAGGACATTAGAAGGCTTAGAATTTTAGAAGCAATTCTTAAACCTTTTAAGAAAATTTCCAAAACCCACTTTTTAAAGGGATTCTGTCACCACATTTTACCCCCTACAGTAAAACTGTGTGCTGTATTAAATGATGCCCTTATTAATTTATACTTGATTTATTTCTTTATAAAATCGATTTTAGTGATATGCTAATGACTTACATAAGGTGCCCAAGGGTATGTCCTTTCCTAGCTTGGTGCCCAGCCACACACCAGCCCAGTGCCGCCTTCCTGAGTCCAGCGCCGCCTCTAATATAATATATTCAAGAGCCGGCGGGCTGACGTAATCCCTGAGCCTGTTTGAAATCCCGCGCGTGTGCACTACACACTGTAGTCTGCGCCCATGCGGACTACAGGTAATGGCAACGTTGAGTGAAGAGCGCATGCGCCGGGGCTGGATCTCCTCAGCCCCCATAAAAGGCAGGTCCCGATGCCGTGCCAGGTATTGGGCAGCCTGTGCATGGCATCGGGCTGCTTTGTCACTCATCAGGTCCCCGCCACAGCAGCGTGGGGACCCGATGGGCTCCCTCACCCGCTGTATGCACCTTCTAGAAGGGGTTAATCTGCCGGCATTGGCTTCTACAGTGATGCCGGCGGATGCGTTCGGGGCCCGTCTATCAGGGACTGCCAGGCCCCTGCAGTGATCGGGTGCACACCGCTCCGGTGCCTGCTCAATCACCATGGCGCAATAGTACATCAAAATGCGGCAAGTCACTTTCCGCCATGACGTACTTTTACATCATATGTCGGGAAGGGGTTATATACAGCAAAGGAAATTTTAGAAAAAAAATGTAAAATAAATAAAATACAAGCTACTTTCACACTTGCGTTCGGGGCTCCGCTTGTGAGTTCCGTTTAAAGGCTCTCACAAGTGGCCCGAACGCATCCGTACTGCCCTAATGCATTCTGAGTGGACGCGGATCCGCTCAGAATGCATCAGTCTGGCACCGTCTGTCCTCCGCTCCGCTCAGCAGGCGGACACCTGAATGCTGCTTGCAGCGTTCGGGTGTCCGCCTGGCCGTGCGGAGGCAAATGGATCCGTCCAGACTTACAATGTAAGTCAATGGGGACGGATCCGTTTGCATTTGACACTATATGGCTCAATTTTCAAATGGATCCGTCCCCCATTGACTTTCAATGTAAAGTCTGGACGGATCCGTCTGAAGCTACTTTCACACTTAGAATTTTTTCTACAATATAATGCAGACGGATCCGTTCTGAACGGATCCCATCGTCTGCATTATATGAGCGGATCCGTCTGGGCGGATCTGCTCTAAACGCAAGTGTGAAAGTAGCCTAAAAGAAAACTATAAAAAGGAAAAAGTGCAAAATAAAATTGTTCACTGTCATATTATGTGGCAAAAATATTTTTTTTAAATAAAGTGATGATAAAAAAATACAAAATAAATAAAATACAAATAAAAAGGGAAAAAAAGGAAAATGTGCAAAATAAAGTCAGTGTCCTCCAAAGGTCTTTTTGTAGCAGAAATATATTTAAAAAAAAAGAATAAATAGTAAAATACATAAAAAATAAATAAATGCCCACGCCAACCAATAAGGTAGAGTCCCAGTTGCATTTGCAACTTCTGCAACCCATAGGACTAGGCCAATGCAAAGTACTATAAATGGTAATCCACGTAAATCGTTCATTGTGCAGGAATATCCTCCAATGCCAGTGAAACGGCTTACAAGATGGTGTACAAGATCTGCACACCGTGCTGGTGGAATCACTGACACACTAAACTGCAGTAATATTTGCCTGTCACGGGTCTGGATTTCTCATCCGCCTGATCTCTGTATAAATTGACCTTCTTATGGAGAATAAGCAGTAAATCATCATCTCACTGCAGGGCCGGGGGTTAGCCGGTAATGTAACATTAGTGTCAGGTAATGACACCTACACAGCGTGACTAATACAGCACGTCTCACAAGATTAAACCAAAGCTGAGGACGTCATGTGTTAATATAACATAATAATAGTATATATAGGACCTGCTCACAATCCCATTGTCTCTACTCTTTATTAGTCCTGCTATGGATATTAACCATGCCAGGGGGAATATTTACACCCTTAACGTGGATCCTTTGCCCTTTTCAAAACAGTACAGTAGTGATTTCACTGCAGGTGGTCCAGTATGTCCTGTATGAAGTCATACTGTGTATAAGTCCAGTCAGCCGGATAGGCCTTTGCATGTTACTAAGTCATAGTATGCTCTTTTGCCTGGGCAGCACATTATAATGTGAGTATCGGTATCATTTATGAAAATACCTCAAGGGAACTGAGATAGAATAGGAGAAATATAGGGGGTACAGAGGTAGAATAGGAGGACAGTAGGGGGTACAGAGGTAGAACAGGAGGACTGTAGGTATAGAGGTAGAATAGGAGGACTGTAGGGGGTACAAAGTTAGAATAGGAGGACTATAAGGGGTACAGAGGTAGAATAGGACTGTAGGTGGTACAGAGATAGAATAAAACTGTAGGGGGTACAGAGATAGAATAGAACTGTTGGGAGTATAGAAATAGAATAGGAGGACTGTAGGGGTACAGAGTGGGACACAGTGAGGGGAATGGTCTGGGAAAACAGGTATTTTCCTCCCAGCATGTGCTGCTGGGCTGATTTGCAGCCAGGTGGGGTCAAATACTGGACTGGATTTTAATTTGCAGGTCCAGGTTTTTGGCAGCACCTGGCTGTTCTTAAATAGGCAGCTGGGCTCAGCAGCAGAATCTCTGTGTTGGGATCTGAGGCTTGGTGACAGGTTGGAGGGCTGAGACCCATGGGCCGAGAAAACGGGCCACCTAAAGCCTGCCGTGGACTGCCGGAGGCAGAACTGACATCAAGGTGACTTGTCTTATATGAACTTTCCAATTTGTGTGAAGTAACACCAAGACTGCAAAGTATCGCATTGTTTTGTGCATTTGCCTCAAGTGTGAATAAACACTGAAGTTTTGTGTTAAGAACTTGTATTTTGCCTCTGTACTGCGCTTACCCTATCTACTAGAGCGAAACCCCACAAGAAGTAGAATAGAACTGTAGGGAGTATAGGGGTAGAATAGGAGGGCTCTAGGGGTACAGAGGTAGAATAGAACTGTAGGGAGTATGGAGGTAGAATAGGAGGGCTCTAGGGGTACAGAGGTAGAATAGAACTGTAGGGAGTATGGAGGTAGAGTAGGAGGACTGTAGGAGGTACGGAGGTAGAATAGAACTGTAGGGAGTATAGGGGTAGAATAGGAGGACTGTAGGAGGTACAGAGGTAGAATAGAACTGTAGGGAGTATAGGGGTAGAATAGGAGGACTGTAGGAGGTACAGAGGTAGAATAGAACTGTAGTGGGTACAGAGGTAGAATAGGAGGACCATAGGGGGTACAGAGGTAGAAGTCCCACCGGAACTGATGCCTGAGGGGGTCCAAAGACCCATCTGCCATAAAAGAAAACGCAGGTATTATAAATAGGTGGGACAGCCCTGTTATAGATTTTGCAACGTGGGCCCAGGAAGTCAGCACAAGGGAGGAACCCCTAATAAATATTTATGAGGCACCATTGTAATTAAGATAGACGTGAAATAAAGAAGGATTACAATGGAAGTTATGTAAATATTTTCTTCATCTTCTTTTATACATCATTTTATATTTTTAAATAACATAAGATGGTTTGAGTAAAGCTTAGAGTATATTGACATAAAGCAGTAATATTAGAAAGTCATTACTGTATCTGATGTAAATACATGCATGTTACACATCAGATTTACCATGACTGCAGCTGTGGTCGCAATTCTGGTAAAACGGCAAAAAAAAAAAAAACACATGTTTTTACAGTCTTTCCCTAGGTGTGGTAATGGTGTGGCTCCCTAATGAGCCGTTACAGTCCTGCAGTAATGAGGGGCTAGCAGAGGACGTAGGAGAAACAAGGGTGCGCAGACAGGCTTGGGCCCACCCTCGTGCACTTAATTGCTAATTTGCATATGGATTAAAAACACCTTTTCTCCAGAATGAAGCAAGTGAAATGTCATTATATTCAGCTAACCCACTCCATACATTTACAATGTGGTGTGATCTGAGCTCTGGATTTCCACGCAGATATGGTTAAAAGGATTATGCCATGATTGATAGTAAAAAGGAAAATCATACATCATATAGTACATGACAACATCTAGAACCAGCCCTGTACCTCACATGGATCCAGAGATCTCCCCATTTATTGCTACAATTGTTCTGCTAGGTTTATCTCAAGCTGGCAGCTCAGGGGTGTCTCCTTTCTCAGTAGCTGTCACAGCTTCCAACTGCTGGTGGCAGTGGTAGATTTAAATTGAGCGCGTGCGACCATCTCAACGACGGAGGTGGACAGAGAAATAAGGAAATGAACAAGCAACATGTGGTGCTATATACAGGTTTTATTGAACAGGTCATTGGCTATACAAAATTTTTAATTACAGGAAATTACAAAAGTATTCAGATCCAGATGCTGCTTTGAAAAATGTAGAATATTTTTTGTGACACGCACAAACCCTTTAACTAGGAAATAGTTTAGGGACTATTTACACAGACTGACAGAGCGAGCAATAATTGGGAATGAATAAATCTATGAACATTCGATCCCGATCATTGTCCCTTCGTTAGCTGCTTCTACATACAGCAGAGATCGGGGAGACATGTGGCAGAATGACCGTTACACTAATCCTTCGCCCCCATCCAATTTCCTTGCTTGTCGGCAGCACATCCCTGTTTACATAGACTGGATTTTTGCTTGTTTGCTGGGTAATCGGTGGCCCATTTACTGTGGGCAATTATTGGGAACAAGCATTTTTACGAACGATAATCTCTGATCCTTGGCCTGTGTAAATGGTCCTTTACTTGTCCATCGGATAAATAATTTAGTAGTGAAAAACGGTAAAATGCCACCCCCTGCAAAACTATACATGAAATCACCTTGAAAGTAGGTCCACACGTGGCGGCTCTGAATGCAGAAGAAAACTACGGTAGGCATGCAGCCCCCTGTAGCTTTTAAACTGATTAAATGGCCACATGATTTTGTCGAGAAATTGCTGTCTCGCCCACAGAACCACACGGTCATGACAACAGGAT
Organism: Bufo gargarizans; assembly: GCF_014858855.1. Lineage (NCBI taxonomy): Eukaryota > Metazoa > Chordata > Amphibia > Anura > Bufonidae > Bufo > Bufo gargarizans. Next base: position 25,252,267 of record NC_058088.1, on the reverse strand, counting down.
GCATCTGGGCTGTGTCAGCACCAGCGGCCTTACCTATCGGATACACTGGTTATATTATAAGTGCTTTCCAAGATTTCTTTAACTGATGACCCACCCTGAGGATAGGTCATCATCAGTAAAAAAAAATATATCTCGGAAAACCCCTTTAAATCTACATAGACGTCTCATTGTTTGCCAGTAAAGTGGCGGCCCCTGCCAGGTAATGCTGTTTGCACAACCTCATTTCCGGATCCCATACCTCACCTTTCTGGGATTGCACTGAGCAAACAGTCTTTAGAATCGGGGCTGACTCACACGAGCTGCTCCATGTATGCCGACAGGTATAGTCACTGCTATGACACATGGATTGTGACCTCGGAGCTCATCACAGACTGCTATGATGAGAGGGTGACATCAGTTCAAATACATGCAGGACAATAGCGACTCACATTACCAGAGCAGGAGACCGCTGCCAAAATCCAGGGGCAAAAAAAAAAGAAAAAAGTGTTCTAACCTTAAAGGGAAACACTAACTAAAAACGAACCTTTATGGTAACCATATGTATAGTACAGGAAAATAGTAGGACTGTCCTCTTAGTTTTAAAGGGGTTGTCTCACTTCAGCAAATGGCATTTATCACGTAGAGAAAGTTAATACAAGGCACTTCCTAATGTATTGTGATTGTCCATATTGCCTCCTTTGCTGGCTGGATTCATTTTTCCATCACATTATACACAGTTTGTTTCCAGGGGAGCTGCTGCGCATCTGCTCCTACGTGCGTTCTTAGTCACTAGAGAGGCAAGCGCCCTTTCCTATATTGTACAAGCACGGCCACCACTGCTGGACTGCAGGGTGGTCGTAACCCCTGGAAACGAGCAGTGTGTAATGTGATGGAAAAATGAATCCAGCCAGCAAAGGAGGCAATAAGGACAATCACAATACATTAAAAAGTGCCTTGTATTAACTTCTTCTACATGAGAAACGGCATTTGCTAAAGTGAGAAAACCCCTTTCATTTTCTAAATCAGAATACAGTACAATCCAACAGAGAAGTAAACCATAAAAGCATTGAATTGCCAGGCTCAGGCAGTCATCTGAAAATTATCGGATTCTTTACTTGGGTTGGGAAATTGTATGATGTAATCCAGTCTTAGGCCTCATACTCACGACCATATTTTTGGTCTGCGTCCACAGGCGGACCTATTCATTTCTATGGGGCCACAAAAAATGCGCACAGCACACTGATGCGGCTATTCTGCAAATTAGAGAACATGTCCTATTCTTGTCCATTTTCCAGCCATTCAAATAATAGGGAACGAGGAAAGTGCGGGATGCACACGGCCAGCATCTGTATTCTGTGGATGCGCGGTTTGCTGACCAAAATATACATATGGTCGTGTGCATGCGGCCTAATGTCCATAAATCCAGTCCCGAAATTATTATTATTTTCTCCAAATGTCCTCATTTTTCAGTGCAGACTACTAATCTAGCCATATGATGTCTCATTTCTGCTTTCCTGGTGCGATCTCCAGCAAATCAGGGTAAGGTCAGTTTCCCGGGCTGAACACTGCTGCTCTGACATGAAACTACAGTATCATAAGGACTTGCTGTGGGTTCCTGACTGACCGCGCGCAGGGCCAATTCTAGCATTTCTGCTGCCTGAGACGAAAATTAAAATGAAGCCCCCCACCATCTCAATCCTCCCACCCACAACTGTGGACATTACATGCCATAATACATTTTTTCAGTCACATGTCGCCTCAGCAGAGTTTGCCACACAGAGCTTAGGTTCCTTATTTTTCCATCATTCTCACCCTCCCGGTGCCCTAAAAGTGTTATCCTGCTGCCACGCCCAATACTGTGCCCACTGTGCTCCTCAATGCCCCCAAATACTATACATACCAAATAACAGTGCCATTAAGATGGTCCCCAAAGTGCTCACAAAAGTCCCACCAATAGCACTAACTCTATGCCAGAGTGCCCTTAGTAGTAATAGTGCCCCCAAAGCATTAATGCTCACCAAGAGTGCACCCATTAGTAGCATTGCCCTCCATATTATGCCTAATAATAATACCCCCAGTAGTAATAATACCACCACAGTGCACCCAGCAAAAATAAGGCCCTCTACGGTGCCCCCAGTAGTAATAAGGCCAATCTATAAGGCACCATCATAGAGCCCACAGGAGTAGAGTCCACCGGAGTGTCCCCAATAGTTTAAATGCCTCCTGTAGTGGCCCCAGTATTTGTAATGTGACCTGTAGTACCTCCAGTAATTAAAATGTTCCCTGCAGTAGCCTTAGTATTTATAATGCTCCCCTGCAGTCCCCCCTGCATTATAATGCCCTCTGTAGTGCCCTATTTATACTGCCCTTTGTTTTATGTTCCCCCTGTAGCGACCCTGTATTATAATGCCCCCATAGTGCCTTCTGTATTATAGTGTCCCCTTTATTGCCATCTATATGAACTTACCGTGCAGTTTAGAATGTCACGTGTTTACAGGGCAGAAGCGGCCTCTGCAATGTGATATTATCATGTTATGGTATGTTCTGCTGCGATATGCTGATCAACCAGTTTTACCAGAATGAATACATATGGGAAGGTGCTGGAGCCCTTGACACGCTGCGCCTGTAATGAATAGAACCAGGGGCTCACATGTAAGAGGAACAAGAAAGAAAATAATCCAAAAGGCTGCTCTTTTGATGCTAGGTCAAACCTCTGCCCCCGGGGGATTTATTACTGTACCTTTTTTTGTGTATTCCACCTTTAACGAGAGGCGTGTGAAATGGAAATCTCTAAATACAAACCCCCACACCTGAATGCAGGAGATACCGGAAGGAGGCACAGGATGCAGGAATGAGCAGAGTGTGGATGACCAGTAATCATGTCACCTCTCCTGACTGGTCTACTTGCATTCCCCATGTGATAACAATTCTGGAGCATCTATTATTTACAGGCTAGGGCAGGACTAAAGCCTGCCCCTTGGTGCTGGTGATGTCACCGGGCTCACTGCTAGGCGGAAGCCTCCACCTAGCTTTACCCATGGAGAGCCCGGTACGTCACCGGAAAAAAAAGCCCTTGCCCTGCGCGATTGGGGGGGCATCGGAGCATGAAATGCTCATATCAGGGGAGCTGACTGGGTGAAAAGGGGATTCACCACCATTTGCATCTTATGGTCATTCTTTCTGTGCATATATAGATAGATATTATACAGATATATCAGCACGGTATGTTACCATTTACATGAATACATTATCACATCATATTTAACAACTGCCCTCAACTTATTTCATACCTGAACTCCACCCTGCACATCACCAGATGCAGACACATACCGAGATGGCTTTCCCGATGACCTGTCCTCGGGATAAAATGTGAGAGCTTCTTTCTCCTCGTTCTAGCGATCAGTCAGACCCCCACGGATCAAAACTTTTGATATGTCTCTATGACATATCAAAAGTTCTCAAAACTCAAGTGATCTGTTAAATGCCAACTAAGCCTGGCCTTTCTCTGGTATATACATATATACACAGAAATCCGATATAAGTTGTCTCCAGGACTCCTCTCAGTCACATCTTACCCAAAATGATTTCACTCCGAATACAACAAACATATTCAGGCCTCACTCAAGTCCAAATGTAGAGGGCTTCTTATCCTTTGTGGCATCTGCCATGGTCTCAAGGCTCAGAATAAATGACTACAAGTTTGAAGCTCTCTTCAGTAACGCCCCTGACCATGAGAAAACCTTATCTGATTTCATTACCCCTCACATTATTTAGGAAAAAAATTACATTACAGATTTTGAACATCTTCATAAAATGAACTATCCCTCAAAAGATCTGAAACACTGGGATACACCATCACTGTACTTGTCGAGTGTCATAAATTCCATAAAAATGGTAATTCTACCTACAATCTTATATTTATTTCAAAACCTACCTGACCTCATCTGTAGAAGAGCTCTAGACTCTTTTCCCAAAAATGTAAACCTAGATTTATAGGGTCCAGGGGCTGGCATAATTTGGGAAACTATTCCTTATAGATTCTATCATGGATTTCGGTTTGTGTAAGCTCCTATGCCAACTAATGCATAAAACATGCTGGAAAAGTAGAGAATTACAAAATACTATATTGACGGTGTGTGGTAGGCAGATTAGCGGACGCAGTACAGAGGCAAAAACAAAGTCTTTGACTTAAACAGTGCAGTGTTTATTCACACATAAACAAAAAATGACAGTTCGTCGTCTTGGTGTTCATTCACACCATGGCAAGTCCACAGAACACAAAGCATTCACCTTGTCACCGGTTTTGGTAGTAGCAGTCCCCAACAGGCTTTAGGGCCTGCTTCCCAGCAATACGGCTCTCAATATGCAGATCCCAAACCCCAGAGACTCCACAGATATTCACAGTGAAATTGAGGATAATCCACACCCAGCTGAGACTGCTGGCTGGGTTTTATATCCCTAGCCAAAACCCGGCCTGGAACGTGGGGAACAGCCACCCACCCTGCACTTTGGCTGCTCCCAGTAAGAGCCGGCCCGGATCGGCTTTACAGCCACACTAAATAACCAATAGTGTCAGTCAGCACTAGCTGCCGCTTACACTTAAAATTACCTGCTCTTACCTCACCGAGGCCAAGAACCTCGGTGACACATATCTTCCGTCAATGACGGCCCCTTGCGCTCTCCTACAGGTGTTACAAAGCACACTCCCATTTTGAGAAATGTGAACTTGTGGGCTTTAAGCAATGGGAAAGGAAGGGAATATGTTTTATATTACGTTTATATCAAGATAATATCTTGAAAATGTCTCAACACCTACAAGCTGTCTCCCTGTCTCACCAGTTCCCGAAGTTACGACATACAATAAATGCACAGACCTGAATGACATCTAGGAAGTGCGGACAGGGCCGGCCTTTGGGGTGTGCGGGCTGTGCGGCCGCACAGGGCGCCATAGCAACAGGGGCGCCGGGCGGCCGACAGCCCGCAATGTAATATGGGCAGGCGTGGCGGCACTTATTTTTTCTCCCCCCCCCCCCCCCTCCTCCTATATTCAGCAGGGGGCGCCCGGCGCCCGTTGCGGTTTAAAAAAAAAAAAGTTACTTATATAAGTTGGGGGCGGCTGGCGGCGCCCCTCATTCTGCGCCGCCTGAGTGGCTGAGGCTGAGCGCTTGCCGCTCTAAAGAATCCTGCGCCTGTTAATGTAGCGTGGCCGAGCTCTGTTAGGTCCGCGGTACAGGAGCTTTTGTTTCCTGTACCCGGCCGGACTGACAGGAAGTGCTCACTTAGTGTGCACTTCCTTTCAGTCCGGCCGGGTACAGGAAACAAATGCTCCTGTACCGCGGACCTAACAGAGCTCGGCCACGCTACACTAGAGGTGGAGGTGGGAGTAGAAAGAGAGTGACAAGGGGGGAGGGGGGAGGAAAGAAAGAGAGTGACAAGGGGGGAGGGGGGAGGAAAGAAAGAGAGTGACAAGGGGGGAGGAAAGAAAGAGAGTGACAAGGGGGGAGGGGGGAGGAAAGAAAGAGAGTGACATGGGGGAGGAAAGAAAGAGAGTGACATGGGGGGGGAAAGAAAGAGAGTGACATGGGGGGGGAAATAATGAGAGTGATGGGGGGGAAATAATGAGAGTGATGGGGGGGGGGGAATAATGAGTGATGGGGGGGGGAATAATGAGTGATGGGGGGAATAATGAGTGATGGGGGGGGAATAATGAGTGATGGGGGGGGATAATGAGTGATGGGGGGGGGATAATGAGTGATGGGGGGGGGAATAATGAGTGATGGGGGGGGAATAATGAGTGATGGGGGGGAATAATGAGTGATGGGGGGGGAATAATGAGTGATGGGGGGGGGAATAATGAGTGATGGGGGGGGGGAATAATGAGTGATGGGGGGGGGAATAATGAGTGATGGGGGGGGGAATAATGAGTGATGGGGGGGGAATAATGAGTGATGGGGGGGGGAATAATGAGTGATGGGGGGGGGAATAATGAGTGATGGGGGGGGAATAATGAGTGATGGGGGGGGAAATAATGAGTGATGGGGGGGGGGGGAAATAATGAGAGTGATGGGGGGGGGGAATAATGAGTGATGGGGGGGGGGAATAATGAGTGATGGGGGGAATAATGAGTGATGGGGGGGGAATAATGAGTGATGGGGGGGGGGATAATGAGTGATGGGGGGGGAATAATGAGTGATGGGGGGGGGAATAATGAGTGATGGGGGGGGAATAATGAGTGATGGGGGGGGAATAATGAGTGATGGGGGGGGGAATAATGAGTGATGGGGGGGGGGAATAATGAGTGATGGGGGGGGGAATAATGAGTGATGGGGGGGGAATAATGAGTGATGGGGGGGGGGAATAATGAGTGATGGGGGGGGGAATAATGAGTGATGGGGGGGGGAATAATGAGTGATGGGGGGGGAATAATGAGTGATGGGGGGGGGAAATAATGAGTGATGGGGGGGGGGGAAATAATGAGAGTGATGGGGGGGAATAATGAGAGTGATGGGGGGGGGAAATAATGAGAGTGATGGGGGGGGAATAATGAGCGTGACAAGGGAGGGCGGGTGGAATAATGAGAGTGACAAGGGAGAGGGGGGATAATGAGAGTGACAAGGGAAGGGGGGGGGGGGAAAGAGTGACAAGAGAGGGAGGGGGGGGGGGAAGAGAGTGACAATGGAGTCCCCAGAGCCAGACTGCAGCCAGAGTCCAGATCATCTAATTGTCCTGGCGGTAAGTAGACAATGCAATATGTTTATTATTTAATTGTTTAGTTATTAATACTACATTGGAAACGAATTTTCTCAGCTGGACACCGGCCGACACTGCGCATGCGCTGGGAGCCTCACCAGCGGTTAGGGTAGGGAAAAAGCACTGGCCCGTACGTAATTTTTCCCTTCCCTAACCGCTGGTGAGGCTCCCGATGCATGCGCAGTGTCGGCCGGTGTTCAGCTGAGAACATCCATCCGATCACTGCGCCTGCGCATTGGCCCATAGTTTTTCCCTACCCTAACCGCCGGCGAGGCTCCTGGCGCATGCGCACTCTGCTGTGAAATTTCCCTAACCTGTCGTTGTGCGCCTGCGCGGCACACCTCCTCACGTCATGTCCGGTGCGACCGGAAGTGACGAGGGTAGGGAAATCTCACGAACTAGGGAAGTATAACATTACACCGGCCTTTGGGGTGTGAGGGCTGGTAACTACTTGGTTGGATAGTCAGCCAGCCTATGCCATGATGCCAGCAACAAGCAGTGTTTTTTTTTTTTTTTGGGGGGGGGGGGGGCGCCACAAGGTTATCTCGCACAGGGCGCCTGAACACCTAAGGCCGGCCCTGAGTGCGGACATCTGTAATTATGAGTTAGTGGGAATCAAAGGCTTCTACCGAGGGGCTTCTCTCCCTTCTATATGCACAGGCTTTAGATTAAATGTCAGAAATGCTGCTAGAACATGTAAGAGAAAAACAGGAAAGAGATATCGGCACGTTGTCAAATAATGCTTGGGAAGAAATTCACAACAATATCCCAAAAATGTAATGAAATGTCGCCCATCACAGGTCTCTGTTATATATTATCTTTGTTTCCCTTCTTAGGCTTCCCGTACACATTGTCGTATTGCGGATCGCATTTGCGGATCTGCAATACACGGGCACCGTTTTGTGGGCATTCCGCATCACTGATGCCGACCCATTCGGTTCAACTGGTCCGCAAATTCGGAGATGCAGAACGGAAGCATGGAACGGAAACCCACGGAAGCACTACGGAGTTTCGTCCCGTACTTCCGTTCCGCAAAAAGATAGAACATGTCCTATCTTTTTGCGGAACGGGCTGATCGCGGACCCATTAAAGTGATTGGGTCCGCGATCCGCTGCAGCTGTCCCATAGTTGGTGTTCGTGCATTGCGGGCCGCAGCACAGCCATGGGGCGAACACGGTCGTGTGCAGGAGGCCTTAATCTCAGATCTTAATTATTTATCGCCCTCCTACTCTTCTGTAAAAAAAAATATATAATGCGCTCAGAAGCTAAATGTCCTAGGTGTCCTTAGGACAATAAGGGAGGTTGGGTGAGTTTTCAGTATTGTTTGTCTACTTTGCATTCTGCGTAAAAACTTTCAATAAAAGTTAATAAAATAAAAAAAAGTTCACCTGAAAATGATGGTCCATAATGGATAAAGAAACCACAGGTTGAGAAAGCACAGATACTAAGATCCCCTGCAGACGAGCATGTCCAGATTAGGTCCGGATGGGTCCCGGTGCATTGTGGCAAACCCACGCGAGTAGGTACGCAATTGCAGTCAGTTTTGACTGCGATTGTGTTCCGTTGTTCAGTTTTTATCACGCGGTTGCAATGTATTTTGCTCGAGCATGGTAAAAAAACGACTGTGGTACCCAGACCCAAACTTCTTCACAGAAGTTCAGGTTTGGGTTCAAGGTTGTGTAGATTGCATGAATGCATAGTACAATAGCGCTGGAGGGGTTAAAAAAAATTTAATTTTTTTTTAACTCACCTTAATCCACTTGTTCGCGCAGCCGGCATCTCTTCTGTCTTCATCTGTGAGGAAAAGGACCTTTGATGACGTCACTACGCTCATCACATGGTCATTTACATGATCCATCACCATAGTGACGTCACCACAGGTCCTTTACCCAGGTCCTGAAGAAAGAAGACAAAAGAGATCCCGGCTGCGCGAACAAGTGGATTAAGGTGAGTTAAAATATTTATTAATTTTTTTTAACCCCTCCAGCCCTATTTTACTATGCATTCTGTATTCAGAATGCTATTATTTTCCCTTATAACCATGTTATAAGGGAAAATATTAATGATCGGGTCCCCATCCCGATCGTCACCTAGCAACTGTGCGTGAAAATCGCACCGCATCCACACTTGCTTGCGGTTTTCACGCAACCCCATTCATTTCTATGGGGCCTGCGTTACGTGAAAATCGCACAAAGAGGAGCATGCTGCGATTTTCACGAAACGCACAAGTGATGCGTGAAAATCACCGCTCATGTGCACAGCCCCATAGAAATTAATGGGGCATTGCACCCGCCCGGAAATCTCGCCAGTGTGAACTCAGCCTAAGGTCCCTTTCACACGAGCGTGATTTCCGCGTGACGTGAACGCACAGCACCCGCACTGAATCCTGACCTATTCATTTCAATGGGTCGGTGTACATGAGCGTTGTTTTTTACGCATCAGTTCTGCGTAGCGTGAAAATCGCAGCATGTTCTATATTCTACGTTTTTTCACGCAGCCCTGGCCCAATAGAAGTGAATGTGGCTGCGTGAAAAACGCATTGCATCCGCAAGCAGGTGCGGGTGCGATGCGTTTTTCACCGATTGTTGCTAAGAGATGTTTGTAAACCTTCAGTTTTTTATCATGCGCGTGAAAAATGCATCAAAACGCATTGCACCCGCGTGGAAAAAACTGAACAACTAAACGCAATCGCAGACAAAACGGACTGAACTTGCTTGCAAAATAGTGCGAGTTTCACTGAACGCACCCTGAACGCATCCAGCCCCAATCCGCCTAAATACTTTTTTTCTCATTTGCGTTCAACAAAGGAGCAGCCTGTTGAGGACATGTCCAGTAAAATAGCTAATGATGTCATAACTAAAGTCTTGTCCGGGCTGACTGACGTAATCGTCCAAAATGGTTTGGAAAAAATGAGCCCTTGGGCCTGATGGCTTACATTTTTCTGTTCTTCAAGAATTTAGCTCCGTGATTTCTAGATCGTTATTTTTGATATTTAAAGGGGTACTCCAGTCTAGGAGCCGACAACCCCTACAGTCCTAACCTGTGTCTCATAAAGCAAAAAGAAACACACTCACCTGTCCGAGGTCCTCCCGTGCCCGTGCTGCTGCTCCGGTCCTTGCTGTAACTTATCTGAGAGGCCTGTGTTTAGTCTTTACGGAGGAAAATGAAGGAAAAGGACCTCAGTTAGGAAAGAAGACTAATGAATATGTTGATGCATGTGTCTTTACAGAGGAAGAGGTTCTAAGTCAGCTGTCTAAAATCAATACAAATAAGTCACAGGGGCCTGATGGGATACACCCAAAGCTATTAAAAGAGCTCAGCGGTGAACTAGCAAAACCATTAACAGATTTATTTAACCAATCACTGGTAACAGGAGTCGTCCCAGAAGATTGGAAATGAGCAAATGTTGTGCCCATTCACAAGAAAGGTAGTAAGGAGGAATCGGACAACTATAGGCCAGTAAGCCTGACATCAATAGTGGGGAAATTAATGGAAACGATACTTAAGGAGAGGATTGTGGAACATCTAAAATCCCATGGATTGAAAGATGAAAAACAGCATGGGTTTACTTCAGGGAGATCATGTCAAACTAATCTTATTGATTTTTTTGATTGGGTGATTAAAATAATAGATGGCGGAGGTGCAGTAGACATCGCTTATCTAGACTTTAGTAAGGCTTTCGATACTGTCCCACATAGAAGGCTTATCAATAAATTGCAGTCTTTGTGTGTGGACTCCCATATTGTTGAATGGATTAGGCAGAAGCTGAGGAACAGGCAACAGAGGGTTGTAGTCAATGGAGTATATTCAGACCATGGTCTTGTTACCAGTGGGGTACCTCAGGGATCTGTTCTGGGACCCATATTGTTTAATATCTTCATCAGCGAAATTGCAGAAGGCCCCGATGGTAAGGTGTGTCTTTTAGCTGATGACACAAAGATTTGTAACAGGGTTGATGTTCCTGGAGGGATACACCAAATGGAAAAGGATTTAGGAAAACTAGAGGAATGGTCAAAAATCTGGCAACTAAAATTTAATGTGGATAAGTGCAAAATAATGCACTTGGGGCGTAAAAACCCAAGAGCAGAATATAAAATGAGTGATACAGTCCTAACCTCAGTGTCTGAGGAAAGGGATTTAGGGGTCATTATTTCAGAAGACTTAAAGGTAGGCAAACAATGTCATAGAGCAGCAGGAAATGCTAGCAGAATGCTTGGGTGTATAGGGAGAGGCATTACTAGTAGAAAGAGGGGGGTGCTCATGCCGCTCTACAGAGCACTAGTGAGACCTCATTTGGAGTATTGTGCTCAGTACTGGAGACCATATCTCCAGAAGGATATTGATACTTTGGAGAGAGTTCAGAGAAGAGCTACTAAACTAGTGCATGGATTGCAGGATAAAACTTACCAGGAAAGATTAAAGGACCCTAATATGTATAGCTTGGAAGAAAGACGAGACAGAGGGGATATGATAGAAACTGCTAAATACATAAAGGGAATCAACTCGGTAAAAGTGGAGAGAATATTTAAAATAAGAAAAACTGCTACAAGAGGACATAGTTTTAAATTAACAGGGCAAAGGTTTAAAAGTAATATCAGGAAGTATTACTTTACTGAGAGAGTAGTGGATGCATGGAATAGCCTTACTGCAGAAGTGGTAGCTGCAAATACAGTGGAGGAGTTTAAGCATGCATGGGATAGGCATAAGGCTATCCTTCATATAAGATAGGGCCAGGGACTATTCATAGTATTCAGTATATTGGGCAGACTAGATGGGCCAAATGGTTCTTATCTGCCGACACATTCTATGTTTCTATGTTTCTGTGGTTCGCCACAGCTAGGGGAGTAGCTATAGGGGAAGCAGCTGCTTGGGAGCTCGAACTCAGAAGGTGACCACCCAGTAGGAGGACTAAAAGATTTTATTGTCAGGGCCCCCTCAACAGGGCACAGCGGCTGCCGGGAGTGATCCTGACTAGCCACAGGAGTGGGGGTTGCACGGGAGGAGGGGGTTGTGAAGAAGTTGCTGGGGGGGGCCTTCAAAAATTTGCTGTGGAGCCCAGTCATTTCTAGTAACGCCACTGGCCACAGCTGTCATGGGATCAAGACACTCACTGCTCCTGTGGAGACCAGAGGAGGCCAGGTATGGGGCAAAGTAGTGTTGCTAAAGCCCAAAAAAAACTCTGACTCCCCTAAAGCAGCACATGACATTGGCTGCAGCAGAGCATGTGACCATGCCCATGCTGCGCTGAATGTCTACACTGCGGGGACTGGAACATAGACACAGCGGAGGAAGCGCGAAGGACTGAGTGGCGGGGAACGGGTAAGTATGAAGCTTCTGCTTCACAAGGCAGGCTGTAGGCATCAGATAAAATGTAAATATTACCAGAAAACCCCTTAAAGCTGCCACACTACGAATTTTTTTCTGTGTTTTTCTGGCTAGTAAAAAACACCACGAGATTCCGATGTTTTTACAATTGTTTTTTTGTTGTTTTTTTCTTCTTTTTAGTCACACATTTTACTTGAGGGTTTTTTCCAGACATTACTTGTTCCTATCCAGAGGCCTATGGATAAAGACCTTCCAGAACATGTGTCGTTTTGAGAAAACACAAAGGGACAAAAAAAAAAAAAGGGCAAAGGCCAACAAAAAAAAGTAGCGTGAAGACACCTTCATGCGGGAGCTTTGGATTGGATAAGCCTTACTGGAATCCGTGATCGGTGGTGGTAACTACAATGGCCGCTCAGGCCACCAGAACCTGCTTCCATGTAGTAAAGATGCAGTTGACTTACCTGGGTTCGCAGGCTTGTAAATCTCTAAACCATATCATCTTTCTGGCACGTCCACATTCATGGAAACCAATAACAAAGAAGAACGCTGAACCAGGCGCAGTGCGCACAGTATACATCCAGCACTGCAGGACTAGTGACAACTTACCAGCAGGAGCACAAACAAGGTCGTTTCCCAGAATCGTGTGTTTGGTGTACGAACAGTAAGAAGTTCATCATATTTGGCAGAAGTAAAAAATAAAATAATGAAATAACATTACTAGCACAAACGAGCAATCATTAAAGGGGTACTCCTATCTGGACATTTATGGCGCATCCACATCTCCGGAGAATGGGAATAGAGAGGTGGTCACGCCTTTCTCCATTCACTTTTCTGAAAATAACTCTCAGAGCTTCCATAGAAGTGAATGGAGAAGGGTGCGGTCACCTCTCCATTTGCAGTGACCATGAGGTAAGTGCGCACCTCAGAGGCGCAAACTGCACCTATCTGACGTTTATAGCTTAAACTGTGGCTATGCCAAAAATGGCCAGATTATCCCTTTGAAGGGGTTGTATAAGATTGGAAAAACATGGCCGCTTTCATACAGAAGCAGCGCCGCATGTCTGGTATCACTTGAATGGGACGGAGGACTTGTACTTACACTGCGCAGCCTCCGCAGAGGAAGGGGACCATGCGCAGGTAATTTTGAAGAGGAAGCAGCGCTCGCACAAATAGCTGATCAGTAGGGGTGCCTGACAATCTGATATTGATGTCCTATCGAAGGATAGGTCATCAATATTAAGCCATTTAAAGTGGTTGTCCGGGTTCACAGTTGAACCCGGACATCCCTCCATTTTCACCCAGGAAGCCCCCCTGACTTGAGCTAAATCGCGCAGGGCAAAGGCATTTTTTGGAGATCCGGTGACGTACCGGGGCTCTCCATGGGGCTGCCAGGAACCCCGGTGACGTCACCGGCACTGATGTTCAGGATTTAGCGCCGCCCTAGCCAGTAAAACAGTTAGGGCGGCGCTAAAGCCCATCCATCAGAGCCGGTGATGTCACCAAACACACTGCCGGGCGGAAGTTTCCGCCTGGCAGTGTGATATGATAAACAAAAGAGCCCTTGTCCTGCGCGATTTAGCGCAGGGCAAGGGAGCGCATCGGAGCATGAGATGCTAGCCTCAGGGGGGCTGCCTAGGTGAAAATAAGGGTATGTCTGAACCCGGACAACCCCTTTAATTCTAAACTACACACGTAGCTTTCAAGGTTTATCTAACCAGTGCACTCAGTAGATGTGTTGTTTTAGTTTTTTTGGAGAGCCTCCTAAAGACCCTTTTACACGGGCCGATCCACAGGCAATTATCAGGAACAAAGAACTCATTCCTGATCATTGCCTTATCAATGAGCCAAGGTGATAGCTGCAATCATCCCTTCTGCTGCTGCAGCCCCCTACACGCTCCGTTTGTGGGCAGCTCGTTTTTCTGATACAGGATAAACGTCTTAGTGGGGGAGACTGGGGAGTGTATAGTAGAGAGTCTTTTTGGATTCTGAATTTGGACTGTAGGTCCCCAATTGTTTTGAATCTCTGTACAGACCCGATGTACATGTATTACCAGATGGAACCTCTGTGGAGACCCTGTATACATGTTCATAATTTACCGTATATTATAAATGATACATTTCTGGATTATGGTGTATCATGGTTAAGGGGTGCAACAATGTATTGTCTGGCAAGTATAGGGTTAAATGGTCTAAAGCTACTTTCACACCGGCATGGCGAGGGTTGGCCGGGCACAAACCTGCAGCATTCGGTGGTTTGTGTCCGACCAGTTCGTGGCTTGTCTGCCGGAATGCATACGGCTCTCAGCCGGACCCATTATACTTAAAGGGGTTCTGTAGATTTTTCTTACTGATGAGACCCGGGCCCCCCGCTGATCAGCTTTCTGAGAAGGCAGTAGTGCCGCGTCCTTCTCGCTGATTCCTGCAGGCCTACTGATGTTGTGACTAGAATCACTGGCCTTCAATGTTCACTCCAATGGGGCTAAGTAGAGTCCATGCTCTTTAATGGGGCCAACTGGAGATGTGAAAGCAGCCTAATCCAGGGATGCCCAACCTGCGGCCCGCCAGCTGTTGCAAAACCACAAATCCCAACATGACCTGATAGCTGTAGGCTGTCCAGGCATGATGGAAGTTGTAGTTGTGCAACAGCTGGAGGGCCACAGGTTGGGCATCCTTGGTCTAATCAATGCATAGTATACCAATCATTCAGGGTAACAAGACCATGCTGTGAGAAATAAACATGTTTTGTTTGAAACGCGTTAACGTCTTTCAGAACTAGGACTGTATTTTAAGATTTTTGAATGAAAATTGCAGATTTTAGTTTGACTCGTGCTGGAGAATACTATGTTTGAACTTTGAAGTATGGATGTTTGCACGGGGCGATGTGCGGCCCACAAACCAGATGAGGTGCAGCATAGAAGATGTGATCACTGACCAATGAGCGTTTACCTGTTCATCCGATGATTGGCGGCTCCCTTACATGGATCAATTATCAGGAATCCTTCCCAATAATTGCCCCAATCCTCAGCCTGTGTAAAAGGGCATTAAAGTGAACCTGTCATCAGAATCGTGGACTATTACCTGTTGTAATACATGAGTAGGACTGCATATAACGAGTCCATATCACTATCACTGTCAGTCTCTAAAGCTGCACTGAAATACATTGTGTTAGCACAGCAGTCCTGACGGTGTATTTCAGTGCAGCTCTAACGCAGGGATCAGCAACCTTCGGCACTCCAGATGTTGCGAAACTACAACTCCCAGCAAGCTCCATTCATTTCTGAGAGTTCTGAGCAGAGCAGGTATGAATGCTGGGAGTTGGCCGGCAGGGGCGCACCTAGCCTTTCTGCTGCCTGAGGCGAAAACTAAAACAACGCCCCCCCCCCCCCCCCCATGCCAATTTCTGGACCTAACCCCTTTGCCACAATGAAAGTGCACATTGCCCACGGTCCTTCCGCTGCCCCCCTCTTGCCCCTACCCGGTGCTATCTAGGGCAATCGCCTCACCTGGCCTCATTGGTGGTGCACCCCTGAGTCCCGGAGGTTGCCTACCCCCGCTCTAACGGGAGGAAAGGGGGACAGCAGGGGGGGGGGGAAAAGCTGTAGAGCTCCGGAGTCCTTCTCCATGTATTACTGCTATTGTTGAGTGAATCAAACTATTCAAAGTGGACTTCAATTCGAATTTCAGGAAAAATTTGATTCGCTGCAAAGCCTAATTTCCTTCCGCTTGGTATCAAATCTACCGTATTTTTTCCTGAAATGGCGATAAAAAAAAAAATACTCACCTCATCTATTTGCGTGTGAAGAAGCCGTCGCTGCCATCTTGATTTGCAGAAACTGCACAAAATCTCGGGCAGGATGACGTCATCACGCCACTGTGCGAAATGCAATCAAGATGGATCAAATGGATAAGCCCCTAAAAGGTCTTAATTTTAATCCCAGATGGCGCAATCAGCGACGAAGGCGGCATCTGAGAGGTTCAATGTAGGGCTGAAACGATTATTCGAATAACTCGATTAAATCGAGTCAAAAAATTCATCGATGCAGTTTCCCTGCATCGAGGAATCGTTTAGATCACGTGATCACGGAGCGGGAGTGAAATTACAGACGTGGACAAAATTGTTGGTACCCTTTGGTCAATGAAAGAAAAAGTCACAATGGTCACAGAAATAACTTTAATCTGACAAAAGTAATAATAAATTAAAATTCTATAAATGTTAACCAATGAAAGTCAGACATTGTTTTTCAACCATGCTTCAACAGAATTATGTAAAAAAATAAACTCATGAAACAGGCATGGACAAAAATGATGGTACCCCTAACTTAATATTTTGTTGCGCAACCTTTTGAGGCAATCACTGCAATCAAACGCTTCCTGTAACTGTCAATGAGACATCTGCACCTCTCAGCAGGTATTTTGGCCCACTCCTCATGAGCAAACTGCTCCAGTTGTGTCCGGTTTGAAGGGTGCCTTTTCCAGACTGCATGTTTCAGCTCCTTCCAAAGATGCTCAATAGGATTGAGGTCAGGGCTCATAGAAGGCCACTTTAGAATAGTCCAATTTTTTCCTCTTAGCCATTCTTGGGTGTTTTTAGCGGTGTGTTTTGGGTCATTGTCCTGTTGCAAGACCCATGACCTGCGACTGAGACCAAGCTTTCTGACACTGGCTAGTACATTTCTCTCTAGAATTCCTTGATAGTCTTGAGATTTCATTGTACCCTGCACAGATTCAAGACACCCTGTGCCAGACGCAGCAAAGCAGCCCCAGAACATAACAGAGCCTCCTCCATGTTTCACAGTAGGGACAGTGTTCTTTTCTTGATATGCTTCATTTTTTCGTCTGTGAACATACAGCTGATGTGCCTTGGCAAAAACTTCGATTTTTGTCTCATCTGTCCACAGGACATTCTCCCAGAAGCTTTGTGGCTTGTCAACATGTAGTTTGGCATATTCCAGTCTTGCTTTTTTATGATTCGTTTTCAACAATGGTGTCCTCCTTGGTCGTCTCCCATGTAGTCCACTTTGGCTCAAACAACGACGGATGGTGCGATCTGACACTGATGTTCCTTGAGCATGAAGTTCACCTTGAATCTCTTTAGAAGTCTTTCTAGGCTCTTTTGTTACCATTCGGATTATCCGTCTCTTAGATTTGTCATCAATTTTCCTCCTGCGGCCACGTCCAGGGAGGTTGGCTACAGTCCCATGGATCTTAAACTTATGAATAATATGTGCAACTGTACTCACAGGAACATCTAGTTGCTTGGAGATGGTCTTATAGCCTTTACCTTTAACATGCTTGTCTATAATTTTCTTTCTGATCTCTTGAGACAGCTCTTTCCTTTGCTTCCTCTGGTCCATGTCGAGTGTGGTACACACCATATCACCAAACAACACAGTGATTACCTGGAGCCATATATATAGGCCCAATGGCTGATTACAAGGTTGTAGACACCTGTGATGCTAATTAGTGGACACACCTTGAATTAACATGTCCCTTTGGTCACATTATGTTCTGTGTTTTCTAGGGGTACCATCATTTTTGTCCATGCCTGTTTCATGAGTTTATTTTTTTACATAATTCTGTTGAAGCATGGTTGAAAAACAATGTCTGACTTTCATTGGTTAACATTTATAGAATTTTAATTTATTATTACTTTTGTCAGATTAAAGTTATTTCTGTGACCATTGTGACTTTTTCTTTCATTGACCAAAGGGTACCAACAATTTTGTCCACGTCTGTAAGCGTCTCACTCACCGCTTCCGTGTCCTCCGGAGGCCAGAGAGGCAGGACTGAGCGGCCGGCACAGCTGAGGGAGGAGGAGGGAGTCTCTCCCTTCCCACTGTGCGCGGCTGCCGCTGAAGACCAATGAGGACAGAGTAGGAGGAGGAGGGGAGGGACTGTGGCCACTGCGCTACCAATGACTGTGCCGGCCATATCCCACAGGGTCCCCCTCCTCCCCCCCATCATTGGTGGCAGTGTCAGTTCCGATCGGAGTCCCAGCAGTGTAATGCTGGGGCTCCGATCGGTTACCATGGCAGCCAGGACGCTACTGAAGTCCTGGCTGCCATGGTATGTTAGTGAGCAGAGAGAAGCGCATTATACTCACGTGCGCTGTGGCCGGCGGTCGCTCCTTCTCATAGGTCTGTGCGGCGCATTGCTAATGCTGTAAGCATTAGCAATGCGCCGCACAGACAGAAGAAGGAGCGACCGGCGGCCACAGCGCACGTGAGTATAATGCGCTGCTCTCTGCTCACTAACATACCATGGCAGCCAGGGCTTCAGTAGGGGGAGGCAGATCAGAGGCTGGGGGGAGGGGGGGAGGCAGATCAGAGGCTGGGGGGAGGGGGGGAGGCAGATCAGAGGCTGGGGAGAGGCAGATCAGAGGCTGGGGGCAGGCAGATCAGAGGCTGGGGGAGGGGGGGAGGCAGATCAGAGGCTGGGGGGAGGGGGGGAGGCAGATCAGAGGCTGGGGGGGAGGCAGATCAGAGGCTGGGGGGGAGGCAGATCAGAGGCTGGGGGAGGGAGGCAGATCAGAGGCTGGGGGGGGAGCCAGATCAGAGGCTGGGGCAAGCAGATCAGAGGCTGGGGGCAAGCAGATCAGAGGCTGGGGGCAAGCAGATCAGAGGCTGGGGGGAGGCAGATGGAGAGAGAGTGGTTAATGGAGGCTGCAAGCACCACCTTGGCATGTATAAAGTTATTGGTTTAGAGAGGGGTTAATGAAGGCACCTCCAAGGTGCTTTCATTAACCTCTTCAAACCAATAACTTTATACATGCCTAATGCCAAGGTGCTTCCATTAACCCCTCCAAACCCAATGGGCATGTATAAAGTTATTGGTTTGGAGGGGTTAATGGAAGCACCTTGGAATTAGGCATGTATAAAGTTATTAACCCCTTCAAACCAATAACTTTATACATACCTAATTACGTACGTTATTTTAAGTAGCTTTTTCTTATTAGATTACTCAATGAATCGAGAAATATAATCGATAGAATACTCGATTACAAAAATATTCGTTTACTGCAGCCCTAGTTCAATGTCGTAGTTTTATTCCGCCCGCCTCTCGGCCCGCTCCCCGTTATAGTCAATAGGGCCGGAGCAGCCTTACGGCGGCATGCGGGCACTAGCGGCAACACGGATCCTGCAGGCTGCTCACCTGCCGGAGAAAGCTGCTGCTAATGTGAATGTAGCCTTTCCGGCGACGGAACTGCCTGCCGGAATCCTCTGCCGCAAGTGTGAAAGTAGCCTTAGGGCTCTTTCACACCTGCGTTCTTTTCTTCCGGCATAGAGTTCAGTCGTCGGGGCTCTATGCCGGAAGAATCCTGATCAGTTTTATCCTAATGCATTCTGAATGGAGAGAAATCCGTTCAGGATGCATCAGGATGTCTTCAGTTCAGGACCGGAACGTTTTTTGGCCGGAGAAAATACCGCAGCATGCTGCACTTTTTGCTCCGGCCAAAAATCCTGAAGACTTGCCGCAAGGCCGGATCCGGAATTAATGCCCATTGAAAGGCATTGATCCGGATCCGGCCTTAAGCTAAACGTCGTTTCGGCGCATTGCCGGATCCGACGTTTAGCTTTTTCTGAATGGTTACCATGGCTGCCGGGACGCTAAAGTCCTGGCAGCCATGGTAAAGTGTAGTGGGGAGCGGGGGAGCAGCATACTTACCATCCGTGCGGCTCCAGGGGCGCTCCAGAGTGACGTCAGGGCGCCCCACGCGCATGGATGACATGATCGCATGGCACGTCATCCATGCGCATGGGGCGCTCTGACGTCATTCTGGAGCGCCCCGGGAGCCGCACGGACGGTAAGTATACCGCTCCCCGCTCCTACTATGGCAACCAGGACTTTAATAGCGTCCTGGCTGCCATAGTAATACTGAAAGCATTTTGAAGACGGATCCGTCTTCAAATGCTTTCAGTACACTTGCGTTTTTCCGGATCCGGCGTGTAATTCCGGCAAGTGGAGTACACGCCGGATCCGGACAACGCAAGTGTGAAAGAGGCCTTAGTAATTCATCAGAAATCGAAGCAGCCAAATCGGATTTTTCATAACTTCGCTCATCTCTAATTAGTGCAAATAATAGTCCAGAATCATGATGACAGTCCAATGGTGCGCCATCAAGAGGCACATGGAGCTCCTTAGGCTCTGTCCTAAGGAGTCACAGTGGACCCAAAGTGCCACCACATAGCTCTATCGGCTCTGCTGTGTGCGGCTCCCTATTGTATGCGGGGCCTCAGTCACGCCAATCCCCATCTATACTGACAACCTGCTATAAGGCCTCATGCACACAAATGTATTTTCTTTCCGTTTCATTTTTTTTTTGTGGAGCATATGTGGAACCATTCATTTCAATGGATCCGCGAAAAAAAAAACAACAAAGGTTACTCCGTGTGCATTCCGTTTCCGTATGTCTGTATTTCCGTTCTGCAAAAAAAAAATAGAACATGTCCTATTATTGTCTGCGGACAAGGATAGGACTGTCCTATTAGGGACCAGCTGTTCCGTTCCGCAAAATATAGACTGCACATGGACGTCATCCGTATATTTAGCGAATCCATTTTTTGCAGACCGCAAAATACATATGGTCATGTGCATGAGCCCTAAGGCTGGTTTCACGTATGTTTTTTTTTTTTTTACTGCATTTTTCCACATTTTATTGCTTTAGTGAATTATAAAATTATACAATTTTTTTCCTTTATAGTGTTGACATGCTCCGGATATGGCGCTTTTTCAGGTACCTTTTTTTGGGGCATCTCTAAGAGAGTTGAAAAAATACCTGTCTAAAAATTCAACAAAAAAAGCTAAACAAAATTAAAAAAAAATGCTGTGAAAAAAAAAGGAAAAAACAAATGCCATATTTTACAACAAACAAAAAAAGCCCCCCTTTTTTGCCCCGTATTTTGACGGAGGAATTTTGGTGCAGGTTCCACTCCAAAAAGCCGCCAGCGGCCGTGTGAAATCCGGCTGTTTAAAGCGGTCCGCCGGGACAGATGTCGCTGAAAGCCGCAGCGGGTGTCTATGTGTGGTGTAGCGCCATTCAATGGGGCTAAACCATAGGCAGGTTTGTGGATTTGTAAAAGGCGCCATGTGAAGGAGTCTTAAGGGGTTCTCTGTTTTTTTTTTATATTGATGACCTATCTTAAGAAGAGGTCATCAGTATCAGATCGGTGGGGGTCCGATCATCATATGAGTGCGGCCTCCTCTTCAAACAGCGGTGGTGATAGGTCATTGATATAAAAAAGCGGACAACCCCTTTAACGTCTGTTTGTTAGGGCTTCAGTTGTTTAGGTTGAATCAGGCTGTAAAGTAAATTTCTGACAACTTGCCAGCGTACATGGAGAGTGGGATATGAATCCACTGGTTGTCAGGGCAGTTTGCTCAAACTGGACAATCCCTTTGAGCCAATGTAAACCGGAGAAAATACCGCAGCACCGTAAAAGTGACTGAACTGAAGACATCCTGATGCATCCTGGACGGATTGCTCTCCATTCAGAATGCATGGGGATAAAACGGAAGCATTTTTTATTTTCCGGTATTGAGCCCCTAGGACGGAACTAAATACCGGAACACTTTGACGCCAGTGTGAACGTAGCCTTACATTACAGCCCCAGTGGTAACTATTATGTGGGTGCCCTGACCTCGCTGTATAACAATAGTGTTGTTCATCAATCATTTTAATAAATTCCCAGGTATGACACACACCTGACAGGAAATTACAGGCTGTGTGTATTCCTGAGGTAATGCACTCTGTCCTGCTGGGCCATTTGATAGAAAAGCAGAATTCCTGTCAGGACAATACACAATTAGCGATCTGTGATGGGGATTACTCATTGTACTCAGGCTTATCAGACAAGCACCGTCTGACAGACTACTGAGCACTCCTACTGAGAACTGAAACCGCTCCCCACCCCCAAACCAGTTTCACTGGCGCAAGAGGAGGTAAACAGGAAACAAAATGGCGTCGCCCTCCTCCTTCACCTGGGCACTGACAGGGAGTGGGCGTGGCTAAACGACCATCTTTACCTGAGAACGCTGTTGGCGGTAGGGCGGAGCTATTCAAATTTCAGTGAGGCGAGGTAGCGCGGGTCGGGACTCACCTGGAGTGGGCGTTGCGAGGCGCTGGTTAAAGTCAGGCTGCCGGGGGCGGGGCTTAGTAAGGAAACACAGCCGCCCGGGGTCCGACGCTTGCAGTGACTGACTCGCAGGGACAAGTAGTGATACCGTGCAGTTTGGGCTTCCGCGGATCACGTGATCAGGAGCGAGTGACGCAGTTTTTACGGCAAACGGTAACCCCGCTAAGGCGGAGAGTAGACACAGCGATGGCGGCTTGGCTCCGCGGGCTCCTCGTCCTCCTAATTCCCTTAGCTTTGGCGGACACCGAGCTGCCCTGTGACGGTTACGAGGTGGTGGAGGGTTTCGGTCTGGAGGATGTAGAGGCGCCCTCTCAGTTTGGAGTGAAGCTGCTGGAGCCCGCTGAGGAGGTGGAGGACGAGCGGACGTGCTGGAGCCGCTGCTGTGACAACAAAGCCTGTGACCTGGCCTCGGTGTCCGCCGGCAAGTGCTACCTGATCCGGTGTAACGTCGTAGGCTTCGACATGTCCGGCCTGACTCAGATGGAGGGCGCTAGGACCTACAAGAAGCAGAACCTCGGGGTCCAGCCCACACAGGAAGGTAAGCGGGGCTGGGGAGTGAAGGAAACATTGTGGCGTTGCCCATAGCAACCGTCCACCATCACTTCAGAAATGCAGACGCTTCCCATTTTCTCCTTCGGACAGTGCACTGAAAACTTGTAAAAAAATGCTGTGTAAAAACACAAACTACATATGGTTTCCATATTTAGCAGTACTGTCTGGGGTTGGGGGGTCTTTCAGTGTCGTCATGGATAGGCCTGCATGTCTCTGCCCTGTCAGATTGCATTGTATATATTATTTTTCACGGAACAGCGCCATCTAGTGACCATGTTTCTGTGAGTTGCAGGCCCGGGTGGGTTCGTGGTACTCGACTGGTGGTTTTTAGGGCTGTTATATAGTCAATGTTTAACATCATATTATACTGCATATAGGGGCGGCCTGTAAACTTTTACAACCAGGGAGTGTGTGTGTATAATGTAGTGGGGTTATACAGGCCTGGAGGAGGTAGACGGAGCCGGGGTTAGGAGTCTGCAGTGTGGGGTCCCTCCCGCAGTGTATGTGTATATATAGTGGGGTCCCTCCCGCAGTGTATATATAGTGGGGTCCCTCCTGCTGTGACGAAGGCTGTATTTACTCCGCAGTGAAGGAAAAAGCGGCCGTTATAATGGTTAAATTGTCTGTCTGTTTTTCATGGCCATTTTTTTTACGGATGCCTTTCTGGAAAACCGCCATTAAAGGGGTGATCCAGGAATTGGTGTTGATGACCGATCCTCTGGATAGGTCATCGGTATCTGATCAGTGGAGGTCTGACACCCGGGACCCCCGCAGTCAGTGGTTAGAGAAGGCTGGTTGCGCACACCAGAGCTCCAGCAAGCTCCACGGCTTCCCGAAACAGCTGATTGGCAGGGGGTGCCCAGGACTAGGACCCCCGCAGATGTGATATTGATGTTCTGTCCTAAGGAAGGGTCATCAATATTTCCTGCATAACGCCTTTTAAAGATGGGCCCCCGTAATTGTATGGGGGCTGTAGTGCTGGGAAAACAAGCAAAATAAGATGTATTCACGGTCCCGTAGATCTGCAAGAGTGGAAATGGCCCCGTGACAGCAGTTTAAAAAAATATATATATTACATTTCGTCAGTAGAAAAATGGTAGAATAAGTGTAAACTCCTGCCCCCCCCATGTTTTAACAAAGATTTTGTGCAGCTATTGTGGCATAAAAAAGGTGCAAATTATGGCGCACTGTGTGTGTATATCTATATTTATCTATCACTTTTCGAAAGTAGTGGGAAAAAAAGGGGCCAGGGCTTAGCTGGAGGGGGCTTTGTGCCGCCCACCGGATTTACTATAATTTGATCAATAACTCGTGCGGGTTTCTGGCGCACAGCGGGACAGAGATTCACCTACTTAACCCCTTAAGGACCCTGGGATTTCCCATTTTTGCGTTTTAATTTTTCACTCCCCTCCTTCCCATAGTCCTAACTTTTTTTTTATTTTTTTTTCTGTTCACAGAGCCTTATGAGGGCTTATTTTTTGCGGGACAAGTTGTACTTTCTAATGGCACCATTTACGGTTGCATACCATGTAGTAGGGAGCGGGTAAAAAAATCCAAATACGTTAGAATTGGGGGGGTGGGGGGGAAACGCTATTCTGATAAAGGTTTTTATTTTTTTACACTGTACACTATGCGGTAAAATTGACCTGTTATCTTCATTCTCCAGGTCAGTACGGTTCCAACAATACCACACTTGTATAAATTGTCTTGCGTTTTAATACTTTTTTTTTCATAACCCTATTCGCACCCCTATAACTTTTTTTTTTTTGTAGCTGTGTGAGGGCTCATTTTTTGTGGGACGATCTGTTCTTTTCAGTGAGATCAATTTTAAAGAGGACCTTTCACCGATCCTGACATTGTGAACTAAGTATACAGACATGGAGAGCGGCGCCCGGGGATCTCACTGCACTTACTATTATCCCTGAGAACTTTTTGTTTGATTGCCCATAGTATCCAGTGATGGCTAAGGCCTCTTTCACACTTGCGTTGTCCGGATCCGGCGTGTACTCCACTTGCCGGAATTACACGCCGGATCCGGAAAAACGCAAGTGTACTGAAAGCATTTGAAGACGGATCCGTCTTCAAAATGCGTTCAGTGTTACTATGGCAGCCAGGACGCTATTAAAGTCCTGGTTGCCATAGTAGGAGCGGGGGAGCAGTATACTTACAGTCGTGCGGCTCCCGGGGCTCTCCAGAATGACATCAGAGTGCCCCATGCGCATGAATGACGTGCTATGCGATCACGTGATCCATGCGCTTGGGGCGTCCTGATGTCACTCTGGAGCGCCCTGGGAGCCGCACGGACGGTAAGTATACTGCCCCCCCCGCTCCCCACTACACTTTACCATGGCTGCCAGGACTTTAGCGTCCCGGCAGCCATGGTAACCATTGAGAAAAAAACGTCCGGATCAATGCCTTTTAATGGGCATTCATTCCGGATCCGGCCTTGCGGCAAGTCTTCAGGATTTTTGGCCGGAGCAAAAAGCGCAGCATGCTGCAGTATTTTCTCCGGCCAAAAAACGTTCCGTTCCGGAACTGAAGACATCCTGATGCATCCTGAACGGATTTCTCTCCATTCAGAATGCATTAGGATAAAACTGATCAGGATTCTTCCGGCATAGAGCCCCGACGATGGAACTCTATGCCGGAAGACAATAACGCAGGTGTGAAAGAGCCCTAAATAGCCATCATTGAAGACTTAATTTGCACTATATCAATACAAGGCTGCCACCTAGTGGCTTGTATTGATATTTACATCTAATTAACTCTGAAGCCTGCTGGAGGCTTCGGTCAATTAGCGCAAGGTAACAGGTTCCCCGATCTCAGCTGGGGAAAGCTGTTACCTAACCCGAAGCGCTCAAGTTTCGGTCTGCGCATATGCCGTGGTCACATTTGACCACGGCATCTGAAGGGTAAGATGTATGCAATTAGCCTTATGGCTGATCGCATACATGTGCCACGGGTCTCTGCTATTTAAAATGGCAGAAACCCCGCAGCTAAGGCGCCCGCTGCACGCGCGAGCGGGCGCCATGTTTAGAGATCGGACCCATTACTTACAGCTACGTCATGGGTCGTTAAAGGGGACATATCCACATTTTCACCCAGACAGTCCTCCTGATATGAGCTGCTCTCATTTGCCCTGTGCTTAATTGTGAAAGGGCAAAGGCATTTTTTTGGAGATCCGGTGGCGTACCGGGCTCTCCATAGGGACTGCCTTTTTTAATAAGGCGCACGTCAATGAGTATGGGACCGCCAGTCGTGATAAATCTGCCCAGCTGGGTCTTACCACTGGCCTGTTTTTCTTTTTCTATAGAGAAGGTGTTGGCAAAATGCCTGAAAAAAACACCACGGGCGCCAGCGTGCTGCACCTTTGGAGGGGGGGGGGGGGGGTGTAACAATAGCAAAACAAACCACTTGTGTGTCCTGCATTTTATTTCCCATAGGTCTTCAGTTAACATCTGGAGCTGATATAAAACATCACTAAAAAATAAAAACTATGCATGGAAGCAGCCTAAAGCTGCTCATACATGTCCGTCGGCTGAAGTAACCGATGTCTGACCATAGTTAGGGAATAATACATGAAGTATCACTCGTGGTGGCGGACATCAGACCACTAACGTGATCTATCGCCCAGTTTAGTCTGGTATGTTGCCAGTTGGATCATACCGTCCACATTCCAGCCAAGACTAACCCGCTTCACACCTTGTATTTGTTGTTGCCACCTTTTTTTTTTTTTTTTTTACGTTACGATCTCTGTGAAGGCAGATTTCCGATGTGCACGTGTGGTCTGCGAAACCGTCCGTGTGATGGCTGAGGTTCTCTGGCCGATTAGGGCTCGTCTAAGCCAAACTCTGCGGCCTATGATGCTTTGAGCTCCAGCCCAACCCCAAAGGATGCTGCGAGTATGGAAGGGTAGACGTACAGGAAGGAAGGAACTCGCAGAATCATAAATCACCAGGATGCAGCGAGTTCTGCTCAGCCGCGGTCGGTCCGAGGAACATGGCCATCACCTGGAGGATGTTTCGCGGAGCATACTCGCCCATTTGAAAACTAGATTGGTTGACTTCATCTCTACGCTCTAAAGCCTGCCATACACATAAGAAAATGATCGACATTGTGGTGTCCATGGGATGAATGATCCTTTCCTGGTCCTTCAGCTCAATGACAAATGGTGGGCCTAAATCGCATTGTTTCAGATGAAATTTTCCAACCTCTCCAGTCGCAACCAGACAGAAGTCCACCATCAGGTGAGTGGAAAGCCCCTTGAATGGAGACCAGTATAAAGTGTGTGGTCTGCTCCCAGTAAGCTCAGTAGAAAGCCCATGTAAACTACATGATGGCCGGTGAGGCTTATTTACATGGCTGCTTAGTTCATAGGCAGCAGCTGTGCATGTGCATCTGTTCATGCGCTGAAGTCTTTCTAGAGAAGCCCACTTAGAGCATGGAACAGATGGCAAGTCTCCTAGGGGGCACATCAACGGCTGCCTTCTCTTGTAGCTCCGGGATACAGGCAGTCAGACTAGCCTGACTCCTAAACGGTGCAAGAGGGGAGTGGCCAAGTATAAAGTAGGAGTGGTCTATTGAACAGGGGGCGTGACAATGTGTTTTCCAGAGGACATTTTTCAAAAGTTGTCAAGTATGCCTTAGTCGTGATGGCTAACCTCCGGCACTCCAGCTGTGGTGAAACTACGACTCCCAGCAGTTTCATGCTCCATTCATTTCTATGGAGTTCTGAGAACCGCCAAGCAAGTGTGCATCTTGGGAGTTTAACCAGCACAGCCTTAGGGTCCATTCACACGTCCGTTATAACACTCCGTTTCCGTTCCGAATTAAATCAGAAACGTTTTTTCGGATCCATTAATTTCAATTGCCTCTGCAAAAATAAAGACACCAATCATTGTGCTGTCCGAATCACGGAATCCGTTCCGTTTTCCTATTTTCAAGTATGCGGATCCTGAAAAAAAAAATTTGGCTTTTCGGGTATGTTGTCCATAAATGCGGATGTAATGCACAAAACCATCTGAATGTCATCCGATTTTGTGGATCCGTTGACAGGAAAATGGATGAAAAAAATAAAAACGGAAACTCGGAACGGATTCGGAAGCACTTTAGTAAAAAAAAAAAAAATGGAAGGTTGTACTGAAACAGATCTGCAAAAAAAGGAACGTTTATCTGGAAAGGTAAAAATACTGACGTGTGTATGGACCCTTAGCGTTTGCCATGGGGGAAGTTATCCAAATGGGACCTTGCACCATGAGCCAGAGCACCTCTTATTCTGGGGAACCTGGCCCAGCTATCTATTATTGGGGCTGTGTAATACTACAGTGGCGGTATTACATTGTTATTGGGCCACAGTACTACAGACCCCCAGGGATTTGTAGGTATCCCTTTCTGTTGAGTATCTGACCCTGGTGATGGAAAGCCATGAGTTGTCCCTGATCATAGTCGGCCTGCTAAATGTGTGTGGAAAAATTTGGAAGGCTGCTAGTAGGATAAATAGACTTTGCTGCCTGGAGTCGGCGGCTGTAGCAGTCAATCAACCTTACATATGAGGGTTATGGCATCCCACCAGCAATAATTGTTCAGTTACCGTGTACATAACAGTCAGGGCTGTCATAGGGTAAGTCCTATTCTTCAAGCTGTGAGGTTCAGGATACAACTTTTACAGCCCGCGGTTCTTGCCGGGGGAACGTTTTTCTCTTGGTTAAAGTAACACAAGGTCTGTGAACATTAACCCAGATCCATTCATGAGTGGCCCTTCCCATCGTGATCGCAGGCATCTATTCAGCGCTGCCGTTAAACCTGTCGGGCCTGTTTGTGTGTGAGTAATGAGAGGTTTTGTCCTGCAGCCCTTTTTGTCTTTTTCCTTATACACTGGTTTCAGCTGACTTTACAGTGCATGGCCGCCTGTCTCTTGCAAAAACCTGGGCGTGCTGGAACGTAACCCTTACTGAGCTCTGAAAGTCTGCTTAGATGGACGACTCTGGCTAGTTTCATACCTCCGGTGTGAAACTCCGGCAGACAAGCGGAGAATCGGCCAGACACAAAACTGTACCATGCAGCTGTTTCTGTCCGGCCGGGTCTCCGTTTGTCTACCGGAATGCTTACATTACATCCGCATCCGGCAGTGCCGGAATTCACACCAGAGGTGTGAAAGTAGCCTCATAAGATGCCAATTGCTCCAATGCATCTATATTAAATAAAGAAGTCTCTTTGCACATGGTAGGATATTTTTAAATCAATGCAGTTTTGTGTGTGCAGCTTCTATGCAGACCAATGTGTTGCCAAGGATATACACTACAAATAAACCATGCCTAGTCTGATCCTACAGTCCGGAGTGCTCCTTCTATCTGCTCTTCTAGTGTCTGTAGGTTAGCTAGGCCTTCAGGACAAGTACCTGTTTCACTCCGCTACCCAAATCCCCTGGTTAGGGGGCATCGACGTGTTAACACCCCAGCACCTGCCAGACCCCCCAACCCAAATACACACCTGGCAATAAAGAATATGGGGAGCAAAATAACACAAGTGCAGGATCAGACTGCACAGAGTTTGTTTGTAGTCTGTTACCATGGAAACACATAGGAGCTGTAGATACAGAGGGTAAAATATTTGTACAAAGTTTATCTTTGAGATGCACTGGGTTAATGCAAGCAGAAGTAGACGTCCTCATTACTGTCACTGTACAATCGGGAGGTCGTATTCTTGGTGTGTTTTATCTCCTACAGAGTTTTTTTTTTTTTTTTTTCCGGGCATGTTTGATCCGTAATCTAACTTAACTCGCTATTTTCTCCCCACCAGATTTCTGCCTGCCAGAAAAGAAAACCGGAGATTGCCGAGCATTTTTCACAAGATGGTGGTACAATGCCGAGACTGAGACCTGTCAGAACTTCACCTACGGAGGTTGTCCTGTAAACCTGAACAACCATATGGGAGAGGAAGAATGTATGCAGAAATGTCAAGGTTTAAGAGGTGGGTGTCGCTAGACCGAGGCTTCGCCTAGACGGGTAATGGCATGAGCGGCTCCACATACCTGTACTCTGTGGGGGAGATTTATCATAGACCGGAGGCGTACGCTGATCTATGATAAGACGTGATGCTGGATGCTGCGCCTCGTCCTAAATTCGGCACAGCAACAGCGTCTGTGTGCCTACATTGACATCATGGCAGTGTTCTTCTACACCAGAAAACTGCTGTAGAAGGAAAGTGATAAGGCTGACTGAGGAACGTCACTTGCGCATAAAATATTTTTAAGTTTTCCATTATAATTAATAGATCATAACATTTGATTTTTACAAGCCTTTTGGGGATCGTACATATAAATCAAAGGTATATAAAAGAAATTCTAAAAAAAAGTTTTGTTTTAGAATTTCTTTTATATAAGTGACATTTAAAAAGTTGCAAGCGTGCAGATTGCTACTTTTTCACACTACAAAAGTGGTGGTTTAATGATAAATCTGGCCCTATGTGTTAGTGAGAAGTCTGTTAAGGAGGGGTTAGACGGGACGATTTTCGGGAAGGAAGCATTCCTTCCAGCCACTTCAGTGAAGTAGACCTCTGTATTTACATGTGGCGATCGCCTCCACAGTATGAGGACGAGGGATATCTATAACTATCCCTCATCCCAATACAGAATCATGGCTTCTTAGCGGCAGATCGCTGCCATGATCTGCTGCCCAGAAACTGATTGGAGTGCCTGCACAAACGACAGGATCGCCCAATGAACCAGAGTTTTCGTTCATCAGGTGATCAGCAGCACATATAGATGGCCAGATTATCGGAAATGGTAATTCCTGCTAATCTAGACTATTATTGGTTCTTCTAAATCCACCTTTACTGTAACACTCCTCGCCCAGTACACTATGGAGTGTCCAGGTGGTTGGTCTTCATGGAGTACACGGCGTATACCAGCTACAGTGGATTGTCTTTTGAGGTGGTAATCGGCATTCAATATCCCACAATGAAATCACTTGGGTTTAAATCTTGTTAAAACTTGGGCTACGTCCACATCTGTTAGGGCATTCTGTACCAGCAGGGGAGCACAATACCAGAATTTCCCATATCCGGGAAAGGGACCGTCCATGGTTTAGAATACCTGGTCCGCTTTTTTTTTTTTTTTTTTTTTTTTTTTCCTCCTAGACACCCACCCTAAACGGCGCCACTCTGTGTCTGCTGGTATTGCAGTTTATCCCAATTGATATGAATGATGCTAAGCCGCAGTTCCGGACAGCCTAAGGACGCGGTTTCTATGGATGGAGCAAACAATTAGTTCTGATCCTAGATTACCCCTTTAATGGAAGTGTATTCCAAAATGTGCAAGAAACCTCTTGACACCCCATATTCACACTTATACTTTTTTCTCTTATTTAGCTGTGAAGGTCAGGAATGCTGAAGCGCCCAGTAAACGTATGGTGTCCGCCCTGTCTGTTCCAGGTGAGCTTCTGACCCGTTCCCTGTGTAATCATTTCCCTTGTATGGATCCTAGTTTTTCTTTCTAAATTCCTGCTTCTCACATCACAATGGTTTCTCTTCAGACTACTGTTCGGGGTCCGGTGTGACTGGCAACTGCCGAGCTTCTTTCCCTCGTTGGTATTTTGACGCAGAATCCATGTCCTGCCAGCAGTTCACCTACGGCGGCTGCGGAGGCTCCAAAAACAACCACCTGTCTGAGCAAGAGTGCATGGCCAAATGCGTGGGTGAGTAGGAGCAGGTTTGATAGATGACGTGTCCTGCATATTACGGTTTACTGACAGATATTTTCTAACTTTTAGGACCAAAACCAGAACCTGAGAAAGTTCACGCTCCCAAAAAAGGAGATTTTGCAGGTATGTTATTGGGGGGGGGGGGGGGGGGTGCACTGCAGCATCACGGCACCAAGCTGCAACCCAAAATCCACTTATTTATCACAAAGTGCCAACACAGCAATTTAAGCTGGATACTGAAAGATACCTGTTTCTGGCCCCCATTAGTGCCCCCTAGTATTACTTTTCCTCGATTAGTGGATCCTTAGTACTGGTAATTCCTCCATTAGAGGCCACAGTATTGGTATTAACCCCTTTCCCACTCTTGTGCAAAAAAATAATATAAATCTCACTTCATCCATTTGATCGTGCTGCGTTGAACGCTCACTGGTCACTGGATGTGCAGGACAGGACCTGCGCTCCAGCGTGGTGATTTTCGCAGGTCCTGCTGCTTCCGTTCAATGCTGTGAAATGTCATCAAACTGAGTGCAGGTCCTGTCCTGCGCATCCAGTGAGCAGCGAGTGTTCCCCGCAGCGCAATCTTTCATTTTTATTTTATTTTTTTAACACGGGGGGGGGGGGGGGCGCAAGGCTGTACTAAACGAGCGCTCCACAATGGAAGTGCTCATTAGTAATAGTGCACAGGTGTCAACAGCCCACACAGAGCCATGTGCCCACAAACAGCTCTGAGTGCCCCTTCTGGCATGCGTGCTATAGGTTCACCACTGCTGGCTTGCCATGTGACTGATGTATGGTGATGTCACATGGCCTAGGAATAGGCTGTGGCACTCTCTGAGCACCCTGCTGCTTCTAACAGGGAACCCGACCAAACTGATGTTGGTGACCTATCCTGAGGATAGGTAATCAATATTAAGGTGTAACCCCTTTAAATCCATTCAAATCCCTGCACAAGTCCTGGACACGGTCTAGCATGGTCGCTGGGGTATCACATGCCATTTGCAGCCCTTGCTAATACATTTCTGGTGTAGAAGCATTAGCATTGGTGCACTGAGATCATGACTAAAGTGTGTTCCCCCATACCTTCTGTACCCTCAGAGTACTGCGCTGCATCTTATTTTACTGGACCTTGCCGTGCTGCCTTCAAGAGGTGGTTCTATGACCCTACATCAAGCTCATGCAAAACGTTTGTGTATGGCGGCTGCGGTTCCAAAAGCAATAACTACCTCAATGAGGCTGACTGTATGGACATGTGCTCAGGACGCACAGGTAATATGTCTTGGTGGTACACTGGTAGCATTCAGCAGTTGGAAGCCTGTAGGGCTAGCTTAACAACGTGCGGATTGGCCTATGGTTAACGTTTGCTTGTCCTTTTATATTTCAGAAGACGAAGACTTTGCCGATCACAGCGTCATGCATCGCTCTGTGACTGGTGAGTATCCCAGTGCACCGTATACCACAGCAGGTGCTACAGTGCAGGTCACAACTTGTGAACCAAAGCAAAAGGGCACCACAATATATAGGCATTATATACAGAGTGCTACATGAACTTTCTTATGAAAGTGAGAATATAAATAACAAGTTCTGCATAATTTGTAAAGTTAAAAAGGTTGTCCAGGCTTTTTAATATTGATGACCTATCCTCAAGATAGATCATCAATATCAGATCGGCGGATGCCCGGCGCCCCCACCGAGCAGCTGTACGGGGAGACGGCTTGCGCATGTGCCATCTCTCTTCTCTCTTCCTGCCTGCTGCTGTCCCATAGACACACAGCAGCAGACTGAAGGGAGACGGTACATGCGCACTGCACGCGCCGTCTCCCCATACAGCAGATTGGCAGGGGTGTCAGACTCCGAGGATAGGGTAACAATATTAAAAAGCCCGGAGAACACCTTTTTAAAGTCGTACCTGATGGGGTATAAATCATTAAAGGGTTTACGTGACTAGGACGAGCAGTTGTAATTACACTGTGCCGCCTCTATAAGCACCAGGATACGGAGGTAATTATGAACAGGAATTGGCGCTTGCACGAGCCCCACTACCTCTTCAAACAGCTTAGACAAAATCACATTAATGCTTATGTAAATGTGCATATACCTGCGGTTTCATATGCCCCTCCCCTCCCATAGTTAATCCTAATGGAGCTCACAGACCCATGTCCGTGAGCTCCTCCGCCTCTTTAAAAGCCATCTGACCTCACCGTACGTCAGCCCCATTCATTGAAGTGAATGGGGCTGAGCGGCAATACCAAGCACAGCTGTTACACTATGTACAGCGCTCTACATGGGAGAGATGCCGGGAGCTGGCTACACTCGCCAGAGCCCCGGTGAGTGCCGCGGCAGCTCCCCATAACAGCTGATTGGTGCCAGGACTCGGACTCCACCGATCTGAGGATAGGTCATCATTATATATTAAGATACCCTCTTCCTGATAACCACTGGATAACCGCTTCTGGTGTTTTTTGTTTTTAGTCCCTGCCTTCCCAGACCTAGAACTTCATTCTTCACATAGCTGTATAAGGTCTTGTGTTTTGCAGGACAAGTGGCACTGTTTTATATTGCATATGATGTAATGGGAAGATGGGAAAAAAATTGCAAATGTGGTGGTATTGGGAGGGGGGGGGGGGGGGATACAATTCCATCACAGCTTTGCGGATTTTGTTTTTACGGTGTTCACTATGCAGTGAAACTGAACAGTTCCCTTCATTCTCTGGATCAGTACGATTATAACAATACCACATTTATATAGTATTGTATAATTTAATGTGTGGTTTATTGTTTTTTTAATAGTAGTACAGGCGTTTTTGGACACAGCAATGCATATGATAGTGTGTTTTTTTTTATTTTGGGGAAAATTGCAATTTGTAAAGGAATTTTATCCATTTACAATATACAAAGCTAAGTATATTCCAATGCAGTGCTGCCACCTGCAGGCCTAAATTGTCATATACCAGTAGTAAGCCTAAACGCTTAGTACAGACTAACTTATTACTGCCATGGAACGCCTTCCCCGGTCTCAGCCAGGGGAAGGCTCAGACAGGAGCTTGCTCCGCTCACCTAAATCCTGGCATGGCACATCGGTACAGAGCACCAGTACGATGCTGATTTGAGTAGGAAAACCACATAACTGATAGTATATTGCAAAAATTATTTGAGTTATTTAAAACATTTTTAAAAGTTTAAATACTGCCACCCCGCTAGAGTATCTCCTCTGCACAGCAGAGGTGCAAATTCTGCAGCTTAAATTATGGTCAGTTGATGACTACGTCCCCAATCTCGCAGCTTTCCTAGCGCCACTGCCGCTTAGTTCCAGTGATTGGTGGGATTTATCAGCTACGTTGCAAGACATTTAATGTGCTGTTGATGGTTTCCTCCACAGCTGTGGTGCTGCCCATCCTGCTTGCCCTCCTGGCTGCCACATTGGTTGGCATCATGATCCTGTTCTTCGTGAAGGTGGCAAGGAAGAATCAAGAGACTGCAGGTTTCCGAGCCATGTGGAACCCCATTGATGACAAGGAGTGCCTTATGAACAGCGCATACACCCTTTAAGAGAGTAAAAAAATAAAATCTAAAAGTATGAACACTCCGTTTTATACCAAGGCCTATAATAAAACTCCTATGCTACTGCTAACATATCTCACTTGGTTCTAATTGGAACTCCTCGGGGACCAAGGTTTCCAGCAAAAGAATTTACATTTTCCCTTCAGTAACAAAACCAGAAATCATTACTTGCCTTCAGTTACATTTTAGAGCGGACTCCTCAGTGAAATGTAATGTATATTCTATTTTACAGATATAGAAATTTTCTTATCGGTAGTTTTAGCTGAACAATAAGTTGTATTTTACGGTACTTGATTTACTGGTTTCCTGAACTCTAATGACATGTATGTAGCTTTTTAAGGTTTCTTTAGATAGATCTTCTCCTCAATTGTCACTCCGTTCCTTGGGAGTAGGATCTCTTCAGAGCAGGTGTATAAGCCCTGTATGTTCTGGAAGATATGTAGGCCGCAGGTTCTAGTGAGCTGGTATTCTGCATGCAGTTGGGTAAGGGTGCCTTCAAACGCTGCAGATTTTGTTGCAGAAATTTCCGCGACTGAAACGTAGGGAGTGATGAGTATCTTCCAGACCCCTATGGTTCTGCTTGGACAAGATGTGATAATCACATTTACTCTGTTCTCACCATAGACTCTGGTCTAGAAGTTAGCAGTGTCTGACTACTCTGTGGGATCTCACGTTGGAATGTACTTGAGTTTTAGGTGGGCTATGTGGGCTTGTGTGGTAATGGTCAACTAGACCTGGACTCTGGACAAGAAGTCAGGACTTCTTGGACATGTGTTTGCAACTTGAAGCCACATTCTCTGTAACCTATACACTTACTGAAGGGAATGGTACTTTACTAAACTGTGATCAGATGACCTGTTGTATATAGTACTACAGTTTTTAATCGGGGTTGTACATTACACATAAGTATAGAACAAAGGGCGTGGTTGGTAATCTCTATTCCTGACCCCTGTATGATTAGCGGCTGCATCTGTCCACTTAATAATAGTCATGACTTAAAGGCACCTTCGGGCAGTTTTTTTTTTTTTTTTATGATTGCATTTTATTCTGATCTCCTGACCTCATAAACATGCATTATAGCTCAACTATTAAATTGGTAACAATATGGCTTAAATGAGTGTTTGAGGTCAGGAGATCAGACATAAGAGCTACACATGAGCTGTCAGTTGTTGGGACTGAAAAAGTAATACTCTCAAAAATGGCTGAATATTTTTAATAAAGACGAATTTTGTATTTTATAGCCCAAAAT
Source organism: Bufo gargarizans (assembly GCF_014858855.1). Classification (NCBI taxonomy): domain Eukaryota; kingdom Metazoa; phylum Chordata; class Amphibia; order Anura; family Bufonidae; genus Bufo; species Bufo gargarizans. The sequence continues at coordinate 25,216,022 of NC_058088.1, read as the reverse complement.
GAGTAAACTGTAATCCTAAAACAAACTGCCCCGAAGGTGTCCATAGCCTTCAAAGGGGTTGTGCCAAGTTTTGGTATCCCACTATCTACACGATAGGGGAGATAACTAACTGATCATTGTGGGTTTGACCACTGGGCCTGGCACTACGCCTGAGAACAAGGGTCCCATAGCTCTGTCCTGATGCTCCATGCCACTCCATTCATTCTCTATGGGACTGCTGGAGATGGCAGAGTCAAGCACTCGTCAATCTCCCGCTTTCCCAAACAGATTGATTAGAGCGCTGCAATACATGCATGACCTGCCGCTTCATCAGGAATCCTATTCTCGGGATCAGCAATCAGGGGATAACTTAAAAACTTGGCATGACCCTTTTAATGTAGGACATTGCCTCCTGAATCACTCCACCCTCTCTCTACTACTTGACTGTTCCTACAAGTAAATCTGCACAGTAGTTTTAAGAGTTTTCTTTAAATGTCTAAGGTTTTTGTTTTTTTGTTATAAAATTTTCTGTTTTTATTAAATCGGACATCTGTTTTCTGAGCCTTTCTTTATAAGCTTTGAATAAAATCTTTACATACAGAACTTCTAGTGGAAACTTTATTTTTTAATTTACACGTTCAAGTTGAGGGTCAGTGATTCTGGTGAGATTATTCATTTTGGTTACATATTTAATGGCATATACCAGCCTGAAGCACTTGCCACCAATCACAGAGCACATGACCTCTGCAGCCAATCATCGGCTGCAGCAGTATATGGCACAAGGCCAGTGATTGGCTGCAGCATTCACATGACCTCTGGATGTACATCACTGCTGCCGCCTGTACACACAGACTGGAAGTGAGGACCTGAGTAGCAGCACAGGAAACTGGGGATTAAGTGTTAAATTCACAATCTTTTATTATTTTATCACATTTAGGGGGAACCTTTTAAAAATGCATTGAACACCCTCTTTAAAGGGGTTTCTAAGTAAGGGCAATCAGTACTTGAAAATCCAAATTTGTCAAATTCTTGTGACATGGATTTTTAAACTTTGTGCTCTCTGTGCTGTTAAAAAAAAATAAAAAAAAAATCACAAAGGCTTGAATATATATTTTAGTATATTAAGCCACTTTCACATCAGCGTTTTTTGTTCAGGTTTTGAGATCAGGTTTTGAGATCCTCTGCCAGAATAAAACTGATCCGTTTCATTTAATACCACACTATGCATTTGTTCCTTTCGTATACGGTTGTATTAAATTGAAACGGAACAAGTCAATGGGTAACGGGTTGGTTTTTTTCCGTTAACATGCACTTGCCCACCTTAGGCTACTTTCACACTAGTGTTCGGGTGTCCGCTTGTGAGCTCCATTTGAAAGGGCTCTCAAGCGGCGCCGTACGCATCCGTCCAGCCCTAATGCATTCTGAGTGGACGCGGATCCGCTCAGAATGCATCAGTCTGGCAGCGTTCAGCAAGCTGACACCTGAACGCTGCTTGCAGCGTTCGGGTGTCCGCCTGGCCGTGTGGAGGCAAGTGGATCCGTCTAGACTTACAATATAAGTCAATGGAGACGGATCCGTTTGAAGATGACACAATATGGCTCAATCTTCAAACGGATCCGTCCCCCATTGACTTTCAATGTAAAGTCTGGACGGATCCGTTCAGGCTACTTTCACACTTAGAATTTTTTTTACAATATAATGCAGACGGATCCGTTCTGAACGCAAGTGTGAAAGTAGCCTTAGGATCTTATCAATGGTTGTCTGAGAGATCTGCTGCTGGCAGCTTCCTTTGCAATCCCACACCAATGACCTCCCAGGTGTGCTCGATGGGAGACAAGTCCAAAGACCCTGCAGGCTATGGTAATACATTTAGGCTTAACAGGCTACTGACATTTGCACATGCGGCCTGGTGTTGTCCTGTTTTAAAATGGCTCCTTGGAGAAATGGCCATACCAATGGTTCCACAACCAAATCAATGTAACTCCAAGCTGTTAGTGTACCTGAAATGAAGACTAGAGTGGTCTGGCTACAGTACATTATACAACCCCACAATATAATCCCAGGAGTAGGACCAGTGCGCCGTTCCCTTATGAAGGGCTCTTCATGATGTTGCCTCTGTGGTCTCCAGCTATCACTGCATCTGAGAAAATGCAAGACACCTTGCTAATAGAGGCTAGACCTCCATTGCTGTTCACCATATTAGCCTTTGAGAGTGGTGGTGTAAGGTCAATAGATTTTTTTAATAGTATCTTTTTATTAATTGATTTAAGAAAAAGGATAACAACACATCAATACAGACAATAATCAATCGAGTCCAGTACAAATCATAGACAAGGGAACACTCAAGACCGCTCCTCATGACCCACAAACAGGACTGAAGAAAATATCCGGTTGAGGAGAAACCATACCCAACACATTATGAATTCTATACGGATAGTAAGAAGTACTGCACACTCACACACTCAGTCACACACACCTTCACTGGTCGGAAACAAACAGTCCATCTATGGTACCAAAGTTTGAGCACCAATCCACGGGTCCCATATTTCCATGAAGCGGTCAGGGGTCCCTCTTTTCTCATACACAAATTTATATAGTTCGAGATCAGCATTAACTAAACGCACCCATTGTTGCACCGTGGGATACTTAGGATGTTTCCAGTTAAGAAGGATAACCTTCCTAGCATAATATAAGAGTACTCTATACAGCTTCCTTCCAAATTTAGTGGGAACGATCTCATTAACCACCCCCAACAAACCAGTGAGCTCAGTACAAACATTAGGAAAACCCAGTTTATCATTCAAGTATTTATGAACCTCCTCCCAGAAGCCATGAATAATCGGACACTGCCAAACCATATGTAAAAAACAGCCATTTTCATGTCCACATCTAGTGCAGTGTGGGTTTGGCAATTTCCCCATTTTAAATAGCCTTGCAGGAGTATAATAAATCCTATGGAGCCACTTAACCTGAATCAATTGATCCCTAGCACTCACCACTGTAGATCTCCATGTATAGCTAAATTCTTTAACATGTGCATCTTCTAGCTCTCCAATATCCCTTTTCCATCTAACAAATGCCCGATCTATGGGAGAGTCCTGTAACGACATCAGAGACGCATACAGGGTCGACACAGGTTTGACCAAAGGCACCCTCCTAATCGCCGCCTCGATGGGACTACACTTCAGTTTTAAAGGTTCTCTACCAAACTGAGCCCGACAGGCATGCCTGAGTTGAAAATATCTAAATAAACAGCCCTGGGGCAAATTAAATTCTTGTTTCAAACTGTGTAAGGTCAATAGATGACTGGCTTGTAGCCCAATGTCACGGCACTCGTTGGTTTATATTAAGCAGAGTTTTATTGATGCGTATAGTTACAATAAATCAGGACAAAAGTAAATATGTGATTGCCAGAAATACTCATTACTACTGGACATTTTGGTCGTAAGACCTTCTTCGGCACGATGAGTTTAAAGCAAAGTGGAGTTGTGGATGTCCAGGTCATCCACAATTCCACTTGCCTCTTTGCTTTAAGCCTCATTCACACATCAATGTTTTGGTCAGTGATTTCCATCAGTGATTGTGAGCCAAAACCAGGATTGGAGCCTCCACAAGTATAAGGGAAAGATCTGCGCCTGGTTTTGGCTCACAATCACTGATGTGTGAATGAGGCATTAGACTCCTAGTGCTGAGGAAGGTCTTATTGTAATAAGTATTTCTAGCAATCACATGTTTACATTTTCCGGATTAATTGTGACTATATGCACCAATAAAACTCTCTGCTTAAGGGCCCTTTCACACAAGCGAGTTCCACGCCTCGGACTCGCAGTGTGTGTCAGCGAGAGCACCCATCCTGACCTTCCAGAACCTTACAGTTCTAGAATGTATTGTATAACACCGAGAGCATTTATGTCAGTGTTATACAATACATTCCAGACCTCTAAGGGTTACATAGCATTATAAATCAATATAATGCTATGCGACCCGGTCAGGACGGGTGCTCTCACTGACACACGCCATAATGTTATGCAAATTGAGGAAGTAGCAGGTGAGATCTGCAAATGATCATATGTGTGAAAGGGGCCTGTGGTACTAGCTATATGATATTGTGAACATTCACCACACTTTAAGGGAGTGCAGGTGTCAACGCTTTATTTTGTAGCTCAGTTTCATGCAAACGCTTTTTGATTGATTGTGTAGATACTGTTTGCCGCCCTAGGCTTTCAATGACCATTTGTCCATGCAGAGATGCACCTCTTGCTGTCAGTTTGTTGCTGTTCTCCCACCCAACAGGACAGACAGCATTGACCAGAGAGGACATCTCAGCCTAGGTGCGTAGCGATCTGCCGGAGTGATAAACCAAGGTCTCTCAGGTCAAGGACTTTGTCCCTCTCCTTTTGTGAGAAGTGGCCATAACTGGCACGTTGATGAACAGGAGGTATCATACAATCATCCTACATGACTTTTTTGAGGTTTTATGTGGCTAAAAACATTTGCTTTAAATCTGGCTTTTATTGCCTATCCACATTCCACAGATTGGAGCTAGGTGCCTGAAAATATGATCATTTGCAGATCTCACCTGCTGCTTCCTCAATTTGCATAACATTATGGCTTGTCCCTATATTGTTGTGTATATATATATATATATATATATATAATTTTCCCAGAAAACCTGTTTAACTTTCCCCTCCCTCTACTGCTCGGTCAGGGGGAAAAATATTTCCTCACCAAACCTTTCCTTGAGTCTGAAAGCACCAAGTGAAGGGTTTAATATTCATCTTACTCCCAGCAAGGACAATAGGGGCAGTTTCAGACAAGCGTCCAACCTTGAGTCTACTGAACTATACTGACAGCATTACGTCAGTACAATTCAATAGATGCAAGGTCAGACAGACACACAGCATTATAAATCATTATAATGCTGAATAGGAAATCACACGCCCCCCCCATTTGGCCCAAAGACACAGAGGTTTTTATCCGCCTGAGAAGCGGAGACCTTAGTGGAATGTGGAGAACCGAAACTACTCTTTTGACATCCAAAAGGATGTGGTGATTGGACCCCTGGATTAGATTCCACAGTGAAACTGAGCAGGAAGATTTTTTAAATAAAGGGACGCTTCCAACAAAAAAAAAAAATAATAATAATGTTTTCACATATTAACCAATATGTGATTTTTTTTTTTACTATAAAAAAAATGTCTGGATGATTTTCTAGATATCATTTTTTTAAGTCACTCCATGCATTCTCCTTCCTGTCCTGGCTCCTTGTTCACAGCACGGCCTCGCTCAACGTTTTAAGTCACAGATAATCACTGTGGCCAGAGTGCATCACACATTACACTAATCAGTGCAATGCTCTTCCAAGGGCATCTTCATCTAGGCCGGTCAGGAGAGCAATAGAACTGCCATACTGTTATCCCAATCCTACACCTACCATTATAAGGAAGATTATCTTGCACATAATATATTCCGCTCATAGCAGCAGTAATCTGTCTATCAAAAAGGTTTCATAATGTGTGTAGACTGTTACAGAAAGACAATACTCTGCATGTAATATTAAATGCCAAAATAAAAAGCTGCAAACAATTCTAAAAATGTATTCTTTCTATGAATACTGAGTTTAAAAAAAATGCCCCTTTCTCATTCAAGTATCCAGTTAATATTGTTGTCCGATGTTACCTTAAAAGGATTTCCTCAGACTTTACAACTAATGACTTATCATCAGTAGCTGAATGGTGGGGGTCTGACACCTGGGACCCCCACCAATTAGCTGTTTGAAAAGGCACCTGTGCTCGCAGTAGCACTGCAGCCTTCTCCATGCTCACTAAACACAATGCCATCCATTTGATAGCAGCTGTGCTTGGTATTGCAACTTATTCCCATTCACTTCGATGAGGCTAGGCCGCGCCTAGGTCATGTGACCAATAAATGTGACGTCACATAGCCTAGACTAAGCTGAGAGAAGGCCGTGGCGCTACTGATAACCTATCCAGAAGATCAGTAGTATCAGATCATTAGTTGTAAAATCTCGGAAAACCCCTTTAAGGAGAAAACCAGGAACAGTGCTCAGAACCAAGCAATCTGAATAAATCTTAAAGTGTACCTGAGTTTAAAAAAAAAAAAAGTATGCATAATGACTGTTTCTTTGTACAATCATAAATGTAAAGGAACAGTTATGCCTAGGCTTCCCTAATGTTTTTTTTTTTTCAGCCATATTATTCTCCGTTTCAGCTGCACAGCTAGATGCATTTCACTCAGAAGCAGGGGGCATCTCCCTTCTGTGGAATATGCCAGCACTGTGCTGCTGTAACATCCTTTCCTTTCCTTCCCACTATGTTTGTTTTAAGGTTAGTAGCTCACAGAACAGCTAAGGAGAGATAAATCACACTTACAGAAGGACAAAAGGCTGCTGTGATGTTCAGAAACCGTGTAGAAGAAGTTCTTTTATCAGGCTCAGGATCTCAGCTAGCTCTGACAAGCCGCAACTTCCTCTCAGCCGTATTCGGTGTCAAGCCAGCAGTTAAACAACTGTGCTGGTTGGGAAAAAATGCCATATGATGAGTTAATAATGGAGATGTATTAGAGTTTCAGGCCTTAGTCAAATCCCAACTGTAAGAACTGTAACACTGATGTGAAATCTGTTGGAGAAGTTATCCTGACCACACCATGAAGTAAATTTCTTCCACACTTTCACATAAACCTTACAAGTGGAAGGTCTACCTGCACATGATAGGGTGTTAATCACATCTTTAGAAAGGCCTCTACCGTTCAACGTTCTCTTGTCAGCTTCTATGCTATCAGGTGGGTTTGGGTAAACTATGCTTTCTTGCAGTGAAGAGCGCGAGTAACCAGAAGCTTCTAGTACAGAATTTTTGAGTTATAACACAAAAAGGAAACCAACTTCATTTAAGGCCAGAACAGGACGACTACTATGACCATTACCAAGGCCATTACATCAATGTGCAGGAATTTTGTGGCAATCTGTCTGAATATGTCCATGTTTGAGCTCCATTCACCTGTCTTCAGAAAATTCCAGTAGAGACAATCTGTTTGGTAAGTTACTTGTCCTCTTTTGTGGATCGCTACAGCTCTTCCACATTCTGCTTTGCCTAAAACATAATTCTTTTGCACTTCCTCATCAGTGTGAGGCTCCTGGTGGCACCCTGATTATTAGGATAAAACACAGTGACAAGGTTGTCTGACTGAATGATGACTCTGCATCCTTTGAAGAGAAGGAGAACATTGTTGCAGGACTAGATGAACTGCTTCCAGTTCTCTTATATGGGAGGATATCCAACATGAAATAAATTTGCTGGAGAACATCTGTCCTGTACTCATCCCTTGGAACAACAAGAGTACCTGTTTTCAGCAACTTCCCTTGAGAGAAATGAGAAGGAAGAAGCCACCACTGTAGATCTACTTTTGTGCTGCGTTAGATCTCTATCCACTTGTCTATCCCGCCTGGAGACCTGTTCCACCTGGCTAGGACTTCCTCTCACAACCTCCAGAAGTGGGCTTTTGCCCAAGGAGCCGCTTTCACAGTAGAATTAAGGAGACCTTGATGAGACCACACAATGCCTTCCCGATTCAGATACTGGGAGCTGTAAACAGCCAGAAGAGCTTGCACCTCAAGTTTGAAACCATCTGAGGTGACAGGTTCAGAGACATGTTGACATGTCTATCATATACCCCAGGCTCTTTGTGGAACACAGATTCACAGTTAATTCCCAGATTGGATAGCATTCTGATGCTAAAGATGAAGACACTAGGACAGTGCCTTGATGAACCAATTGTTGAGGCATGGGATCAAGTCGATCCCCTTCATCCTGAGAGAGGCTGCTCCTTCTACCACAATCTTGGGGAAAACTCTCAGAGATGACAAAGGCTACAGGCCAGGCAAGTAAACTAGAGATGTTTTAGGCCCCCTGCACACGATCAGGATTGCGTGCGGATTTGCGTGCAGGAAAATCCGCACCGTAGGTCATGTACATTGTATTCTATGAGAATTTGAAATTCTCAATGCACACTATGCAGATTTTTTCTGCGCGGATTTTGACCTGCGGTGCGGATTTTAAAATCCGCAACATGTCAATTAATTTATTTTTTTTCCTGACCGGATTTTCTTCATTCACTTAGTGAAATCCGCACAAATTAATGCGGATTGACCGCACAAATTTGCCTGCGAACACCTGCGGATTTCAGTGCGGATTCTCCGCACATGAATCCTGAACTTGTACCCTTATAGTGCTGTTCCAACAAATTGCCACCCAGCGAAATCTTCTGTGACACTGAAAAACCAGAACATGAAAGTAAGCATCCTTCACATCTAATCGCCTTCCCTCAAGATGGGATTATGTGCTGTTAAGGCTACTTTCACACTAGCGTTCGGGCGGATCCGTTCTGAACGGATCCGCTCATAATAATGCAGACGGAGGCTCCGTTCAGAACGGATCCGTCTGCATTAAAATGGCAAAAAAAAAAGCTAAGTGTGAAAATAGCCTCGGACGGATCCGTCCAGACTTTCAATGTAAAGTCAATGGGGGACGGATCCGCTTGAAGATTGAGCCACATTGTGGCATCTTCAAACGGATCCGTCCCCATTGACTTACATTGTAAGTCTGGACGGATCCGCACGCCTCCGCACGGCCAGGCGGACACCCGAACGCTGCAAGCAGCGTTCAGCTGTCCGCCTGTCCGTGCGGAGCGGAGGCTGAACGCCGCCAGACTGATGCAGTCTGAGCGGATCCGCTCCATTCAGACTGCATCAGGGCTGGACGGCTGCGTTCGGGTCCGCTCGTGAGCCCCTTCAAACGGAGCTCACGAGCGGACACCCGAACGCTAGTGTGAAAGTAGCCTAATGAAGGTTAAATCGATAACCAAATCTCCATCTTTGATCTTTTTTTTTTGGATTCATAGAAGACTAGAGTAAACTTCTTTTATAGGAAGGGTGCATTTTTACACAAACACTTCAAGATATTGATGCACTATAGCATTGTTTTTAAGATTTAGAAAAAAAATATTTTTTTTATATATATATATATATACATACACACACCTAAAGAATTATTAGGAACACCGTACTAATACGGAGTTGGACCCCCTTTTGCCTTCAGAACTGCCTTAATTCTACGTGGCATTGATTCAACAAGGTGCTGACAGCATTCTTTAGAAATGTTGACCCATATTGATAGGATAGCATCTTGCAGTTGATGGAGACTTAAGGGGTGCACATCCAGGGCACGAAGCTCCCGTTGCACCACATCCCAAAGATGCTCTATTGGGTTGAGATCTGGTGACTGTGATGGCCATTTTAGTACAGTGAACTCATTGTCATGTTCAAGAAACCAATTTGAAATGATTCGAGCTTTGTGACATGGTGCATTATCCAGCTGGAAGTAGCCATCAGAGGATGGGTACATGGTGGTCATGAAGGGATGGACATGGTCAGAAACAATGCTCAGGTAGCCCGTGGCATTTAAACGATGGCCAATTGGCACTAAGGGGCCTAAAGTGTGCCCAGAAAACATCCCCCACACCATTACACTACCACCAGCCTGCACAGTGGTAACAAGGCATGATGGATACATGTTCTCATTCTGTTTACGCCAAATTCGGACTCTACCATTTGAATGTCTCAACAGAAATCGAGACTCATCAGACCAGGCAACATTTTTCCAGTCTTCAACAGTCCAATTTAGGTGAGCTCGTGCAAATTGTAGCCTCTTTTTCCTATTTGTAGTGGAGATGAGTGGTACCCGGTGGGATCTTCTGCTGTTGTAGCCCATCCGCCTCAAGGTTGTGCGTGTTGTGGCTTCACAAATGCTTTGCTGCATACCTCGGTTGCAACAAGTGGTTATTTCAGTCAACGTTGCTCTTCTATCAGCTTGAATCAGTCGGCCCATTCTCCTCTGACCTCTAGCATCAACAAGGCATTTTCGCCCACAGGACTGCCGCATACTGGAGGTTTTTTCCTTTTCACACCATTCTTTGTAAACCCTAGAAATGGTTGTGCGTGAAAATCCCAGTAACTGAGCAGATTGTGAAATACTCAGACCGGCCCGTCTGGCACCAACAACCATGCCACACTCAAAATTGCTTAAATCACCTTTCTTTCCCATTCTGACATTCGGTTTGGAGTTCAGGAGATTGTCTTGACCAGGACCACAATCCTACATGCATTGAAGCAACTGCCATGTGATTGGTTGACTAGATAATCGCATTAATGAGAAATAGAACAGGTGTTCCTAATAATTCTTTAGGTGAGTGTATATATACATACACACACACACACACACACACACACACACACACACACACACACACATTTGGGGGCTAAGACTTCTATTCTAGAAAATACCCCTTGACATGGTACAGGTGAAACTTGAAAAATTAGAATATCGTGCAAAAGTCCATTTATTTCAGTAATGGAAATTAAAAGGAATTGCATTAATGCAGCTTAAAATTAGAATTTTGTGAAAAGGTTCAATATTCTAGGCTCAAAGTGTCACCCTCTAGTCATCTGATTAATCCATACTCCCTGATCAAAGGGTACCTCAAAATTGAAACTTTGGGGTTTCATAAGCTGTAAGCCATAATCATCCAAATTATAACAAATAAAAGGCTTTAAATATCTTGCTTTGCATGTAATGAGTCTCATATGTTAGTTTAACCTTTTAAGTTGCATTAATGAAATAAATGAACTTTGCACAATATTCACATTTTTTGAGTTTCACCTGTAGATGGAACCCAAGAGTCATTAGTAGTTTTACGCCACTTGTTCAGGAAGCCTGAAAGATGCGCCCCGACATGGGGAAAATCCTCAGCATCATAAATACTCTTGTTTGTAGCCTGTAAAGGGCCTTTTCTTGACGGAAGTGGAAGGTGAGGAATTTTTAGATTGAGAACGTTCACCCAGATTCTGGATTGGAGATGAAAATTCTTGAACCTCTCTCTTCTCAATAGGGAAACATTCACCCCCACTGCCATGGCACCTTTAAAAATCTGTTTAAACTGCGGGCCAAAAAGATGAAAAAGGAAAAAAGGTAGATCGGAAGATCTATCGAGAACGCAAGATGCCACCTTAAATTTAGGAAGCTTCTCCAGTCCCAGAAACAATTATTGTCCACTGGGACAAGCAATTGGAGCAGAGATTGCTTGTCACCATGTTATTTGCAACGCAATCTGCGACTTTTCCCTGCCAAAGCCAGGTCTAAAAAAAAAAAAAAAAAAAAAAAGTTGGCGTGGGCGGGCTGGCAGGCCCGTTTCATTTATCATTTTCTACACCTGTTTTAGGAGTAGAAAATGATCTAAATTTAAGCCAGTTAGAAAGCAGGCTTACATTTAGACCGGTGCCTCTTCATAACGTCGGCAGATCCACCACCAGTGCAGGGTTCAAGACCAGTGTCTAAAAGGCCGGTCTTAATAAATGACCCCAAACGTTTTTACACTTTGTATAGGCAGATGGAATATGCTATATACTACATAATTCCCAATACTTGCATGCACAAGTTGGTTGGTGTATTTCAGTTTTTTTTGCCATTTCTTTAAAGGTCCTTTTACACTTACCGATTATCTGGCAAATTATTGGGGGATGATCATTTGTATAAACGCTCATTTCTGATAATCTTCCTGTGTAAAAGGTGCTGGCAATCGGTTATCAGGTGATCATGTCTGCTGACACAGAATCATTGCTCCGGTGCAGCAGATCGTGATGTATGAACAAGGATCTTCTGTGCTGGAACAATGATTTTCTACGGGAACAAGGGATCGCTGTATTGATTGCTTGTCCCTGATCAGCGGAGGTGATTGCTGGATGTAAATACGATGCAATGATGATCCGACAGGGATCAGGAGCGTATGCTTAGTTGCAGATAATCTGTCAGATGATTGGTCCATGGAAATTATCTTGTCACCTCCCCTGACATGTCTGTTTTAGGAACAACTTGCATTCCCGGTGTAATAAAAATTCTCCAGCATCTATTCTTATGACTATGCAATTCTTCTATTATTCCTATTAGAATCCAGTCAGTGCTGCCTCCCCCCCCCCCCCCCTCCCCAGATGGACCTTTATTCGAAAATGCTGGCAAATAATTTATAAACCTCTAGTAGGAAGAATAGAGGAACAGCTCAAGAGCTGCAGATTTAGGGCTCATGCACAACATAATTTTTTCAGCTTCCGTTTTTTTTTTGCCCGTATGCAGAACCATTCACTTCAATGGGGCTGGGAAAAAAAAAATTTAAATACAGTGTATTCAGTACCCGTAATGTTCTATTATTGTCCGCATTACCGACAAGGATAGTACTGTTCTATTAGGGGCCGGCCGCTCCGTTACCCAAAACGCACACAACTGGTATCTGTTTTGCAGATCCGCAATCTGCACACCGCAAAACAACAACAGTGGTGTGCAGCAGCCCTTATTAGTACATAAGGAATGCAAGTAGTTACTAAGATATAAATAAAATCACAGATATTTAATTGAAAATAAGATTTATTTTCAAAATATATTAAGAAAATCCAGAAACAAATGGAGATTATTAAAACAGAATTGATTTCATTAGTGCAATGCACATTTCTTGTAACAAAAATACGAGAGCTTGTTCCAAGAGACTTCCCGGAGATCTGCTCCCTCTTCAGGCCGGAGACTCCATGGTGACCATCATGGCAGAGTCCAGAGGGGAATCCAAACTCAGTCTGTCCATTGCCAAGCACAGACCGAGAGTGACAATCCCCTGCACGGTGTACCTCTCACTGTACTGAGGGCCTCCCAAATCCCGGCTATTTACAGTCATCATAAAAGCAAATCTACAAAATACTGATCATTAAAATTGCATCTTTTCCCTTCTTGATATGAGTGAAATGTCCAACATCGCCCAATTTCCTGAGGACATGGCTGACGTGCTACCTCAACGAATCAACTCTGGAACAGAAAACAGAAAACCAATTAATGCTGGTGCACATTGAAGCGGAGTGTGAGGTCTGTGTGTAAATATATACTCTGGACAACAGAGGGCGCTACAATCCTATGTTTCTGCAATAACTACAGGTTCACTACGCTTCGTGCCAAGTCCAAAGACCAGAGAAATCATCATACTGGTCCAATAAAACATTTGGCCTTTGCTACCAATGACGTTTGATAATCTGTACGACCCAGCCCAATGGCTATCACCCGGCTCTGGGTCATCCGTTTCACCAGAGGTTTAACTCTTCATAGGCGAGGAGAACCAAAAAGTACTAATTAGGGGGACATTTATAAAGATTAGCGTATTACATGTTGGTATTAATATGTCCCCCACTGGCATCAGATGTGCCACAATTCCTAGGAGGCACAAATGCCGGAATTGTTGTGCATCAGTGCATGTCCTTGCACTAAAACGGCAATCTACACCAGGGTTAAGTGTGTGTGTGTGTGTGTGTGTGTGTGTGTGTGTGTGTGTGTGTGTGTGTGTGTGTGTGTGTGTGTGTGTGTGTGTGTGTGTGTGTGTGTGTGTGTGTGTGTGTGTGTGTGTGTATTTTTTATTTATTTTTTGTGTGTGTGTCTGTTTATTGGGGTGCCGTTTTTAGTCCTTAACTTTCTAGTAAAGTTTCCAGGAAAATTTCTGGTAAAACTGCCACACCCAGAGCATGCTGCAATTTAAAAACGCTCCGGGAGCAAAAAGTGCTAGGAATCTCTCTTAAAATGGCACATACAAAAAAAAAAATTTGGAGGGAGTCTTATAATTTTATATTGACTAACATGCCCAACATCTGGCTATAGCATGTAAAGGAAAAAAAATTAGATTACACTAATCGTTTTTTTTTGGAGCCTATGACAGCACCCCTGCAGAGACCACTTCCTCAGGACAGGAAACAGGAACCAGAACCACTTTAAAAGAGGGTCCACCCCCTCTACCCCCAGTCCTTTTCCAAGAACTAAGGAACATAACATTTCAATAAAGCTAATCATTTCTACATCCCTTTCTTTCTCCCTCTTATTATTTTTATATTATTCCAAAAAAAAAAAAAAAAAAGGAAGTTTTTAGTCTATTATAAATATTAGGGGAAGGGAATTAGCCAGGTGCTGTCATAGGCTCAAACTGATTACCGGTAAGTTTAATCTAATTTTTCCCCTTCGCCTATGACAGCACCCCTGGAGATTAGGCGAGAATAATCTAGGGTGGGACAACAGCTTGGAGCACCTTACGGCTAAAAGTAAGGCCCTCATTAGAAGGCAGCTGAAGTCTATAGTGTCTGAAAAATGTATGTGGGGAACTCCAGGTGGCAGCCCTACAAATCTGCTCTATAGAAGCGGAGGCCCTCTCTGCTCAAGAAGTGGAGACTGATCTAGTAGAGTGAGCTCCGAACCCCGAGGGCAGAACAACTCCCTTAGGAAGAGTACGCTAAGTAAATAGCCCGTCTAATCCACCTAACAATGGTCTGAGAAGAAGCAGCAAAGCCCTTCTTCGCAACTTGGAATAAAAGCAACAGACGGAGGAGGACCTCCAAGGCTGAGTGACCTGTAGACATTGAATTATATACCTCCCAATATCTAAACAATGAAATTCTGATTCCCTAATTTTCTGGAGAAGCACAGAAGGAGGGTAAAACTATCTCATGGGAACGGTGAAAATGGGAAGAGAGACCTTCGGTAAAAAAGAAGGATCAGGAGAATCACCACCCGATCCTCAGATATTCTCAAGTAAGGCTGGACAATGGAAAGTGCTGCGATCTCACTAAGGCTGGGTTCACACGGGCGTCGCGTTTTGGCTCCGGATGCATCCCGGGTGCATTGCGGCAAACCCGCGCGAGTAGGTACGCCATTGCAGTCAGTTGTGACTGCGATTGCGTTCTGTTGTTCAGTTTTAAAAAAAACTGAATGTTGTACCCAGACCCGGACTTCTTCACTAAAGCTCAGGTTTGGGTTAGGTGGTGTTGTGTAGATGTAATTATTTCCTCTTATAACATGGTTATAAGGGAAAATAATAGCATTCTTTAAAGGGCTTCTGTCAGCCCACTAAACCGTTTTTTTTTGGCTAATAATAATCCCTACACTGAGAGCTCCCTATACATAAGCTAAATATTCATTTTGGTTCAGTAGATTTTGTTAAAAAGCTATTTTTTTAATATGTAATTATCCTCAATGCGCCTGCGCCGATGACGTCACATCTACACCCGGCGCAGGCGCATTGAGGATGGAGCGGCCGAGAGTGCGCCTGCGCCGATTAAAGACAGGTACGGCCCAGGCGCGATATTTTGAATTCAAACAGGGCCAGCAGAGAACGATTCCGTTCCCTGGCCCTGTCAATCACACAGCGGAGGTGGCGTCATTAGGAGCGGAGGATGCGGCTGCTACCAGCAAGTAGCCGCCCTACTTGCTGGAAGCAAGGTAATTTACATATTTAAAAAAATAGCTTTTTAACAAAATCTACTGAACCAAAATGAATATTTAGCTTATGTATAGGGAGCTCGCAGTGTAGGGATTATTATTAGCCAAAAAAAAACAAAAAACGGTTTAGTGGGCTGACAGAAGCCCTTTAATACAGAATGCTTAGTACAATGTCAATTGAGGGTTAAAAAATAAAATAAAAAAATGGACCATGTGATGTGACGTCACCACGGGTCTTTTAGCCGGCAGCTCATGATTAAAAGTAGTAAGAAGAGATCGGCAACTACGCGATCAAGGAGGAGGAGGCGAGTTAATTTAAAAAAAAAAAATTTAACCCTCAATTGACCTTGTACTAAGCATTCTGTATAAAAGAATGCTATTATTTTCCCTTATAACCGTGTTATAAGGGAAAATAATACAGTGAATAGACTTTCATCTTAGCAACCATGCGTGAAAATCGCACCGCATCTGCACTTGCTTGCGATTTTCACTCAGCCCCATTCACTTCTATGGGGCCTGCGTTGCGTGGAAAACGCACAATATAGAGCATGCTGCGATTTTCACGCAACGCACAAGTGATGCGTGATAATCACCGCTCATGTGCACAGCCCCATAGAAATGAATGGGTCCGGATTCAGTGCGGGTGCAATGTGTTCACCGCACGCATTGCACCCGCCCGGAAATCTCGCCAGTGTGAACTCAGCCTAAGGTCCCTTTCACACGAGCGCGATTTCCGCGTGACGTGAACACACAGCACCCGCACTGAATCCTGACCCATTCATTTCAATGGGTCTGTGTACATGAGTGTTGTTTTTTACGCATCAGTTATGCGTTGCGTGAAAATCGCAGCATGTTCTATATTCTACGCTTTTCACACAGCCCTGGCCCAATAGAAGTCAATGTGGCTGCGTGAAAAACGCATTGCATCTGCAAGCAGGTGCGGGTGCGATGCGTTTTTCACCGATTGTTGCTAAGAGATGTTTGTAAACCTTCAGTTTTTTATCACGCGCGTGAAAAACGCATCAAGACGCATTGCACCCGCGTGGAAAAAAACTGAACAACTAAACGCAATCGCAGACAAAACGGACTGAACTTGCTTGCAAAATAGTGCGAGTTTCACTGAACGCACCCTGAACGCATCCAGCCCCAATTCGCAACGCCCGTGTGAAAGGGGCCTAACTCTCCTAGCGGAGGTAATGGCTAAGATAAACACAAGTATAAGGCCTCATGCACACGACAGTTTTTTCACGGCCCGCAAAAACGGGGTCCGTGATCCGTGACCGTTTTTTCGTCCGTGGGTCTTCCTTGATTTTTGGAGGATCCACGGACATGAAAAAAAAAGTCGTTTTGGTGTCCGCCTGGCCGTGCGGAGCCAAACGGATCCGTCCTGAATTACAATGCAAGTCAATGGGGACGGATCCGTTTGATGTTGACACAATATGGTGCCATTTCAAACGGATCCGTCCCCATTGACTTTCAATGTAAAGTCTGGAGTTCTTTTATACCATCGGATTGGAGTTTTCTCCAATCCGATGGTATATTTTAACTTGAAGCGTCCCCATCACCATGGGAACGCCTCTATGTTAGAATATACTGTCAGATATGAGCTACTTCGTGAACCTCAGATCCGACAGTATATTCTAACACAGAGGCGTTCCCATGGTGATGGGGACGCTTCAGGTTAGAATACACTACAAACTTTGTACAAGACTGCCCCCTGCTGCCTGGCAGCACCCGATCTCTTACAGGGGGATATGATGGCACAATTAACCCCTTTAGGTGCGGCACCTAAAGGGGTTAATTGTACTATCATATTCCCCTGTAAGAGATCAGGGCTGCCAGGCAGCAGGGGGCAGCCCCCCCCTCCCCAGTTTGAATATAGTTGGTGGCACAGTGTGCCCCCATCGCCCCCCCTCCCTCCCTCTATTGTATTAAATCGTTGGTGGCACAGTGTGCCAACCACCATCGGCCCCCCTCCCTCCCTCTATTGTATTAAATCGTTGGTGGCACAGTGTGCCAACCACCATCGGCCCCCCTCCCTCCCTCTATTGTATTAAATCGTTGGTGGCACAGTGTGCCAACCACCATCGCCCCCCCCCCCCTCCCTCTATAGCAGTAACATTGGTGGCAGTGTGCGGTCTCAACAGTAGAAGATTCATACTTACCTGCTTGCTGCTGCGATGTCTGTGTCCGGCCGGGAGCTCCTCCTACTGGTAAGTGAAAGGTCTGTGCGGCGCATTGCTAAAGACCTGTCACTTACCAGTAGGAGGAGCTCCCGGCCGTTCACAGACATCGCAGCAGCAAGCAGGTAAGTATGAATCTTCTACTGTTGAGACCGCACACTGCCACCAATGTTACTGCTATAGAGGGAGGGCGGGGGCGATGGTGGTTGGCACACTGTGCCACCAACGATTTAATACAATAGAGGGAGGAAGGGGGGCCGATGGTGGTTGGCACACTGTGCCACCAACGATTTAATACAATAGAGGGAGGGAGGGGGGCCGATGGTGGTTGGCACACTGTGCCACCAACGATTTAATACAATAGAGGGAGGGAGGGGGGGGGCGATGGTGGAGGCACACTGTGCCACCAACGATATTCAAACTGGGGAGGGGGGGGGCTGCCCCCTGCTGCCTGGCAGCCCTGATCTCTTACAGGGGAATATGATAGTACAATTAACCCCTTTAGGTGCCGCACCTGAAGGGGTTAATTGTGCTATCATATCCCCCTGTAAGAGATCGGGTGCTGCCAGGCAGCAGGGGGCAGTCTTGTACAAAGTTTGCAGTGTATTCTAACTAGAAGCGTCCCCATCACCATGGGAACGCTTCTGTGTTAGAATATACTGTCGGAAATGAGTTTTCACGAAGTGAAAACTTAGATCAGAAAAAGCTTTTATGCAGACGGATCTTCGGATCCGTCTGTATGAAAGCAACCTACGGCCACGGATCACGGACACGGATGCCAATCTTGGGTGCATCAGTGTTCTTTCACGGACCCATTGACTTGAATGGGTCCGTGAACCGTTGTCCGTCAAAAAAATAGGACAGGTCATATTTTTTTGACGGACAGGATACACGGATCACGGCCTCGGCTGCAAAACGGTGCATTTTCCGATTTTTCCACGGACCCATTGAAAGTCAATGGGTCCGCGAAAAAAAACGGAAAACGGCACAACGGCCACGGATGCACACAACGGTCGTGTGCATGAGGCCTAAGGGAGAGACTCTTTGGGGAAATCGTACTGATAGGCTCAAAGGGATCTGAAGTGAGAGCTGAAAAGCACCAAGTTTAAATCCCAGGGAGGAACCCCATCTTTACAGACTGGGGATAACTTAGGCTACTTTCACACTTGCATTTGGTGCGGATCCGTCATGGATCTGCACATACGGATCCGCATCGATAATACAACCGCGTGCATCCGTTCAAAACGGATCCGTTTGTATTATCTTTAACATTGGCCAAACGGATCTGTCTTGAACACCATTGAAAGTCAATGGAGGGGCGGATCCGTTTTGCATTGTGTCAGTGAATCAGTTTGCCTCTGCATAGTCAGGCGGACAACAAAATGCTGCAAGCAGAGTTTTAGTGTCCGCCTCCAGAGCGGAATAGAGACTGATCGGAAGCAAACTGATGCATTCTGAGCGGATCCTTATCCATTCAGAATGCATTAGGGCAAAACTGATCAGTTGTGGACCGCTGCTGAGAGCCCTGAACGGATCTCACAAACGGAAACTAAAACGCCAGTGTGACAGTAGCCTAGCATACTGCAGTCACAAACCTCTTAACCCACGGATGATCAGCTAAACTCCAATAAGGCACTTAATGCTGAAATCTGCACTAAAGTGCTAGGTCTAAGCTTTTTTTCACCATCCCTCTTGTAAAAAAATCCAATACAGGTGGAATGTCTGGAACCTCTAGAACATTCACTGGTCTATTGGCAAATCTGTAAAAAGCCCTCCAAACTCTCAAATAGATATCAGAAGTGACCTTCTTACGACTCGCCAACAGAGTGGTGATAACATCCTCTTTTCCTCAAAATTTCCCTTTCAACAGCCAGGCAGTTAGGTAAAAATTTTGTACTTCTGGGTGAAAGATTGGACCCCGAGCCAGAAGTCCCTGAAATTCGGACAGAAGCCAAGGGGTGGCTCCATCCTGTGGAGCCAAGAAAACCAAACCCTCCTTGGCCAAAAGAGAGCCATCACTATGACCGTGGCACTTTCTTCCCTGATCTTCCCGAGGACTCTTGGTAACAGCTTTAGAGGGGGAAAAGGCATAGAGAAGGCCTCCCTCCCAGGATTGAGCAAATGCGTCCACTGCCTTTGGATGCTCCTTCAGGGGAAAGGGAAAAGAAACCCTTTACCTTTCTGTTTGACCTGGTGGCAAAAAGAGCTCTCTCCAGGACACCCCATATGGCTGAAATCTGATTGAACACCACCTGGACTAGGGACCATTCCCCCTGGCATAGATGATGACAGCTGAGGAAATCTGCTTTTAACATTGTCTGCCCAAAATTTGGTGACTGAGGGACATCAGACCCGGAGTTCTGGTACCTCCCTGCCTGTTGATGTAGGCTACTGCTGTCATATTGTCTGAGTAGATTCTGACGTTTCTGCCTCTGATGATCGGGAGACTCTGCGTCAAGACTAAACGGATTGCATTCAGTTCTTTGAAATTGAGAGACTGAGACAGGGAATTGTCGTCCCAGCTCCCTTGTAACGGAAGTGACCCCGTATGGGCTGGCACCCGTGTGACTTAGGGGGTTTCTGAGACTTTAATACTGATGACACACACATACATACATATATATTTTTAGATGGGTCATCAGTATCTTATTGGTGGGGGTCTGACACCCAAGACCCCCCCCCCCCCTTTCACACAATCAGCTGTTTAAGAAGGCAGTAGCGCCGCAGCCTCCTCTCAGCTTTTCCTAGGCCGGTGACGACATGTTTATCCGTCACATGGCCTTGGCGCAGCTCAGCACCATTAAAGTGAATGGGGCTGAGCTGCGATACCAATTACAACCGCTATACAATGTACGTCGCTGTGCTTGGTAAACTGTAAGCTCACAGTTGGCCCCCACCGATCAGATACTGATGACCTATCTAGTGGATAGGTCATCAGTACTAAGGCCTTGGAAAACCCTTTTAAGAACTACCACATAGCCCTGAAGGGAACATCCACCAATATATATTCTAAGGATAGGTCAGCAATATTACATCAGTGCAGGTCTGAATCTCGACATCGCCCGCGGATCAGCAGATTGAAGGGGCCATGGCACAGGTCTCTATTTTAGTACTATGAAGGCAGCGGGGTGCCTAGAATCAAACCTCTATACAAATACTAATCACCTAACAAGCCATCAATTGTGTACTACTCTTAAAGGGGGATGTCCTGACGTATATACTGATGACCTATCCTCAGGATAAATCATCAATAAATATCTCATTGACGGGGGTCCAACATCCGGCACCCCCGCCAATCAGCTGTTTGGTGAGCGCTGCTTCCTGGCCATTGCGTTGTGCGCCGTCTCCAGTTTGCTGGTGCCCCATCCCTAGTGTTTGCACTTGGCCGCTCGGTCTGTAAGGAGTACGAATATAGAGACGGAAGACTTGGTGGTGAAGGCCTCCGCTCACGCTGTGCTCACTCACCTTATAATTATGTACATTATCTGGTCGGGGTGGGTGACATAAATCCTGTAAAGGAAACAGAAGACAACTGTTACATGGCGGTCGCCTGACACAGCGAGGTCCCCCGTACAGAGGCGGCGATCAGCAGCCCACACACCTGTCTCCCCACTGGTACATGGATCTGTCCTGGAACAAATGGCAAAGGAAAAGCCACATACTGATCGTCTCCATCCAAAATATGACGACCACGAACCAGATGGAGGAGAGGAGAAAAAACTCACACACCATCCTGCCTCCGTCCCACCCGGAAACGGCCGCTGATACCCCTACAGTCCCTGCAAGAGAACAGAGGATTACAGGAGGGCACACGCATCGCCTTATCATCTGTAGGTCTCAGAATACAAAGTTTCAATTCACTAACAGCAAGCAGAGATCTTACAAATGGTAGCAGAACATTTCACTAGACTGTAGCATTTTCTGCGCATTTCCTCTCTGTGCAGGCGAGTTCTTCCTAGTTTTAGCCAATCCGGTATCTCCCTGTGTCTGCGCACAGCATGCGGTCACACAGACACCTAGAGAAGCTGCAGCAATCAGTTACGGTACATTCACACAACAGTGAAAACAATGGATACACTGTCCCATTTTCCCTGGCCTTTTGCATCCGTGTGTGCATCCATTTTCTGTCGTTTTGCATTCATTTTTAACTGATGTTCAAGACGGCCACTAAAAATGGATGAATTTCATTGCCTTTAAGACCAACCTCTGCAGCATACAGTGGATATACAAAGTCTACACACCCCTGTTAAAATGTCAGGTTTCTGTGCTGTAAAAAAAAAAATGAGCCGATTCATCCCAGCTCTTCAAAATAGCCTCCACACGGGCTATCGAGTTGTCCATACCCGACATTAACTTAGCGCCTTGGCGAGATAAAGGGGTCGTCACTATTTCCCAACTGATAGCTGACCACTCAATTCTCCCGTTTCCTACCATTCAAAGTGCTTTTGCATTACCTCACTCTGAATTTTTCACATATTTAAGAATACGTCACTTCCTTTCAAAGACCCTTCAATCCCCTCCACAGATCAACTCATCCGTGATGCGATTATTCCAGTTTCCCTCCCTGTTCAGAAAACACTCCACAAGATCACTTTATGACATACTGGGGGATAAAGCTTCTTTTGTTAAATCCCCTCCTGTCCTCAGATGGGAAAGGGATCTAAATAGGACCTTTTCAGAGGACTCATGGACTGATGCTATTGGATTTGTAGCTTCAAATTTCAAGTGTGTCACTCACTATGAGGCAGGTCTAAAAACCATCCTACATTGGTACTTTACCCCCCAGAGACTTCATATAATTTATCCTTCTACATCGCCATACTGTTGGAGAAACTGTGGAGGAGGCGGATCCTTACTCCATGTCCTATGGTCATGTCCCATCCTAAACGACTATTGGAAGTCAGTCTTCCGTTTGGTTTCAAATTTAGCGAGGCGGAAAATAGACCCATCCCCTGAGTTAGCCTTGTTGTTTATTGGGATTAAGGAAATACCGCTCCCGAATAGACACATTGTAGGCCATGTTTTGCTCAGCGCCAAATTGGTAGTTACCCGGCACTGGAAAAGTCAGATCCCTCCTTCGATTTTCGAAGTTATACAAGAGATTAATCAGACTTGCAGGTATGAACATTCATTACCCCCATCAACCATACCCATTAAATTGAGACAGGCGACTTGGAGTGAGTGGATCAGTAGTCCCTTCTACTCCCCTTGAGGAGGGAGTCCAGGATACAGGCGGAAGCAGCGGAGATACAGCTGAAATACGATACGGGTATTTCTTAACCCTTCCTTATGTGTGTTCCTCCCCCATCCCTCCGTTATTTCCTCTTCCCTAGAGGAGGCCTTACCCTAGGTTGCTCTGTGGTTATCCACAGCTCTTGGTTTGATCTGTTTATACTGTTGGTGTATACGGCGGCATGGCCTATGCTGCGGAATGTGGATAACACCTGTAGGTGTTTTGGCGTTACACCTGGGTTACTGCTGATATGTACGGTTATGGTGTATTGTGCATTATTGTGTGGCAGTGGCTGCGCCCACTGATGTATTGTCATAACGCACCTTCTCTCATCTGACTACTGTGATGGTGTCTATGTCCGAATACTTCTTTGTTTATTGATAAAATAAAAAAAACTATTGAAACTAAAAAAAATGAGCCAAAGATAAATCATTTCAGAACTTTTTCAACCTTAAGGGTCCATTCACACGTCTGCAATTCTGTACCGCATTTTGCGGAATTACGGACCCATTCATTTCTATCCAGATCCGGACTTCCAGGTCCGCAATTCCGTTCCCGAAAAAAAAAAATATATAGAACATGTCCTATTCTCGTCGGCAATTGCGGACAAGATTAGGCATTTTCTATTATAGTGCCGGCGATGTGCGGTCCGCAAAATGCGGAACGCACATTCCGGGTGTCCGTGTTTTGCCGATCCGTGGCCCCCCAAAACACATACGGATGTGTGAATGGACCCTTAATGTGACCTATAAACTGTACCACTCAGTTGAAACAAAACAGAAAGGTGGAGGGAAGAAAACAAAAAAAAAAACTAAAATAATGTGGTTGCATAAGTGTGCACACCCTTCTATAACTGGGGCTGTAGCTGTGTTCAGAATTAAGCAAAAACAAATCCTGTTAAATAGGAGTCAGCATACACCGGCCATCATTTAAAGTGCCTCTGATTAACCCCAAATAAAGTTCTGCTGCTCTAGTTGGTCTTTCCTGAAATTTTCTTCTTAGGCTAGTTTCAAACTAGCGTTCGGCTGTCCGCTCGTGAGCTCCGTTTGAAGGCTCTCACGAGCGGACCCGAACGCTTCCATCCAGCCCTGATGCAGTCTGAGTGGATGCGGATCCGCTCAGAATGCATCAGTCTGGCGGCGTTCAGCCTACGCTCAGCAGGCGGACACCTGAACGCTGCTTGCGGATCCGTCCAGACTTACAATGTAAGTCAATGGGGACGGATCCGTTTGAAGATGCCACAATATGGCTCAATCTTCAAGCGGATCCGTCCCCCATTGACTTTCAATGTAAAAGTCTGGACGGATCCGCTCAGGCTAATTTCACACTTAGCTTTTTTTTGCCAATATAATGCAGACGGATCCGTTCTGAACGGAGCCACCGTCTGCATTAATATGATGGGATCCGTTCAGAACGGATCCGATCGAACGCTAGTGTGAAAGTAGCCTTAGTCGCATCCCACAGCAAAAGCCATGGTCCTCAGAGAGCTTCCAGAGCATCAGAGGGATCTCATTGTTAGAAGGTATCAGTCAGGAGAAGGGAACAAAAGAATTTCCAAGGCATTAGATATACCATGGAACACAGTGAAGACATCATCAAGTGGAGAAAATATGGCACAACAGTGACATTACCAAGAACTGGACGTCCCTCCAAAATTGATGAAAAGACAAGAAGAAAACTGGTCTGGGAGGCTACCAAGAGGCCTACAGCAACATTAAAGGAGCTGCAGGAATATCTGGCAAGTACTGGCTGTGTGGTACATGTGAAAAATCTCCCATATTCTTCATATGTCTGGGCTATGGGGTAGAGTGGCAAGACAAAAGCCTTTTCTTACGAAGAAAAACATCCAAGCCGGGCTACATTTTGCAAAAACACATCTGAAGTCTCCCAGAAGCATGTGGGAAAAGGTGTTATGGTCTGATGAAACCAAGGTGGAACTTTTTGGCCATAATTCCAAAAGATATGTTTGGTGCAAAAACACTGCACATCACCAAAAGAACACCATGCCCACAGTGAAGCATGGTGGTGGCAGCATCATGCCAAGGGGCTGTTTTTCTTCAGCTGGAACTGGGGCCTTAGTTAAGCTAGAGGGAATTATGAACAGTTCCAAATACCAGTCAATATTGGCACAAAACCTTCAGGCTTCTGCTGGAAAGCTGAACATCAAGAGGAACTTCATCTTTCAGCATGACAACGACCCAAAGCATACATCCAAATCAACAATGGAATGGCTTCACCAGAAGAAGATGAACGTTTTGAAATGGCCCAGCCAGAGCCCAGACCTGAATCTGATTGAAGATCTGTGGGGTGATCTGAAGAGGCTGTGCCCAGGAGATGCCCTCGCAATCTGACAGTGCAATCTGAGTGTTTTTGCAAAGAAGAGTGGGCAAATCTTACCAAGTCAAAATGTGCCATGCTGATAGACTCATACCCAAGACGACTGAGTGCTGTAATAAAATCAAAAGGTGCTTCCACAAAGTACTAGCTTAAGGGTGTGCACACTTATGCAACCATATTATTCTATTTTTATATTTTTTCTTCCCTCCACCTAAAAGATTTCATTTTTATTTTTTTTAAATTGAGTTGTACAGTTTATAGGTCACATCAAAGGGGGAGAAAGTTATGAAATTATTTATCTTTGTCTCATTTTTTGCATCACAGAAACCTGACATTTATGTGGGTGGGTGTGTAGACTTTATATCCACTGTATATAATGCCCACTGTATTGCCCCCAGTATCTAGTGGCCCCCCTGTAGTGCCCCCCATACAGGCCCCAGTATAATGTATATAGTACCCCCACAGTGCCCTCTGTATATAGAATGCCCCCAGACCCCATATTGCCCCCCTCCTCCCTATAATGGCAGCAAATAAAATAAAATCTAAATACCTCGCCATAGGCAGTCCCGGGAACACCAGGCGCTCCCAGCGTGATCATGTGACGTGACAACACTGGGTCCTGCTGCCTCCAGTGCAGAGCGAGTGTTTCCAGGACTGCCTGTGGTGGGGCGTGTATATTTTTATTTTTTAACTCTCTACTTTCCGCCTCACTCATGTACATCATTTTAACGGCCATTAGATGAGTGCAATCCTGTCTACAAAGTGTTCAAAACAAAACAGGCCTATGATATCAATGGGGTCTGTCTGGCAGGGAAACTGCGATGCCGTTTTTCAGTCATGTGAATGTACCCTTAGCTATCCTCTATCCTGTGGACAGGGTACAACTTGCAAAATTGGCACAACTTCTTTAAAGATCTGTTTGCTGAAAACAAATAGAAACCTTGTTCAGATCAAACATTTACTTTTCCATCATGCTTTTACATTCGCTACAAGTCCTCCAGAATGAAAGACCCTCTTTCTAGCCGAAGCACAGAGCTGCTAATCACAGGTCACACTACGTTTTTTCCGACAGAATAAAAATAATCCCTTTTGGATTTTTGAGAAATATTTTTAGCCAACGAGGAGTACGAAATAAGACCCGGCGTGGCTGGGGGGTGGGGGGCGGGTGGTCTGGGCCTAATAAGACCCAGCACGGCAGGGGGTGGGGTATAATAAGACCCAGCGCGGCAGGGGGTGGGGTATAATAAGACCCGGAGTGGTGGGGGGGGTCCGGGGCTAATAAGACCCGGAGTGGCTGGGGGGGGGGTCTGGGGCTAATAAGACCCGGAGTGGCTGGGGGGGGGGTCTGGGGCTAATAAGACCCGGAGTGGCTGGGGGGGGGGGGGGGTCTGGGGCTAATAAGACCCGGAGTGGCTGGGGGGGGGGGGGTCTGGGGCTAATAAGACCCGGAGTGGCTGGGGGGGGGGGGTCTGGGGCTAATAAGACCCGGAGTGGCTGGGGGGGGGGGGGGGTCTGGGCTAATAAGACCCGGAGTGGCTGGGGGGGGGGGGGGTCTGGGGCTAATAAGACCCGGAGTGGCTGGGGGGGGGGGGGGTCTGGGGCTAATAAGACCCGGAGTGGCTGGGGGGGGGGGGGGTCTGGGGCTAATAAGACCCGGAGTGGCTGGGGGGGGGGGGGGGTCTGGGGCTAATAAGACCCGGAGTGGCTGGGGGGGGGGGGGTCTGGGGCTAATAAGACCCGGAGTGGCTGGGGGGGGGGGGGTCTGGGGCTAATAAGACCCGGAGTGGCTGGGGGGGGGGGGGTTCTGGGGCTAATAAGACCCGGAGTGGCTGGGGGGGGGGGGTCTGGGGCTAATAAGACCCGGAGTGGCTGGGGGGGGGGGGTCTGGGGCTAATAAGACCCGGAGTGGCTGGGGGGGGGGGGTCTGGGGCTAATAAGACCCGGAGTGGCTGGGGGGGGGGGGTCTGGGGCTAATAAGACCCGGAGTGGCTGGGGGGGGGGGGGTCTGGGGCTAATAAGACCCGGAGTGGCTGGGGGGGGGGGGTCTGGGGCTAATAAGACCCGGAGTGGCTGGGGGGGGGGGGTCTGGGGCTAATAAGACCCGGAGTGGCTGGGGGGGGGGGGTCTGGGGCTAATAAGACCCGGAGTGGCTGGGGGGGGGGGGGGTCTCGGAGCTAATAAGATCCGGAGTGGCTGGGAGGGGGGGGGTCTCGGAGCTAATAAGATCCGGAGTGGCTGGGAGGGGGGGGGGGGGTCTGGGGCTAATAAGACCCGGAGTGGCTGGGGGGGGGGGGGGGGTCTGGGGCTAATAAGACCCGGAGTGGCTGGGATGGGGGGGTCTGGGGCTAATAAGACCCGGAGTGGCTGGGATGGGGGGGGGGGGGGGGTCTCGGAGCTAATAAGACCCGGAGTGGCTGGGAGGGGGGGGGGGTCTCGGAGCTAATAAGACCCGGAGTGGCTGGGAGAGGGGGGGGGGGGGGTCTCGGAGCTAATAAGACCCGGAGTGGCTGGGAGGGGGGGGGGCTCGGAGCTAATAAGACCCGGAGTGGCTGGGAGGAGGGGGGGGGGGGCGTCAGAACTAATAAAACCCGGAGTGGCAGGGAAGGGGGGGGGGGGGTCAGAGCTAATAAGACCCGGAGTGGCTGGGGGGGGGGTCGTGTCGGAGCTAATAAGACCCGGAGTGGCTGGTGGGGGGGGCTCGGGGCTAATAAGACCCGGCGTAGCGGGGGGCGGCTAAAAAGGCTGTTCCATTACAACTTATCCACAGGACAGGAGCAGCGGACACATACATGCTGCCCCATTCAGTGGGTGAGTACAATCGCTCTATGGCAGTCCCAGTTCCATGTGGCAGGGGACATGCATGCGAGCCTGCCACTCCATTCAAACGGGGGAATATAGGCCCTGTTCTTGCGATGCCCCATAACGACAAGAGAGTCGGCTCTAGAGATCAGCTCTGCATGGGGCAGTGGTGTCAGACTGCATCCTGCTCTATCCTTCCAAGCGACGGTGGTCACAGACTACTCCAGCAGGGCACAGCGGGCACCCGACTAAAGACCGATACTACATTAATCAGCCTCCAACAGGCTGCTCGCAGGTTACTTCCAGGTGACAGAGGACGCATGGCGGGGGTATGCACAAAGTGATTGTAAGGAGTAAGGAGAACACTGCTTGGGTTACTATAGGAATAGGGAGGTCCTACTGTATATACAAGGGGAAGGGGGGGCAGCAGTGACTGAAGGAAGCTGAGGAGGCACAGCTGTGAGTACTAGAGGGTGGTCAATACTGTGATGACCACTGGTGAGGGCTCACAGATCACACATCTCCACTCCAGTGGGTTTGGTGTAGGTAATTTTTTTTGGAAAGAGATAAAACCTTTCCTTCTGCGTGTCCGCCTCCATCCTGTAGCACTGTACAGGCACGGAGCGGCATACGTCACCCATAGGCTCCTATGTGTACCACGCACTATACACTCTGCTATTCCATACGGAAGGGATAAAAAGTTGTACTGAAGTAGACCAGTGAGACGAGGCCTCCGCCGGGAGAATAAGGACCTGTGGATACATTTGGGATACTTGCTTGGAGCTTTCCCAATGCGTACGGCAAACGCAGTGTGAATTCTGCTGTACCATTTTACGATATGAAAACCACGCTCTCGCCCGCCGGCCCCGCGCTGGGTCACTCCCGGACACACTCCTTTTGCCCGATATGGGCCCCACCTCAGGGCAGACTGGTGACCGGCTGGCTGCTGCAGTCTTCACACAGTCCAATAGGTAGGTGGCCATGCGTCTGTACATTTAAGGGGGTTCTCCAGCTTTTTAACTAATGTTGGCACCCCACCCCCGCACCTGTGGAGGGAGAGTACTTACCTGTGGGGTACAGCTGCGTTTTCCCACACACCACTCCCCGCTTATAAACTTCCAGCATCGACGGGGGGGGTTGTCACATTTGACGCAGCAGCAGTGACATGTCCCCAAACAGGCATGTGACCAAGGTCTGGCAGGAAGCCATTTGTTAAAGCTGGAGAACCCCTTTAAGATCTGCAGCAGTTGACAGGGAGGCCGGGTCCACGCCCCCATTCCTGCCTGCAGTTTAGGGTCTCAGAGGTGGGGGCTGAGTGTATGACAGCCCATGGATACAGCAATGGTAGTGCACCTATAATCCAAGCTTGCCTAGCAGGACATATGGGAGCACCCCTCCTTTATAAGAGCCCTTGTGTTCTGACCCTGCTCTCTAAGAGGACCACCCCTCTAGAAGACCATTGTCCTCTCACAGAGATTAGAAGACCAAGCCATTCAATAGAACAACGGACCAGGCAGGCGCACACATATCTACACATTACACACGGGCGTACGGCGCTCACCAGGCTGCAGAGGTCCCCAGTGGCCCCCAGGGAACGTAGCGCAGGATCCCCAGCTGAAACCACAGCTGTATCTGGACTGACGCTTCCGCGTTTAGCCCCGCCTTCCGTGCTGCCCATAAGTCTAAGTAAACATGACGTCACTGGCGCGACAGCGGGAGTCACCGCACCACGTGACCTCACCTAGCGCGCTGCTCGTCACATGACCAGTCCTCACCCCCATACACGCCCCTGCTAGTCATGGCCATTGTGCGACTATGGCCCTTGCAGGCTGCCACATACCTATACTTGTGGCCCTTGCAGGCTGTTACATGTGATATAGATAGCACAGGCTGCATTACGGAGCTACATAAAGTGCGGCAGTTTCCCATAGCAACCCATCAGATGGCAGCTCGCAGAATGAAAGCAGCTATGTGAGTGGTTGCTATGGGCAATGCTTATAAATTTCCACAAAGAGTTGCCTAGGTATTTAAAGGGGTTGTCCAGACATACGCTCCTGTCCAGTCTGACATCGGGGCGTGGCGAGAGGCGACTGTATGTGGGTGGTACAGTTGCCAAGGCAACCGCGTGACTCCCAGGGCGTGTTGGGCACATGTCCTATTTAATTAATGCCACCTGTGCACGATCTTCGCTGGGCCTCAGGCGATTGCCTCAGCAACTGTGCCGCTGCGCCTCTCCACGCCTGATGTCAGGCCGAACAGGAAAGCATGCCCCTTGGAAATAAAACGGTGATTAGGTCTCGTGCACACGGCCGTGTCCGTATTTAGGTCCACAAACCACAGATCCGCAAAATAATGATACCTTCCATGTTCACTCCCATCAATAGAAAGGACTTTCTGAAAGCTTTATCCCAGGCCCACTCCATACACACAGCCAGCACCCGGCCGCACTGATGGGGAGTGGCAAACGCGCCACCCCTGTCATTTAACCCCTCAGGTGCAGCAATCAATGGCTCCCTCTGCCTTCCGATCGGAGCCCCAGCAGTGAAATTGTGGTTGCCATGGCAGCATGGACGAGGTACAGCTCAGAATGGAGAGTGTAAAAATCCTAGATCTCTATTAGGGTGAATAGGAGAGGGGATCGATAGATCCCATGTACTAGGTCCCTAAGGGGTCTAATAGTATTTTTTTTTTTTAAAGTACATTTTTTTTTTTTATTCACCATAATATTAAAAGTTTAAATCACCCCCCCTTTCCCAATTTTACATATGAAAATATATAAACAATAAAAAAAATAGGACTTCATGCGCATGCACGAAACTGTACACCGCGCGTGCGCACTTAGATGTAGGTAGATTTTCCAGCGCAAAATGTTCCATCAGATCTCCCTACCCCTGAGTGCGCACGCTCGCACAAATCATCAGGAGCAGTTTATCCTTACCGCAGAGCTGAGTCCAGCACTCAGCTCCGCTGTGTGGTGACCCCAATATCCAGCACTCAGCTCTGCGGTGTCCCCCAATATCCCGCACTCAGCTCTGCTATGTGGTGACCTCAATATTCTGCTCTCAGCTCTGCGGTAAGGATGAACTGCTCCTGATGATTTGTGCGCGCGTGCGCACTCAGGTGTAGGGAGATCTGATGGAACATTTTGCGCTGGAAAATCTACCTACACCTAAGTGCGCACGTATACGGTTTTGTGCATGAGCATGAAGTCCTTCTCCCGCGCACACACCCTCCTCCAGCTGACACCTGAGCGGCAGTGGCACTTCCGGTGCGGCCGCGTCACTTCAGGTATAGCGTTCTGCCAAGGTATAGGAATCTGGCAGAACAGCGGCAGAGAGAAATATATGTATAAACACAGTTGATTTTATTTCATAAAAAAATAGCCCAAAAATATATACATTCAATGATGGTATCTTCTGTCAGTGGGAATAAAAATATAAGTACTCTATAACGATAAATAATATATACAATACTGTCTTATTACATTGTAAATAACATTATAAAGAATAAAATATATATAAAAAGGGGAGGAAATACTAAAAAGTCTCTGCTAGAGGCTAATAAATGGCTGTTGAAAATAGATACAGTATCCCTATGTTGTCAAAGTGTTACCACCATATGAAAAAGTATCAAAAATTTGTTGCCACAATATAGTAATATTGTTGCTATGTGGCAATTTAAATTACTTGTATGTGACAGTTTTAATCACAGTTAGTTTACTTGGATGAAAGTTAATGTGTTCATAGGTGACTTGATATAATCAGATGGAGTCCTCCATCCATAATCCAGCAGTTGATTTGACCAAATCTATTGTGCCAATACTAGTACTGTGAGCGCATCAAAAGTCTGTAAATCCAAAACAGTTCTAATGAAAGCCGTCGGGTATTGTGCCTGTTGTGGCGTCCCACGTGGCAATGATACCCTTACTGCTGGTACCTTTTCTAGCAATCTTGACTGCTGGGTTATGGCTGGTACCCCGTCTGGATCTCCTTTTCGGCATCCCACGTGGGTGTGACATCACAGTGTTCGGCGTCCCACATGTTGTGTTCCGGTCCGTGCGCGGGTTTCCCAGCGCGGCTCTCACAGTTTAAGGGTTGTTCACACGGCCGTGCTGTTTTTTGCAGTCTGCAAAAAAGGATGCCGCCCGTGTGCCTTCCGCAATTTGCGGAACCGAACAGGAGGCTCATTATAGAAATGCCTATTCTTGTCCGCATCTTTTGTGGACCCATTGAAATGAATGGTTCCGTATACGTATGCGGAACGCAGAAAACAGCCCGTATACGGAACGCATAATTAGTTCGTGTTAACGAGCCCTTAATTGGAAGAGATGATTAGTGATGGAAGCGCTTCCAAAGAGGGGGGATTGATCATTTGTCCATCAGATTATAAGAGTACGGGTGAATTTCTACCAGGTAATGGAAAGGATGGACCTATATGTCTCCTTCCTGCAGGTTCCTCTTCTGGTTTTCTCTCCAAAATACATATATGTATATACTACACGTATTCACACGATACATGGGCGTGAGGCCGCAGCAGACCAGCAGCCCGTGCACCTTCCTCGCCGCCTCTCCTCCTACTGTGCATCTTGTCCTGCAAAATATAAACCCTCATTTAGCTATGTTGTGAATGGAAAAATAAAAAAGTTATGGCTATTAGGACATGGGGAGACAAAATGAAAAATTTAAAAATGAAAATAGGCCCGGTCTTTAAGGGGTTAAAACATGGGTGCCGCTCGCGAGCGCAGCAGGTGCTGGGACTAATGTCTGTGATCAACGATAAGGCAGATCACAGACCTTTACCCCTCAGAAGGTGTGGTCAAATGTGACCACAGCATCTGGGAGCTACAAAACCCAGGAGCACGCACTCTCGGGCCTGCAACGGCTCCACCTTGTAGGGACTGGAGGACCCAGCTAGTGCATTGGAGTCTATGAGAGAAGCAATCTAATCATTGCATG
This sequence comes from Bufo gargarizans, assembly GCF_014858855.1. Classification (NCBI taxonomy): domain Eukaryota; kingdom Metazoa; phylum Chordata; class Amphibia; order Anura; family Bufonidae; genus Bufo; species Bufo gargarizans. The sequence goes on along the minus strand of NC_058088.1, from coordinate 25,183,174 downwards.
TTCAAGTTCCCTATGTTTTTTGAAATATTGTATGTATAAAAACTCTAATCACCCCCCATCCCTTTCCCTAAAATCAAAACAGGCAAACAAAAAAATACACATGTGCATTGCCACATGCAAAAACGCCCCATACTATATATATAAGTATAAAGATATTTATCCCATATGGCAAACAGTGAATCGGAAGAAAAAACAAACACAAAATGGTCTCTTTACCTCAATTGAACAAAAACTGATCGGAAATGAACAGAAAAATAAAAAAGTTATGGCCCGGAAAGGCAGTAAAAAAAACTCCGGCAGTGAAGGGATTAATATCTGCAGACCCACTTTACTGAACTGAACTTAGTTTGCCATAGACACTTAGGGTTCATGCCCATTCCGCACCGCGTCGTATCTTGGGAATTGTGGACCCATTCAAGTCAATGGGTCCGCATCCATCCGTGATATGGGATTCACGTGGTGCTAGGAAGGCTCGTTCCCATTGCGGCCTGCTATTGGCTGCTCCCCCCGTCGCCGGATATTTTGATCCGAGTGATGGGGAGATGCAGCAGCTGCAGTGAAGGGGTGCAGGCATTGGGGGGGGGGGGGTCATTATAGGGGTTGGATAACCCCCTTTAAAGGGCTTCTGTCAGCCCACTAAACCGTTTTTTTTTTTTTGTTAATAATAATCCCTATACTGCGAGCTCACTATACATAAGCTAAATATTCATTTTTGTTCAGTAGATTTTGTTAAAAAGCAATTTTTATAATATGTAAAATACCTTGCTACCAGCAGGTAGGGCGGCTACTTGCTGGTAGCAGCCGCATCCTCCTCTCATAATGACGCCCCCTCCGCTGTGTGAGTGACAGGGCCAGGGAACGGGATCGTTCTCTGCTGGCCCTGTTTGAATTCAAAATATCGCGCCTGCGGCGTACCTGTCTCTAATCGGCGCAGGCGCACTGAGAGACGGCCGCTCTGTCGGCCGCTCCATCCTCAATGCGCCTGCGCCGATGACGTCACATCTACACCCGGCGCAGGAGCATTGGGGATGGAGCGGCCGAGAGAGTGGCCGCCTCTCAGTGCGCCTGCGCCGATTAAAGACAGGTACGGCGCAGGCGCGATATTTTGAATTCAAACAGGGCCAGTGGAGAACGATCCCGTTCCCTGGCCCTGTCACTCACACAGCGGAGGGGGCGTCATTAGGATCGGAGGATGCGGCTGCTACCAGCAAGTAGCCGCCCTACTTGCTGGTAGCAAGGTAATTTACATATTATAAAAATAGCTTTTTAACAAAATCTACTGAACAAAAATGAATATTTAGCTTATGTATAGGAAGCTCGCAGTGTAGGGATTATTATTAACCAAAAAAAAATAAAACGGTTTAGTGGGCTGACAGAAGCCCTTTAAGTCCTTGAATTGTCTCATTCTATTCAGATGTTTCAAAGTGATCTCTGATTTTGAGAAAATGAGTGACAACTTTTATTCTCGCACACTGCGATGTCAGTAGATCTTAGTGCAATTTTGTATATTATTGCCACAATTTTTAAAAAGGGTTTCCAGTATTTAAAGGGCTTCTGTCACCCCACTAAACTCTTTTTTTTTTGTTGGGTACTTATAATCCCTATACTGCGATATATCTATACATTATGTTATTAATCATTTTCGTTCAGTAGATAATGCAAAAAACGTACTTTTATAATATGCAAATTACCTGTCTACCAGCAAGTAGGGCGGCTACTTGCTGGTAGCCACCGCAAAAAACCGCCCCCTCCTCCTGTTGATTGACAGGACCAGCAGCAATCTCCCCCTCCGGCTGGCCCTGTCTGCATTTCAAAAATTGCGCACCTGTCTTGATTCGGCGCAGGTGCTCTGAGAGAAGGAGGCTCGCCTCCTCAGCACTCCCTCACCGAAAGAGAAGACGTCATCGGCGCACGCGCACTGAGGGAGTGCTGAGGAGGCGAGCCTCCTTCTCTCAGAGCGCTTGCGCCGAATCATTGGGCAGACTAGATGGGCCAAATGGTTCTTATCTGCCGACACATTCTATGTTTCTATGTTAAGACAGGCGCGCGATTTTTGAAATGCTGACAGGGCCGGCCAGAGGAGGAGATCGCGGCTGGCCCTGTCATTAAACATGAGGAGGGGGCGGTTTTTTGCGGCGGCTACCAGCAAGTAGCCGCCCTACTTGCTGGTAGACAGGTCATTTGCATATTATAAAAGTACGTTTTTTGCATTATCTACTGAACGAAAGTGATTAATAACATAATGTATAGCTATATCGCAGGATAGGGATTATAAGTACCCCAAAAAAAAAAAAGAGTTTAGTGGGGTGACAGAAGCCCTTTAAAGAGATTGGCCACTGTTTGGATGGCCAGACCTGCAAAAGGGAAGCATACTGACCTGCTCCCCGCTGCTGGGTCTCGGCTCCTTTGCTCTCTGTCCTCCGCTGCATCACTTAGGTCCCCTGCTGTTGACATCTGCTTTCACAGAGCTGCACCCAATTACTGGCCACAGCGGTGACCTGCTCCCCCTGCATCGTGTGACCAATTGACTTGATGCAAGTCACTGCTGTGGCCAGTGATTGGCTGTAGCAGTGTCAACAGGGGACCCAAGGGAGGCAGCCAAAGTCGGGGAGTAAAGGGCTCAGGACCCAGCGGCGGGGAGCAGATAAGTATGCTTCCTTTTTACAGGTCTGGCCAGGAGGGGGTTCGCCAAAAACCCTCCAAGAAGTGGCAAACCCCTTTAAAGGGACTGTCTGACTCCAGCAAATGGCATTTATCATGTAGAGAAAGTTAATACAAGGCACTTACTAATGTATTTTTATTATCCATATTGCTTCCTTTGCTGGCTGTAACCATTTTTCCATCACATTATACACTGCTCGTTTCCATGGTTACGACCACTCTACAATCCTGCAGTGGTGGTCGTGCTTGCACGCTATAGAAAAAAAGCGCTAGCCTATGTAAGCTCCCACAATGCTGGCCATCAAAGAGGCCTGTGCTTTTTCCTATAGTGTGCAAGCACGACCACCACTGATGAATTGTAGGGTGGTCGTAACCATGGAAACGAGCAGTGTATAATGTAAGGGAAAAATGAATCCAGCCAGCAAAGGAGGCAATATGGACAATCACAATACATTAGTAAGTGCCTTGTACTAACTTTCTCTACATGATAAATGCCATTTGCTGAAGGGAGACAACCCCTTTAAAGGTGTTCTCCAGGTTTTCTTGAAAGTCTTGCTGTGTGCTGACATGTGGAGGGAAGATCTGGAAAGCTCAGGAGCACATCTGGTCAGGACCTGAGTGGAAGAGTGGGCATCCAGTCTTGGTAGTCACATGAGGTCAGCATATGGCAAGATGTTCAGGATAACCCATAACTTTTGATGATCCGCCATTAAGATAGGTCATCTATATCAGATCGGTGGAGGTCTGTCTCCGGGGACAGCTGTTTTCAGGAGCTGTGGTCAGAACCAGTGATCTCTAGAAGAAGGGTCGTCTGTCATCTGTAGTTAGGGAGTGTGTGTTATTCTTTCTGCACTGGAAAAGGAGGAAAGGTCACTGCCTGTCATTAGGATGAGTCACTGTTCATACACAAAAGACATGAATATTTTATAAGCCTTGGGATTAGGGTGTGACCTGATCAGATATCAAGAGCAAACAGCTTCTAGTTTCACAACCAAAGCTCAAAAGGCTATTCTGGACAATAACCATGCCTCTTTTGGAGAGACAGTCCCTCTTTTTAACCCAAGTCCCTCTGTCCCTCTTTGCTCCTTAAAGGGGTTGTCTCACTTCAGCAAATGACATTTATCATGTAGAAGAAGTTAATACAAGGCACTTACTAATGTATTGTGATTGTCCATATTGCCTCCTTTGCTGGCTGGATTCATTTTTCCCATCACATTATACACTGCTCGTTTCCAAGAGTTACGACCACCCTGCAGTCCAGCAGAGGTGGTCGTGCTTGCATACTATGGGATTTTATTTTTATGCAAATGAGCCATTGGAGCACTGACCCAGCGACACCCCTGGGGATCCAAACACTCCCCCCCCCCCCCCCCCCTTACCTTAGACCTGAAGTCTAGCGCTGAGTTCTCGCGCCTGGGTCTCTTGCACGTCTTCTGCTGTTTGCTCGAGCAGCGAAGATGATTAGTGCGCACACACCGTTCACGCTATTACACCTGGAAGTGGAGGTGACTGCAGATGAAGCCAACAGCGCCTCCGCTTTCGGGTGTAATGACGTCAATGGCACATGCACACTATTTATCTTCGCTGCTTGGCAAGCAGCAGAAGACATGGTGCGCACATGCTAGCGAACCAGTGTGCAGGCGTGAGAAGTCAGCACTAGACGTGAAGTCTAGTGTAGTCAATCTAAGGGGAGGGGGTCGTGTTTGGAACCCCAGGGGTGTTGCCGAAACGGCATAAGCCTGCTTTTTGGTGCTCTAATGGCTTATTTGCATAAACATAAGGCTACACGCACACGACCCTTGTGTGTTTTGCGGTACGCAAATTGCAGATCCGCAAAGCACGGATGGCGTCCGTGTACGTTCCGCAATTTCCAAAACGGCACAGACAGCCATTAATATAACTGCCTATTCTTGTCCACAAAACGGACAAGAATAGGACAGGTTAACAAATTTTTTTGCAGACCACGGAACGGAGCAACGGATGCAGACAGCACACAGAGTGCTGTCCACATCTTTGCGGCCCTATTGAAGTGAATGGGTCCGCACCCGAGCTGCAAAAAATGCTGCTCGGATGCGGACCCAAAACAACGGTCATGTGCATGAGGCCTAAAAGTGTACATTTCTCCAAAATGCAGGCACGTACAAAAAAATAAAATAAAGAAAGGTATTGTTTTACTCAGCTACATCAACCCTACCAGGCTATATTATTGGCTTAAGGGCTCATGCACAAGACTGTGTGTATTTTGCAGTCCGCAAAACACGGATCCGCAAAAAATACGGATGACGTCAGTGTGCATTCCGTATTTTGCAAAATGAAGCAGCTGGAACCTAAGAGAACTGTCCTATCCTTGTCCGTAATGCGGAAAAGAATAAGACATGTTCTATTTTTTTTTCCAGAACGAACATACGGAAAACGGAATGGTTCCGCATACGCCCTGCAAAAAAAAAACGGACACGTAAAAAAATACGTTTGTGTGCATGAGCCCTAATAGGGTTGATTCGGGTGTCGGAGAGTGGTGGGGACAGTGTGACAGTCCTATCCATCTCGTAGTCCTTGCTGAATCCGCATCTCCTCCGTCGTATTTTGCTGGTATTGCACAGCAATAACCTCGTGGCCGGCGAGGAATGTGCAGCTCAGTCCTGATGCCACAGCTCCAAGTCTTATGATTCCCCAGTACCAGATAATTCAGGGTTTCCTCCAGCAAGAATATTTGGGCTTTGACGCCTGTGGACAATACTTGGTCTGTGACGGATATTCTTAGCTTGGTTGGATGCCGCCCCAGACTCAGGGGTGTATTCTCCAGCATGTCACCCTTCCAGCCATGGAGATAAAGGCTCAGGGGTGTATTCTCCAGCATGCCACCTCCTCCAGCTGCGGAGATAAAGGCTCCGTGCCCAGGACACACCTAGTTCTGTATAGTCAGGCTGAAGGCTGCCCAACCGCATTCCAGCTCTCCCAGCTACGCAGACAGTCTTCTCCAAACAGAACCGGGGGACATCATGGACTTCAGTCTGTCTGCAGGTAAGTACCTGATCAGTCCTGGGGAAGGGTCCAGGAAGCTGAGGTATGGCTATGCTGTAGAGCTGCTTTAGCCTCTGTTCCCATTTGGTGAATAATGATGATAAAACAGCTCTGCGGAAATATCTATCCTTTAACCCTATGTGCTAAGTTCTTAAAATGGCACTCTACTTTCATTAAATTTTTGATACGCCATAGGGATGGCTGACGGCTGAGACCCCCACCTATCTCTAGAACGAGGGGAGAGAAGCGGTTGCTTAGTGCAGGACAGAAAGCGAGCCTGTCGTGTGAAGCAAGGAGAGAGAGAGAGAGCGCACTACGCAATCGCTTTTCTCCCCTCGACCAAGAGATCAGTGGGGGTCTCAGCACTCAGACCCCCACCAATCTATGACATATCAAAAGTTTACTGAAAGCACAGCACCACTTTATACCTAAGGATACGGCTCACGAGCGCACACCAAGAGGAAGTGGAGGAGTTAACCCTATATATATCCTCCCCTTGAGGCGTGCTCGGCCCAGCGAGACCTCCCCTATAATTAACCCTTCCCTGCACCCCCCTGCCCTTCAATCAATGACCTCCCACGCTTACCCAGCATGGGAGCCACACCTCTGTTTCCCCTGTATAGACAGAGTCTTGGAGTCGATTAGGACTAGAATTTATTGCTTTATTATGGAGCTCAACGCAGGCAGCTCCTAAGCGCCACCTAGTGGTGGCTATGGGCGTCCAGAATTTTTGGGTTGTGCTAAGGCATCAACTTATCCCCTACCCACAGGATAGGGAATAAGCCTCTAATCGGTGGGAATATGACTGCTGGGACCCCCAAATCCCATGTGCCTGTAAGAGTAGCTGCAGGCATAGCATCCGTGTTGCTGTTTAATTCTCCATGGGATTGCTGGAGATAGCTTAGTGCTGTACTTGGCTATCTCCGGTCGACCCATAGAGACAGAATGGAGTGCAGTACGCATGCTCAGCCTGGTGATCCATTCATAGTGACATACAGGATCCCTGTTCTTGTGATCAGTTAGGGTGCCAGCAGTTGGACCCACACGTATCCTGGGATGTTAATATAGTGGCACAACCGCTTTAAAGGGCACCTGTCACCTCTCTTAACAGGTCTAAATAAATACATTTTTTTTCCCGTAAAATAATAATGCTGGGACATCTTTTCTGAGAAATGAATGTTTTGCCGTTCCTCTCTTAATCCTATTGACAAATAGGATTAGTGATGAGCGAGCACACAAAGGCTATATGCCAAAAGCCAGGTATGTGCAAGCCAACAACCTATCTATGAGACAGATAACAGCCAGCACACCTTACAATGGCAGCCTTGTGCATTATGAGATATTCCAAACCAGCTACAGCAATATAGCGAATATTTTGTAATAATTATGTAGTAAGTCAGTGATAATATCTGACACTGGAAAAGCTGGGTAATAACTCAGTGTAGATCGCGAGTTCTTACCCAGATTTCCCAGTGTCAGATTTTATCACCAAGTTATTACCCAGCTTTCCCAGCGTCAGATAGCATCCTAGTGTAGATCGCGAATATTCTAATCGCCAATTTTTATCGCTAATTTTCCATGCAAAAGGCTACACTAATAAGCTTGTCATAAGACTATAAAAAAAATAGATGGCGCTATTGAGTTATGAACAACGCCCTCTATTGGTTTCATAGTCTTCTGACAAGAATATTAGACTTGTCATAAGACTGTGAAACCAATAGAGGGCGCTGTTCATAACTCAATAGCGCCATGTATTGGTTTTCATAGTCTTATGACAGCTGAAAAAACATGGCAGATTCTGCTCATTTGCATGTCTTTCCCATAAGCTCATGTTTATGCAAATTAGTTTTTACATGACAAAACTGTATAGAGAGGTCATTTAATATTATGTTAAGACAATCCGAAAACTTTTTGTCGCCCTAATGATATTGATCTAGGTGTGCAGGTCCACCCAAGCCATCCAAAAGAACCAAAAAAATTTTGAGGTTTACTGGTTCTTTGTCAGTTAAGAGCTCAGAGCTGGTTTGGAATATCTCATAGTGCACAAGGCCGCTATTGTAAGGTATGCTGGCTGTTATCTGTCTCCTGGGTAGATTGATGTATTGCACATACCTGGCTTTTGGCATATAGCCTTTCTGTGGTTGTCTATTGTATGTTGTACATAATAGAAGTCTAAAATGCATCTAGATATCCTCTTAATGCTGTTTTCAAACCATTTTGATGGGGTTTCCATCAATTTCTAGCCTTTTTTTATGAACCAGGCAGGTACTCTCTGACTGCAGCTGTCTTAGGGCTCTTTCACACTTGCGTTCTTTTCTTCCGGCATAGAGTTCTGTCGTCGGGGCTCTATGCTGGAAGAATCCTGATCAGGATTATCCCCATGTATTCTGAATGGAGTGAAATCCGTTCAGGATGCATCAGGATGTCTTCAGTTCAGGACCGGAACGTTTTTTGGCCGGAGAAAATACCGCAGCATGCTGCGCTTTTTGCTCCGGCCAAAAATCCTGAACACTTGCCGCAAGCCCGGATCCGGAATTAATGCCCATTGAAAGGCATTGATCCGGATCCGGCCTTAAGCTAAACGTCGTTTCGGCGCATTGCCGGATCCGACGTTTAGCTTTTTCTGAATGGTTACCATGGCTGCCGGGACGCTAAAGTCCTGGCAGCCATGGTAAAGTGTAGTGGGGAGCGGGGGAGCAGCATACTTACTGTCTGTGCAGCTCCCGGGGCGCTCCAGAATGACGTCAGGGCGCCCCACGCACATGGATGACGTGATTGCATGGCACGTCATCCATGCGCATGGGGCGCTCGGACGTCATTCTGGAGCGCCCCGGGAGCCGCACAGACTGTAAGTATACTGCTCCCCCGCTCCCCACTATTACTATGGTAACCAGGACTTTAATAGCGTCCTGGCTGCCATAGTAACACTGAACGCATTTTGAAGATGGATCCGTCTTCAAATGCTTTCAGTTCACTTGTGTTTTTCCGGATCCGGCGTGTAATTCCAGCAAGTGGAGTACACGCCGGATCCGGACAACGCAAGTGTGAAAGAGGCCTAAGCAAGTTTTAGGCAAAAACATATCTATTTCCTCATTTCCCTGGTTCTCTTCTGACCCTTTGTTTACATGCAAAAACAACAATCTCTACCCCTCCCCCTGCACTGCTAAGGGAGTGAATACAAGTACTGCCCTGAGTGCCATGTCTGCCTGCTGGGAGACTCAGCATCATGTTGTATGTGTAGGACTACAAGTCCCAGCTGTACAATGACACTGCTAAGGGAGTGAATACAAGTACTGCCCTGAGTGCCATGTCTGCCTGCTGGGAGACTCAGCATCATGTTGTATGTGTAGGACTACAAGTCCCAGCTGTACAATGACACTGCTAACTGAGTGAATACAAGTACTGCCCTGAGTGCCATGTCTGCCTGCTGGGAGACTCAGCATCATGTTGTATGTGTAGGACTACAAGTCCCAGCTGTACAATTACACTGCTGATGCACACAGGATCTCCCCCCTACCTGCAATGCTCTGCAGAACTTCTCTTTCAGCTCCTGTGCCCAGCATTTGTCTCCACAGTGCCTGCAGCTACACAGTAAACACTCCAGCCCTGAATCTGTGCAGCTGAAGGGGTTAAGAACCCTGGGAGAGAGCAATAAGCAGCAGCGGCAGTGCAGGGGGGCGTGGCCAACACAGTGACCTACAGATCTCTCAGGCTTGTGCACAAACATTATCAGAGCAGGGAGAGAAGCTGACATCGCAGGTCATGTGACCCTCAGTGAAATCTCAGAAACCAGCCACTGCAGATAAAGTGAGTTCATTGGAAAACTGTTACATTTGCCTATTTAGAAACATAGAAAGAACAAAAAAATAACTCGGACAACCCCTTTAAGGATAATTATCAAAAAGTGCCTGAGGACAAGACCTGTTCCAACTGTCCACTTGTTATTCTTATCTCAAGTTTCAAGGTGTCCCCATGGCCTCTGACCTCTTTATTGCATAGACCAGGGACGCTCAACCTGCGGCCCTCCAACTGTTGTAAAACTACAACTCCCACCATGCCCTGCTGTAGGCTGATAGCTGTAAGCTTACAGGTTGGCCATCCCTGGCATAGACCCTTGCCCTGCACATACGGGTGAAACTCTTAATACTAGAACATCGTGCTCACTCATTTCAGTATTTACAATAAAGCATATTCTAAAAAACACAGAGTAAATTTTTAAATTTCCCCAACAGTGTTTAAAGGGTTTCTGTCGCTTGCTGCCGGCTGTCTTAACTTCCGGAGAGCACTGTGACGTATTCAGCGCAGGCGCAGTGAGCATCCTTCCGCCACTGCCCTGCGCAAGAATACTAAACGGGACCGCGCAGGATTTACATAGTATGCAAGCACGGCCACTGCTGATGGATTGCAGGGTGGTCGTAATCATGGAAACATATATAATGTGATGGAAAAATGAATCCAGCCAGCAAAGAAGGCAAAATGGAAAATCACAATACGTTAGTAAGTGCCTTGTATTCACTTTCTCTACCTCACTGAACACATGGACTCATACCAACAATTTAAATTCATTTCTACTGCAATTTTCTCTATATGTAAAGAGTTTGTATGAGATGCAATAGTCAACAGAATATAATTGTTCAGAGCATCTTTTTCCAGCAGTCGACCCAGTGAAAAGTGAGGAAGCTAAAAAAGTTGAACATGGCGATGTGAAACACGGCCATAAAGGTGGAGATCACTGCCATAAAGGTGGAGATCACGGTCATAAGGGTGGAGAACATGGGCATAAGCATGGAGAACATGGGCATAAGCATGGAGAACATGGGCATAAGCATGGAGAACATGGGCATAAGCCTGGAGAACATGGACACTGCAAAGAACACAAGGTAAAGCAATCATCGGTAACATCATTACAGCAATGTAGCTCAATATATTACAATATTGTAAGATTTCACATCTTCGCAGGGTGAGCACAGCCATTCCGGCGACTCCAGTGATTCCAGCAGCTCAAGCGGAAGTGACTGTGAAAAAGGAAAGGTAAGAGACCAAAAAATTTACTCCTAGACACCTGGCAATGCAATGAGGGCGGCTTAGACAGTCATAACACGGTCACATGTGAGCTTCTGTATGACGGGTATAACACCAGAGCCCCCCCCACCTCTGGTCCAAGTGACCTGTAGCCTGATCACCATAGGGCCACCTACCTTATAGCAGCTTTCAGCATGAATGCCGTCTATGACTTTTTCATAGGTGTTGGGGGGGGAAAAGGGCAGATCTTGCAGCTTTATCACTTTTTTTTATTTATTACTTTATTTTCAACTTAACTTCTTAAAATTCTGCAGTGATTTATGTAGCTTTAGGGCGAATTCACACACGGTCCATTTGCTGCAGAAATTTCTCAGACTTATTTACTGTTGAAAATGCTTTGAATCACATTTACTGTTTTGAAAGGGGAAAGTTACAGCCGCAGGAAGGGGTGTACCTTTGTGTGGAAAAATTTGCTTCTGTGCACCAAAAATGGCCCAAAATGTTGTCGCATTTTTGAGTGACAATACGTGAACTTAGGTTAGGAGTTTTTTTGGTGCACAGAAATATTTTTGGGCGCATTCTGGCAAAAGTCTGGCGCAGGACTTTCTATACTCCAAATTTACAAAGGTCCATGTGCCAGAATAGTAAATGTCTCTAATATTAAGACTGTGATTCATACTCTTAGACCAACCTCTGGGGCCCCTGCCAATCACGAGAACGGGAACTGTTTCTGCCCTGTTTGTATTAAAGGATAACTGTAAAAAAAAAAATGTTTTTGTAGTATAGGATGTGGCTGATTAATATCACCTCGGTGCCCCTGTTTAAACTTTTAACTGTGTATTCAATAACTCTCAATTTCTGCATTTTTGTTCCCTCTCCTGACTATTAATACCTGCGCTGAAAAGCCTGCTGCTATGTGTCCTCCGTCTCCGTTTCCTCATAGAGAAGACGGAGGACGTACAAGCAGGCATTGCGTGCGCGCTCCCTTCAGATCCTGTGCAGCCAGGGCTTGAAGTTAATATATATCATCGGATTGGAGAAATCTCCAATCCGATGGTATATTCTAAACCCGAGGCGTTCCCATGGTGATGGGGACGCACCTCTGACAGGGCGCTTTCATCCGCGGCACCCGAGGGGTTTATTGCGCGGACGGCAGCTCCTTGTCAGAGGTCGGGTGCCTTCTACAATGTTTATACCCTTTTCTGGGGATAAAGTCATTAGTATCTGAACGGTGGAGGTCCGATTCCAGACACCTCCACCAATCAGCGGGATAGGGTCATGTGCATGTAGTCTAAGGGCTCATGCACACGAACGTGTGCCAGCCGGGTCTGAAATGCACGGGCACCGACCGTAGGGCCGCCAAATGCGGATTGCAGACCCATTCACTTGAATGGGGTCCACGATACACATTGCAAAAAAGTAGTGCATGTACTATTTTTTGTGCTGTGCGGAGGCACGGACAGAAACCCCACGGAAGCACACTGTGGTGCTTCCGTGGGGTTCCGTGCCTCCATTCTGCACCGATTTTCCGGATTGTGGACCCAATCAAGTGAATGGTTCCGCATCCATGATGCGGGGTGCACACGGCCGGTGCCTGTGAATTACGGGCCACAACACGGCCACGGCTGTGTGCATGAGCCCTAAACCTGATCCGAACCTAAACTTATCTTTCCTCTCTACAGTCACATGGAGAAGGCCATGAGCACAAGAAAAAGGAAAAGAAGCTGCATAAGGAGAAAAAACCCAAAGACAAGAAAGAGAAGAAAGAAAAGAAGGATAAAAAAGAGAAATGTGAGAAGAAAATTTAACAGGAGTGTTATAGGGGTGTACAGGTGCTCACAGTCCTGTAAAATCACTGTGACCTCCAAAAAGTTATATTTGACGGTTTCTCAGCAGCCGTTCTGTATCCTAAGCGCTTACGTGTCAATAAAGGCTCCTATCATTTATTTATTGCACACACTTATATAGCGCTGACGTATTCCGCAGCGCTACAGACATTACCATCACGCTGTCCCCAGTGGGGCTCACAATCTAAGGTCCCTATCAATATTGGGATCATTTATCAAACTGGTGTAAAGTAGAACTGGCTTGTTGCCCATAGCAACCAATCAGATTCCACCTTTTCATTTTTCACAGCTCCTTTGGAAAATGAAAGGTGGAATCTGATTGGTTGCTATGGGCAACAAGCCAGTTCTACTTTACACCAGTTTGATAAATGACCCCATATGTTTTTGGAGTGCGGGAGGAAACCGGAGTACCACACAAAGACAGGGAGAACATGCAGGGGGAGATTTATCAAACTGGTGGAAAGTAGAACTGGCTCAGTTGTCCATAGCAACCAATCAGATTCCTCCTTTCATTTTTCACAGCTCCTTTGGAAAAAGAAAGGTGGCATCCGATTGGTTGCTATGGGCAACTAAGCCAGTTCTACTTTACACCAGTTGGATAAATCTCCCCTACGGACTCTATGCAGATGTTGTCCTTGGTCGGACCCCAGCGCAGAGAACACATCCAATATACCAATTATCATATACTACAAATCAGGCCTCATCCTCACGGTTCTCCATGAACAGCACACAAATACATTGACTTTTATGAGCTTATTATTCACACATCTGTGGGTCAGTGGAAAAACAACGAAAAAATGCACTACTTTTGGTCCATGATGTGGACCATTGGGGGCGTAAATTATTAAAATATGCATGACGTCTCTCAGTGGTGGTCACAGACCATTGGTAGAGGCTCTGAAAATCTGGAATACACATGACACATGGAGGGCAAAAACACACAGATGGATGAAACACTGACTGTCCTGTCATGGACATGGGAAAGAGGGCTTGGGCTTCATGCACACGACCGTGCCTGTATTTAGGTCTGCAAACAACGGCAACGCAAAATACAGACGTCCTCCTTGTGCATTCCGCTTTTTTCTTACCCCCATAAACAGAAAGGTCTTTTCTCATCAGCAACACAGACAAGAATAGGACATGTTCTATAGTTTGTGGGACAGCCGCATAGATCTGCAACAACATATGGATATGTGCACGGCCCCATAGAAATGAATGGGTCAGGGTGTTATATACAGAAAAAATGCGGATCAAAAAATATGTTTGCGTGCATGAGGCCTAAAGTCACTTCTGGTCTTGTACGAACTATGACTACCATGATGCTGTAGTATAAGGACATACGGGGCCACTTATTAAGACCGCTGTTTTAGATGTTGGTCTTAATAAGCCCCCTGCGCTGGCTGTGGATCCGCCAGAGATTATGAAGAGGCGCTGGCCTCTACATACCTTCGGAGCATCCACCGCCGGTCTAAATGTAAGCCGGCTTCCTTGCTGTCTTACAATTAGACCATAAAACAAGCGGAGAAAATGATGAATGAGACGGGCCTCCTGCCGGTTCCCTTCTCCACCACTCCCGCTTTTGTAGACCTGGTGTGAGCGGGGAGAAGTCGTCTGCCAGAGACCTTATAGTACGAAGGCTAAAGAATCAAGCGATTCCATCCCAAAATAATCAAAATTCCAGTTTTAATACACATTTTGCGTGATTTTGTGTTCCGTGCACAGGACTGGCCCATGAGTATCAAGGTTGCTGTGAAGCATTAGTTGGTGAAATTATCTGAAATTCCTAATTAACCCCTTGCCGCCCATTAAGGTATCATTGCATCATGGTGAGCAGGTCATTAACACAGAAGGACGCAGCAGTACGCCATAGGCACAGTGCTGGTTTAGGACCTGTGCCCACGCAATCACTTGTGAGTGGCAACTGTATTACGCAACCATCATGTTGTTCGAATGGCCCTTACCTCTGTGTAACCCCTTGTATGCCATGACCAGGGTTTTGGTCGATGTAGGGGGCTCCCTCTGATACCCCATTATCTCCTTACGTGTGGGAGGATTTTCTTTTTTGCAACACCACTTCTAGTACCTATTTACCTTGGACTAGAAATGTAGATTTCTTCCTTCCAGCGATTATCTGGCTGCGTACTTTCCCCAGGGAGCTTGTCTGAAGTCTCAGCTTTCTGCTGCATCTAGCTAATGAGAAGCCGTATTCCTGTGGGGTTGTTTCCATAGCACCTCATGTAACAAACATGAGCCCTACTCTGTGCAGATGAGGTCCAAACAGGAGGCAAAGGAGACATGGATACTAATTGGTTAATATGGGCAACAAAGCTGCCGCCCCCCCCCCCCCCCCCCCTTTATCCGACAGCCGGATACAAAGGGCGCAAGTACAACGCCAACTCTGAAGAAGTTATGCAAATAGGCCCTAACGGAACAGATGCATCCGGATGTGCAAAATCAAAACGGATCCGTTTAATTCCGGTATTGAGATCCACGGTCGAATCTGAATACCGGAATTAACAATGCAAGTGTGAAAGTAGCCCAAGGGGTCATTCACACGACGGTAGTTTGGTTCCGCATTTTTGGCGGCTCGGGTGCAGACCCATTCATTTCAATGGGGCCGCAAAAAATGCGGACAGCACTCCGTGTGCTGTACCTATCCGTTGCTCCGTTCCGTGGTCCCGCAAAAATTTATGAGTCTGGTCCTAAGAATAGGCATTTCTCTAAAGAGCCATCCGTTCTGCAAATTGCAGAAGGCACACAGGCGGCATCCGTGTTTTGAGGATCCGCAATTTGCAGACCGCAAAATACGGCACATTTGTGTGAACAAGCCCTAAGACAGGCAGAATCTTTCAGAAGCAAAGATAAGCCTAAAAATTCTGAAACAATTTCCGAAAAATGTTCAACGTAAAATTGCGAAGACTTTGAATATCCCACCATCTACAGTGCATATCATCAAAAGCTTTAGATGAGCTGGAGAAACCCAGGTGCACAAGGGACAAGGCCAATGGTCAATACTGGATGCTTATGATCTATGGGCCCGCAGGCAGCACTGGATTAAAAACCATCCTGATCCTTTACTGGAAATCACTACATGGGCTCAGGAACACTTCCAGAAGTCAATGTCTGTGAACACAGTTCACCATGCAATCCACAAATGCAAGTTCGGGCTGTATCATGCAAAGAAGTCATATGTCAACATGATCCAGAAACGCCGCCATCTTATCTTGGTCAAAGATCCATGGACTGAGCCAAATAGAAAACTGCTCTGTGTTCAGAGGAATCGAAATCTGAAACTCATGGAAACCACAGGCAACTGTGTTCTGCGGACTCGAGAGGAGAGGGACCATCCAGCTTATCAGAGCAGTTCAAAAGCCTGCAACTCTGATGGTATGGGGTTACATTAGTGCCAATGGCGTGGGCATCTTACACATATGGAAAGGCACTATCCATGCTGAACAGTATCTAGAGGTTTTAGAACATATGTTCCCAGACAACATCTCTTTCATGGAAGGCTTTGCATATTTCAGCAAGACAATGCTCCACCACAGCATGGCCTCACAGAAGAAGAGTCTGGGTGCTGAACCGGCCTGCCTGCAGTCACCCGTAGAAAACATTTGCTGCATCATGAAACAGAAAATGCAGCAAAGAACCAAAATCGTGGAGCAGCTAGAATCCTACAGCCAAGAATAGGACAACATTCCTCTTCCCCCAACTCCGGTAATTAGTCTCCTCACTCCCCAGGCATTTACAGACTGTTGTTAGAGCAAGACATGCTGCACAATGGCAGACAGTTCTAAATGAGTCAATTTTTTTCCATAAAATGGTAAAATGTCTCACATCCAACTTTTGATGTGTGTTCTGTGATATACTTTGATTAAAGGGGTTGTGCGAGTTATTTTTTTATTCTATGTTTCTAACTAGGCAAATGTAACAGCTTTCCAATGAACTCACTTTATCTCCAGTGGCTGGTTTCTGAGATTTCACTGAGGGTCACATGACCTGTGATGTCAGCTTCTCTCCCTGCTCTGATAATGTTTGTGCACAAGCCTGAGAGATCTGTATACCAGTCACTGTGTTGGCCACGCCCCCCTGCACTGCTGCTTATTGCTCTCTCCCAGGATTCTTAACCCCTTTAGCTGCACAGACTCAGGGCTGAAGTGTTTACTACAAATGCTGGGCACAGGAGCTGAAAGAGAAGTTCTGGAGAGCATTGCAGGTAGGGGGAAGATCCTGTGTGTATTAGCAGTGTCATTGTACAGCTAGGACTTGTAGTTCTACACATACAACATGATGCTGAGTCTCCCAGCAGTCAGACATGTCACTCAGGGCAGCTCTTGTATTCACTCCCTTAGCAGTGTCATTATACAGCTGGGACTTGTAGTTCTACACATACAACATGCTGCTGAGTCTCCCAGCAGGCAGACGTGTCACTCAGGGCAGCACTTGTATTTACTTCCTTAGCAGTGTCATTATACAGCTGGGACTTGTAGTTCTACACATACAACATGCTGCTGAGTCTCCCAGCAGGCAGACGTGTCACTCAGGGCAGCACTTGTATTTACTTCCTTAGCAGTGTCATTATACAGCTGGGACTTGTAGTTCTACACATACAACATACTGCTGAGTCTCCCAGCAGGCAGACATGTCACTCAGGGCAGTACTTGTATTCACTCCCTTAGCAGAGCAGGGGGAGGGGTAAAGATTGTTTTTATTGCAAGTAAACAAAGGGCCAGAAGAGAACCAGGGAAATTAGGAAATAGATATTTTTTGCCTAAAACTTGCTTAGCTTAGTTATATATCGCTGACCATCAGATTTATAGTGCTATATATATACACAGTGATGCCCAACCTACGGCCCGCAAAGCTGTGTCATGCTGCCCGTGCTTCTGCACAGTTGCAGTACTATTATTAGTTTTGCGGCGCAAGTGCTTTTAATGGTTTCATGGCCAGTCGGGTCGGACCTTGCCGGCGGCGAAGCACTGCCCAGTTAGTTATGTAACCTAACCACCATCCCCGGACCCGCCCCCACCCTCACCCTCACCCTCACCCATCCGGCGCTGCGCTATTCTTGCTGTGATGATCTAGACCCGTGACCTCAGCGGCAGGTCTCGCGGGATGACGCGGGCCCGCGGCACACACTGGAAGACGGTGGGAGCAGAGCAGAGTAGGCAAGTATCTTTTTTTTGGTATGTGTAAATGTGCACACATCGCCGGCTTTATACTCACAGGGGGGCACCTGGCAGTGCGGCACACTGGCAGCAAATCATTCATAGGGGCCAAAAAAAAGAAATATATACAGTGGGGGCAAAAAATTGAACATGTACACAGGGGACAAATGGAATATAAATAAAGAGAGGGCAAAAATGGGAATATATACAGAGGGGGCAAAATGGATATATATATATATATATATATATATACACAGTACAGACCAAAAGTTTGGACACACCTTCTCATTCAAAGAGTTTTCTTTATTTTCATGACTATGAAAATTGTAGATGAATTAACACATGTAGAATTATATACATAACAAAAAAGCATGAAACAACTGAAAATATGTCATTCTAGGTTCTTCAAAGTAGCCACCTTTTGCTTTGATTACTGCTTTGCACACTCTTGGCATTCTCTTGATGAGCTTCCAGAGGTAGTCACCTGAAATGGTCTTCCAACAGTCTTGAAGGAGTTCCCAGAGATGCTTAGCACTTGTTGGCCCTTTTGCCTTCACTCTGCGGTCCAGCTCACCCCAAACCATCTCGATTGGGTTCAGGTCCGGTGACTGTGGAGGCCAGGTCATCTGGCGCAGCACCCCATCACTCTCCTTCATGGTCAAATAGCCCTTACACAGCCTGGAGGTGTGTTCGGGTCATTGTCCTGTTGAAAAATAAATGATGGTCCAACTAAACGCAAACCGGATGGAATAGCATGCCGCTGCAAGATGCTGTGGTAGCCATGCTGGTTCAGTATGCCTTCAATTTTGAATAAATCCCCAACAGTGTCACCAGCAAAGCACCCCCACACCATTACACCTCCTCCTCCATGCTTCACGGTGGGAACCAGGCATGTAGAGTCCATCCGTTCACATTTTTTGCATCGCACAAAGACATGGTGGTTGGAACCAAAGATCTCAAATTTGGACTCATCAGACCAAAGCACAGATTTCCACTGGTCTAATGTCCATTCCTTGTGTTCTTTAGCCCAAACAAGTCTATTCTGCTTGTTGCCTGTCCTTAGCAGTGGTTTCCTAGCAGATATTCTACCATGAAGGCCTGATTCACACAGTTTCCTCTTAACAGTTGTTCTAGAGATGTGTCTGCTGCTAGAACTCTGTGTGGCATTGACCTGGTCTCTAATCTGAGCTGCTGTTAACCTGCAATTTCTGAGGCTGGTGACTCGGATGAACTTATCCTCCGCAGCAGAGGTGACTCTTCGTCTTCCTTTCCTGGGGCGGTCCGCATGTGAGCCAGTTTCTTTGTAGCTCTTGATGGTTTTTGTGACTGCACTTGGGGACACTTTCAAAGTTTTCCCAATTTTTCGGACTGACTGACCTTCATTTCTTAAAGTAATTATGGCCACTCGTTTTTCTTTACTTAGCTGCTTTTTTCTTGCCATAATACAAATCTAACAGTCTATTCAGTAGGACTATCAGCTGTGTATCCACCTGACTTCTCCACAACGCAACTGATGGTCCCAACCATATTTATAGGCAAGAAATCCCACTCATTAAACCTGACAGGGCACACCTGTGAAGTGAAAACCATTTCAGGTGACTACCTCTTGAAGCTCATCAAGAGAATGCCAAGAGTGTGCAAAGCAGTAACCAAAGCAAAAGGTGGCTACTTTGAAGAACCTAGAATATGACATATTTTCAGTTGCTTCACACTTTTTTGTTATGTATATAATTCCAAATGTGTTAATTCATAGTTTTGATGCCTTCAGTGTGAATCTGCAATTTTCATAGTCATGAAAATAAAGAAAACTCTTTGAATGAGAACGAGTGTCCAAACTTGGTCTGTACTGTACATACATACACAGGGGGGGTAAAAGGGATATATATATACAGAGGGGGTAAAATGGAGATATATATATATATTTATTTATTATATACACACACACACACACACACAGACAGAGGGGGCAAAATGGACAGAGGGGGGCAAGAAATGAACCCGCCCGCCCGTACAGACCCCCTCTGGACTCTCAGCAAGCCATAAGAGCACGTTGAAGGAGAAGGTGAGGACGAGTCAGATGGGAGCAGGAGGTCTATGAAGGATGTGACTGGCAAGGTGTGGTAGAAGTGATTGGACCTGAGCCTATTTCTTAATATGTGATCACTATGTCTGGTGCCCATGTGGGCCGCCTGGGTTGCTCCTCAGAACGCGCTTAGCAATATTAATGAGGGAGAGAGGCCTCATAATATTGCACCACAAGGCATTTCTAGAGGGCATTTCCTGCATTCCACTTCTTATTTCTTGCTATGTCCAGAGATGTGACCCCTGCACAGGGGTAACGCCCAGATGTGCCCCCTTTACAGTAGTAACGCTCACACGTGCCCCCTCCCCTCACAGTGTTTGCATTTCTTTCTGTCAAAGCTACCTGGTTCTGGCCGCCGAAATTTATACTATGTCAAGTGCGGCCCTCAGACGAAAAATGGTTGGACACCACTGGTTTAACACATATATAATATAATGTGTCACAGAGACACAAGCTGCTTCTGATGTAAAGACATGCCTGTAATCCACAGTCCAGAGAAGCGAAGGTGGCAACAGAGCGAATACCAAGAGTAAAGTCCACACATACAATCCTATAGTGGAGGCCGGACAGCAACTCTTCTATTGTAGGACTGCAGAAAAGAAAAAAAAAAAAAAAAAAAAAAAGGCATTGTCCCGAGATTTTAGGTTATCCCCTATAAAACCTTATTCACACGTCAGTGTTTTGGTCAGAGATTTCCATCAGTGATTGCGAGTCAAAAATCACTGACCGAACACTGACTGTGTGAATAAGGCATAACTAATTGATCGCTGGGGGTCCAACCGCTGTGAGCCCTACAGATCACGAGAATGGGGGTCCTGTTCCGCTGTAGCAGCAGGTCGTGCATGCGCACTGTCGCTCCATTTATTCTCTATGGGACTGCCCGACGTGAGTGCTGTACTCTGCCATCTCCAGCTCTCCCATAGAGAATGAAGGGAGTGGCAGTGCACGTGCATGACCTACTGATCTATCAAAACGGGGTAACAGGACCCCCGCTGTCGTGATCTGTTGGGGTCCCAGTGGTCGGATACTCAGCGATCAGGTAGTTATCCCCTGTGGATAGGGGATAGCTTAACTTGGCACAACCGCTTTAAGGGATTGTCCAGGATTTTTCCAATTTTATTATTTATTTATTTTTAACACCCCCCCTTCCCTCACAGTTCTAAAAAGAATCTCCATCCTGTCTTGATCAAACTTCCATGAAGAGTCACGTGTCCCCGTACAACAGGTGACTGCTCACCGCTGAAACTAGTCATTGGTGGCAGCAGCTCAAGTGACCCCGTCCATGCAAGAAGTTTATGCGAGGGGATCAGAAGTCCAGTGAAGACAACCCAAGAGCCACAGAGCGGAAGGGAGCAGGTAAGTAGTTTTATTCATACCTCCTTTACCCACCTATTGACACATAAAATAAAATTTGGCCAAAATGTCTGTCTGGGCACCCATTGTTTGAAATTTTAACAGGAACAATCGTTCATGATGTCCGACTGCAGACGTCTTTCAACCAAAAATGTGATACAAAATTCTGGCTGCACTGTGGACAATCAAAATTTGATACGTATGGTTAATGCACAACTCCATGTATTCCTAATCTCAGACACCTGCCATGAATATCTGAGATGGGAGCGCCCCAGTATATAGCTGCAGGAAAACAGAAGCCATCTTGACACTGGAAAAGTATTATTTAATGAACTGATGGGATACAGACATTGGAGCCCACACTCCCACATAACACAAGATTCCAAGTCACGCCTGTACAATTCTTTGCTGTGCAGACACTATAGTGACCCTACGTCCTATAATAGCAGGATCATGCCTACAGGGTCCATTGACTGTATATAAAAAGGAAAGCTTGGTAACCCCCCCCCATCGCTTCCCTGGGTTGCTGAATTGGTTAATAAGGCAAAGTCCTGCAGTGTGAAGAGTCCATGGGAAGTTCTAACTCTCAAACTTCCTAAACTTTAGTGAGATCACAACGTGATGTAAAACACACAGGCCGTCCGAGTCCAGTGGGTGCAGGTTGTTATGTTGAGGGTGACGGTTTCGAGGAGCTGGATGTATTTGCACTATACAGACACTTCAAATGTGTGTAAACTAAGTGTAAAATTAAGGACATAAATAAAGTTCTTCAAACAAAAATGCCAGAATCAACGACTTTGGGATTAAATGTGTGAAATATAAAGAATTTGTTGTATTTGCTATTTCTGTTTCCTAATACTCATTGGCCCTTCCTTTGGGAACAGGCCTGGCCATGTCTAATGGATCCTTAGGACAATAGGCAGCAGCACAAACAAGACAAAAAGAAGGGGTGGAAGCTTCATACTGGGGTGGGGTCATCAGAAGTAGATCCCCCAGTCTGCACCTAGGAGGGTCCCGCTATCATTTCAAGAGGATGTCGTCCAGTGACCCAGATCATTGATATGTTACAGTCAGAGATGTTTCTGAAGGAAGAGATGCAGTAGGGATCCTGAGACGTCTAATATCCAAGCATTGGGGTCCATGCACAGAAAACAGTACAAAAACAGTTGAAGAAGGATGCCTGTTGGACGGTGGGAGTGAAGTCACCCTGACATAGGGCTGAAATTCCAATATGGCACCGCTGTCCTCAGAACACGCTTTAGCAGGTAGGGAATCATCTCACTAGGTGGTATGTCAGCCAGTACATGAAGAGGGGCTGCACTGCAGCGATCGCCATGGTCAGGTACATACGCAACTGGTTCCTGGCACCGCGTACCAGGACGCCCTCTGCTGCCGCTTCTGACAGGATCTTTAACCTCAAGGTTCGAATCTGAGAAGGAAAAAGGAAGTCATTTATAAGGTGGTAAATGAAGGGGTGGTGCAGAATTAGAACTGGCTACGGTGAACCCATCTGCCTCCATCATTAAAGGGGTTGTCCAGACATACTCCCCTTCCAATTTAACATGGTGACACACGCTGGGAGGTTGGTCTGCTAAGGCAACCGTCTAACACCCAGCTATTATAATGCATGCATCCCATTAACTAGACTACAAACTGTGCATGATATTGGATGAGTATTGAATGATTGCCTGAAACACAACCACCAGGCATACAGTGGTATCTCTTCATGCCTGATGTCAGATTGGGTGGGAGCGTACACCTGGACAACCCCTTTAAGAGACAATACCCCCACTTATCAGACATTAATGGTATATCCTATGTATATGCGATAAACGTCTATTGCTGGATAAACCCTTTAAAGAGGAGCCGTCACCATAAGAATTCTGGATCATCTACTCTGATAACTGTCAGGTTTTGGCAACCTTCTGCACTCCAGCGTTTGTAAAACTACAACTCCCAGCCTGCACACTTGCTTGGTTGTTCTTAGAATACCCACAGAAGTGATTAGAGCATGCTGGGAGTTATAGTTTTAAAACAGTTAGAGTGCTGGAGGTTGCGGAAATATACTGGTATGTGACTTCTCTTACATGTACTGTAAAGATGGCCTACTACTTCGTCTACGCCGTCTTCTGTGCTGTTAACCTGTGAGTAGAGATAAAACTACCCCAGCACTGACTGGCTGAAGCAACGACCAGCCAGCGCCTACTAGTCTTAGGCTTTATTTTAGCACTGTTCTCCTTGGTTATCCAGTAACCCGGAGAGCTGCGCAGTGCAGTGGTGGTCCCTTGCACCGCTATACTGCAACAACATCTTCCTGGTAAGACGCATCACAATGCCACAGCCATTATGTACCTAGGAGAGATGTCGGGGTGGCAGCTGGCATGCCAGCAAAACATGGCCTGAATGCCATCAGGATGCCAACCACTGAACTTGTTATAACAGGGGAAATACACTCCTGTCTGGGAACTATGTCATTTAGTACTTACCATGAAAAATACTATGGAGACACAACACCAGCTTAGGACGATGTAGTATCCGGTCTTCCCAAAGAGGAGGCCAGACAGAACTCCCGATATCATCCTGAATGGGATTGTAGAAAGCGAGAGGGATCGTAACACAAGTAGGAGTATTTACAGATTATACTAAGGGGTCTACAAAGTGCAATCACTGCAAAGGGCGCAAATGCTAAACTGCCTCCCTCGAAAATATTGGAACCACAGGAAAAAATAAAAAATGTATCTGGATTTGTTTTCTGCTGCAGTCACGTTCTGTGCCTGAACCGTGAACAAAGCCGTTTGGTGATAGGATTTCAATGATGGGGTGAAGTTTCTAAATTTCCATGGAAGAGTATAAAGGTTAAAAAAGGTTTCATGTCTCTTGATGAACTGCTGACAGCCTGCGGCATACCGGCACAGCATTAAAGGCAGACGCTCTACCCCTACAGTTTAGGGTGGCCTTCTTAGACACCCCACCCGCTTTCAAATGACTGCTGCACAGACTGACTAACTGGCAGGAAAACCCACAATGCCCGCTTCATAGCAGCTCCAAGCAATAACCTCCACCACCTTATCTACTTACCCCACATATTTGTAGCCAGAAAATGCTATAAGATCCACTGTGGTGAGGTCGGTATTTACAGTCACTAGGTAGAGGCTGAGAAGGACAGCGAACACCTCCACGATGAGCCAGGCTAAGGCTGAGCTGGCCTGCATGCCCAAGATCTCCGGGGAAAAGCTGCGGATTGGAAACAACATTATAACCCACGATTACGATATGAAGAACATATAGACATACACGTTTGTAGTGTTCACTAGGATTTTCAGGGTTGCGGCGCCCTTATCGGTATCCCCCCCCCCCCCCCCTGACGTCTGAGAGGGGCATATTAGTTCCTCACCCCCCTGCCAAACCCCTTGGGCTCTACAAAGTCCAGACCTTTGTTGAAGCTCCTGGCTGACGCCCTGGGTGGCAGCCTAGGCGAAAGCCGGAAGCACAAACGGGCACGGCTGAGGGTTGCCATTTGTCCCAGTGCCTTGCAGGAGCCTCGGCCCCGGAGGGATTGGGAATGGTTTGTGGACAGACTGCTAAATAAAATGGCCATGGAGGGGTTAAAAATATATATATATTTTTTTTAAACTCACCTCATTTTATTTAGCATTCTGTCTGAAGAATGCTATTATTTTCCATTATAACAATGTTATAACGGAAAATAATAAAGTAAAGTTTGGGTTCCCTATTGACTTTAATGGGGTCCGGGGTCACGTTCGGGTCCCGAACCTGAACTTTGGCCAAACCTGAACTTCCACGGGTTTGCTCATCCCTAATGTAGAGCTCAAAGTCTCAAAGTCAAGAGGACACCTAGTGGCGGAGAGCGATCACTGCAAGAAAATGTGGTTTGAGGGCTAAAGGATGACATCCGTTTTTTTTGCGGATCCATTGTAACAATGCCTAAAACGGACAAGAATAGGACATGTTCTATTTTTTTTTGCGGGGCTACGGAACAGACATACTGATGCGGACGGCACACGGTGTGCTGTCCGCATTTTTTGCAGAACCATTGAAACTAATGGGTCTGCATCCCATCCGCAAAAACACGGAAACAAAATACGTTTGTGTGGATAAGGCCTAAACTCCTCTCTATGATCAGTGCAGAAAGGAGACAGGAAGACGAACCAGTATCCAGGTATACTAGAATTAATCCCTTCACAGCCCTAGACCACCAGAGATGCTGACATTCAGCGAGCTAGATAACAATGCTATTTAACACCATTTGCCTGGATGCTTTGTGGCCCTGTATATCTGGATATGTCATAGCTAATTATCAGCGTGCTGTATGGTAATAATAGATGGGGTTATGTGTGGCCCATCCAAGAGAGTAGCCCCCAGGTCCCTAACTGACCCTCTCTTCAGCTTACAGGAAACACTCGCACAACTAGAGCTTTAGGTATCATTAGCTTTAAAAATGACAGCACCTCTAGCTGCAATATTCATATCATAACTCTCGTTTGGGGTCTTTATATTAGATGCACTCTCATAGTTAAAGGGGTAATCTGGCTGTTAAAATCCTGTGGATAGAGCCTAACTATTAGATCAGTGAGGGTCCCAAAGCAGAGACCACCACCGATCATGAGAACGGAGACCCTGTACCCCTCGGTGCACCCTAAAATGAACAAAGCGACAGATCGGGCATGCCAACTGCTGCTCCATTCATCTCTATTAGAGTCCCGTTAACAGTTGAGTGCTGTATTCGGCTTAAATAACAAAATATAAAAAATAAAAAAAAAGTATTGGACCGCCGGTCAGATCAGAGACAAAAAAAAAAAATCTTCCCATCTAAAGTTCTTTACTCTAAGAAACTCAACCCATTACTCACTTGTTCTGTGTTCCCAGAGCCAGCCCAGCAACCAGAATATATGTGATAAAAGCCATGACTGCAAGAAGAAGATGTGAGATCACAATATAGAAAGAGACATCTTCATTCACTACCAGTTTATTTCATTTCATATTTACATTTTATTTATATTTATTACTAAATATTTAACCTACCTGGAATGTACAGGTCCGGAGCATTGACGTCTAATCGTGGCGCGACGGGGATATCTTGCTGGTACCTGACCTCCCAGTCCTAAAACATACAAGGAGGGAACATTCATTTCTGTAGGTCCGCAGCCGGGGTTAGCTTCCTGTGGAGGGCCCTCAGATCGGACGCTATGGACAGGATTAGGGCTGTATCACACCAACAGATTATCTGACCAATTTCTGTCCAATCAGACCAATAGTTGGTTATATAACAAAAGATCTGTGTGTGTAATGGCCCATCTGACCAACGCTTGGTCAGATAATCTGTCGGTGTCATACAGGCCTTAGTCCGCTGCCCTCTCGGATCATGTGCGTACCTGGTGAATGTAGGGGAAGAGGAGCAGCCCGATCTTTTTTCCAACATAAACCGTATCGACCGCAAAATAATACTTGAGCTTGTTGACTGGGATTATCCTGTCGATCTGCGAGACACAGAAGAAACCGATTACACTCCATCCCCATCAGGACACACAAAAAAAATCTAAACTATAGGGGAGGGGGGCCCCCCCGATTAATTTCCCAGCATCAAATAAAAAGAAAGCGCAGAAATATCCCCCCTATACGAAGCACTCACGTTTTTGTCCACCATCTCCTTGCCCTGGGTAGCCAAGCTGCTTCCATACGCCATGGCGAAGTTGGACATGGGTTCTGACAGAAAGGCTTGAGTGGGGATGCCCAGAGCTGGGGAGCCATGGTTGTGGTACTCCATGCCAGGAGGTGCTGGGCCGGCACTTGTGTCATCGAATAGCTGATGTGGACCGGCCATGTTGGGGTTGGAGCCTCGATGGCGCCGCTTTGAAGCTGTAAAAGAGAAAAAAAAAAAATTATATATATTGCTTACAACTCCCCCATACACCTGCATTGACCGAGTGTGCGCTCTCAGTAGGCCGAGCGTGCGCGTGTTCTCAGTAGGCCGAGCGTGCGCGTGTTCTCAGTAGGCCGAGCGTGCGCGTGTTCTCAGTAGGCCGAGCGTGCGCGTGCTCTCAGTAGGCCGAGCGTGCGCGTGCTCTCAGTAGGCCGAGCGTGCGCGTGCTCTCAGTAGGCCGAGCGTGCGCGTGCTCTCAGTAGGCCGAGCGTGCGCGTGCTCTCAGTAGGCCGAGCGTGCGCGTGCTCTCAGTAGGCCGAGCGTGCGCGTGCTCTCAGTAGGCCGAGCGTGCGCGTGCTCTCAGTAGGCCGAGCGTGCGCGTGCTCTCAGTAGGCCGAGCGAGCGCGTGCTCTCAGTAGGCCGAGCGAGCGCGTGCTCTCAGTAGGCCGAGCGTGCGCGTGCTCTCAGTAGGCCGAGCGTGCGCGTGCTCTCAGTAGGCCGAGCGTGCGCGTGCTCTCAGTAGGCCGAGCGTGCGCGTGCTCTCAGTAGGCCGAGCGTGCGCGTGCTCTCAGTAGGCCGAGCGTGCGCGTGCTCTCAGTAGGGTTGTTACGATACCAAAATTTTGATTCGATTTCGATACTATAAAAAAACAAAAAGTATTGTGATACTCGATAACATGCAAAAAAAAACAAAAAACCAAAAAAGCCACATACATTCCGCATTTTATGGAACGTCCGGCCCATAATAGAGCAGTCCGATCCTATTTTGTGGGGGGACAAGTTGACAAAAAAAATGGCGAATCGCACGTTTTTTTTTTCTGTAAACGTTGTTCACTGCATAGGAGATATTTGTATTTTAAAAGTTCGCACTTTTTTGGGCGTGGTGTTATGTAATATGTTTATTTTTCTATTGTTTATATATTTTATATATAGACTTGGGAAAGGGGGCGAATTAAAGGGAACCTGTCACCTCCAAAAACCATCCCAAGCCGCCAGCAGTGTGTTTCCGATGATAATTTTCTTCCTGAAGGCCGATGCGGCTAAAGCTTAGTAAACGGTCTTTTATCCCCTGCCCGGCGCGCTTCTCTAGTCATGCTTGAAGTCAAGGGGGCAGCGGCCTCCTCGCTTCAAGTCAAGATAACTGCGCCCCCTTCCCTGTGACTGACAGCCGGCAGTTTGGCTGGCTTTGCCGAACTCTCTGCATAAGCGCTGTCAGTCACAGCGAAGGGGCAGGGAAGGGAGCGCGGTTATCTTGACTTGAAGCAAGGAGGCCGCTGCCCCCTTAACTTCAAGCATGACTAGAGAAGCGCGCCGGGCAGAGGATAAAATACAGTTTTCTGAGCTTTAGCCGCATCGGCCTTCAGGAAGAAAATTATCGTCGGAAACACGCTGCTGGCGGCTTGGGATGGTTTTTCGAAGTGACAGGTTCCCTTTAAACTTTGAGTATTTTGGTGTTTTTTTTGCTACTTTTTTTTTAAATAACTATTTCCCCCCTTAGGCCTCTTGCACACGAACGTTGTGTGCCCATGGCCGTATTGCAGTCCGCAATACACGGGAACTGGCCCGTGTGTACGCCGCATCACGGAAAACACCTATTTGCGTGGTGTTTCACTCTGTGCCTCCACACCTGGAAAAAAATAGAACTTGTTCTATTTTTTTGTGGTGCGGACGGATCCCGTCCAACTGCGGTCCACAACGCACGGAACGGATGCACAACTCTCACACTCTCCCTGCTGCCCTGTGCATAGTACACACAGCAGCAGGGAGCCGACTATGGCAGCGATGGCTTCAGTAGCGTCCTGGCTGCCATGGAAACCGATCGGAGCCCCACAATTTCACTGCTGGGGCTCCGATCACAACTGTCCCTGCACCACCAATGAGGAGGAGGGGAGAGGACCTGCCTCCTTCTCCACTGTGCTGCTGAGGAAAACATGGAGCACGCAGAGAGCAGCGCGTGCCATGTTCTCTATCGTTAAATAGTATGTCCCGGTGACGTTTCGATCCGGGTCAAAAAGTATCGATTGGGTATTGAAACTTCGATACTCGATGCAACTCTAGTAGTAGGGAGTAGAGATGAGCGAACTTCTGTTTTAAGTTCGGCGTCTAAAGTTCGGGGGCGGGTTAGCGGAGAATCCCGATCTGGAACCGGATATGGATTCCGACTTCCGTTGTGGTCCGTGGTAGCGGAATCAATAATGGCCGATTATTGATTCTGCTACCACGGACCACAACGGAAGTCGGAATCCATATCCGGTTCCAGATCGGGATTCTCCGCTAACCCGCCCCCGAACTTTAGACGCCGAACTTAAAACAGAAGTTCGCTCATCTCTAGTAGGGAGAGGTCAGTCCTGCTGAAGTCGGCATAGGCTAGATCTACCAGTCATCTGCAGATAAACCGCTCACGTCTATGGCCAGACATCCACTGATTCAGCAGGAACTCACTGCCCAATAAATGTCTAGGATGCAGCGAGTTCAGGTCAGAGGAGCAGTGGCCGGCGCAGGTGCTGCTGTCACACTGACGGCAGCATGTCGGACACTGACAGCTCCTGACTCCACCATATAAACTCATGTGCTTTCAATGGGGAGAAAGCTTCTGCTAGGCACCGCTGATTGCCGCTTATCTCCCAGGAGAAAAGGTCTGGGTGCTGAAATTCAATGCACCCGATTCTTCTCTCCTCTGACAGCATTTACTGCGTGAGAATTGGGAGACTCCCATCTATACTGGTGGCAGGTCAACCGATCCCACCAAAAGGGGTTGATTCACATGACTGCGATGAGCTCAGGAAACGCGGTCCACGCGTTGGCTGCATCTCCTGCAGGGGAGCCACAGCCACGGGCTTTCCAGACTGACCACGGCTGCGTTGGATACCAGCCGTGTGCGTTCTGCCTTTTGCGGGTCAGTACATCCTGCCCTCTCTAGATCTCTCCTATCCTTCTACACAAAACAGACAAGAATAGGACATGCTCTATATGTTTGCGGGGCCCCGTAACCGACATACGGATGCGGACAGCACGCGGTGTGCCGTCTGATCATTTGCAGCCCCATTGAAGTGAATGGCTTCACAGCTGATCCGCAAAAAATGCAGATTGGCTGCGGAACATAGCTACGGCTGTGTGCATGAGGCTCAATGTCTCTGATACCCATACCGTGTCACATCTGGATCACACCGCCCCAGCCTAACCATCATATGTGCACCAAGGTGTACTCTCATCATTGTCACCGCGCTCGATGGAGGTTGTAATACTCAATAATACTATCAGATCCACAAAGAAGGAAGTATTCTGATAGGTCGTAAGCGGAAAATCTGTTGCTCGGCCAATAAATTAGCGGCAATTACAGATCATATCTTCTGAAATAACACTAGGGCCATACCTACCCCTGATACCTGTCCCTCCAGGGGTGTGAACCCCATCACACTGCCCCTAGAACCCCCTTATCATGAGGCTTTCTGCACCCCCTACCTTCACCACCGACACAATGTACAACACCCCCCACACACTCCTAGCGACTACTCCACAGCCGCCGCAGCCACTACATCCTTCACCTTGACAAGGCGGCTCCGCCCACCACCGACACCACAAACCCGTCCATTACTTACGGGCCCTGAAGCTGCTCTCCCGGTTCATGGCTCCGGTCTGATGACGCGACCTCGCCTCCTCCTTACCAGGTGACGCGTAGTCTCTCTGCTGACGAATCACAGGGCTGCAGGGACCGTGTGGTAACGAGAGAGATTGTTAATAAAGTTTGTTCACTTGTAGAAAAAAAAAGAAAAAAGGGAACGTGGACATCTGCGATGTGGCACGGGAGGGGCGTGTGACGTCACCTTGGAGAATGTAAAGGGGGCCGGGCTAGGCCGCGTCACGTGACCCGGCGCAGTAAGACGCTCTGTGGTTGGCGCAGTGTACGCCGTATGAGTTTTGCTGTCGTGTCAGGCAGTACTAGACCTTCATCTGATATGGAATGAGATTGTATGCGTACGTAGAGGCCCAAAGCCTGAGGCTGCACTACTGATTCTGATTCGTTACTGTTGTCATGGAGACCATGTCTGTCACTGACAACCAATTACCATGATACCTACAGTGGACCTTGATGTACATGGTGATTTGTATCCAAGCCTATCTTCATCATGAATACCATATATCTGTACTACCCCTGTAAGGGGTTGTATAAGATTAGGAAAACATGGCCGCTTTCTGGTGACAACAGCACCACCCCTGGGCACTGGTTGCGTGCGGTATTGCAGCTCAGCCACAGTGAAGCAGATACCGGACACATGGGGGAGGATTTACTAATAGTCTCATAGTTTGCACTGTCCGAGATTACGAATCGCAGTCTAAATATTATACAAATTTACTATTCTGGCGCATGGACCTTTATAAATCCGGAGTATTGTACGTCCTGCACAAGAATTACGTTAGAATTTTGTTTATGCGCCAAAAATGTGTCTGTGCATCAAAAAAAAAAATTCACACTACAATTTGGCCGCACTTTTCGTGCATGGAGGTGCATTTAAAGAGGACATTTCATTAGAAAAGAAGTGTGTGCAATTCTTATACTACCTTATGGGGCTGCTGCCACTGATGTCCGGACCCTTTTTTTTTTTTCTCAAAAGGACGGGGGGTTCGGCCGCTGGGCTCCCCGTTTGTTTCATCGCCTCATATGCAAATGAGGCGACTTGGTTATAGTAGGCGTTGACATTTTAGTTCTGCTGGGCGCGGTTATCTTCTCCCTGGCAGTGATGGCCAGTTCGCATTGTTCGCCAGCGAACACATGCAGGCTGCCATCTTTTCTCACAAGTCCAGCGATGCACAGGTAAGCCCTTACCTGTGCCGCGAGCCGGTCTGAAACAAATGCAGTCACCGGGAGCAGGCAGTTCCAAGAACAGCCCGATGAAGGCCCCCGGCGGCTGTTCTCGGAACTCCTGTTCCCAGTGGCTGCATTTGTTTCAGACCAGCTCCCGACACAACGAGCGCCTCGCTCTTAGCCAGGGAGAAGGAGCTCAAGTTCTCGCCCTCGGTCTGGATGTCTACAAGCTCAAGTTGAGAACTTGAGCTCCTTCTCCCTGACTAAGCCCCCTTTCACACGAGCGAGTTTTCCGTGCGGGTGCAATGCGTGACGTGAACGCATAGCACCCACATTGAATCCTGACCCATTCATTTCAATGGGTCTGTGTACATGAGCGTTGTTTTTCACGCATCAGTTCTGCGTTGCGTGAAAATCACAGCATGTTCTATATTCTGCGTTTTTCACGCAGCCCTGGCCCCATAGACGTGAATGGGGCTGCGTGAAAAACGCATTGTATCCGCAAGCAAGTGCGGGTGCGATGCGTTTTTCACTGATGGTTGCTAAGAGATGTTGTTTGTAAACCTTCAGTTTTTTATCACGCGCGTGAAATAAAAACTGAACAACTAAACGCAATCACAGACAAAACTGACTGAACTTGCTTTCAAAATAGTGCGAGTTTTACTGAACGCATCCGGACCTAATCCGTCACGCTCGACTGAAAGGGGCCTAAGGCTGGGTTCACACGGGCGGTGCGGGAAAAGGTGCGGGTGCGTTGCGGGAACATGCGCGATTGCAAAACATTGTAATGCGTTTTGCATGCGCGTGAGAAAAATTGCGCATGTTTGGTACCAAAACCCGAACTTCTTCACAGAAGTTCGGGTCTGGGATCGGTGTTCTGTAGATTATATTATTTTCCCTTATAACATGGTTATAAGGGAAAATAATAGCATTCTGAATACAGAATGCATAGTACAATAGGGCTGGAGGGGTTAAAAATATATATATATATATAACTCACCTTAATCCACTTGATCGCGCAGCCCGGCTTCTCCTCTGTCTTCTTCGTTGAGGAATAGGACCTTTGATGACGTCACTGCGCTCATCACATGATCTTTTACCATGGTGATGAATCATGTGACGGACCATGTGATGAGCAGTGACATCATCAAAGGTCCTTTTCCTGTGCACAGCAAAGAAGACAGAAGAGATGGCGGCTGCACGAACAAGTGGATGAGGCGAGTTATATTATTATTATTATTTTTAACCCCTCCAGCCCTATTTTACTATGCATTCTGTATTCAGAATGCTATTATTTTCCCTTATAACCATGTTATAAGGGAAAATAATACAATCTACAGAACATCGATCACAGAAGTTCGGGTTTGGGTACCAAACATGCGCGATTTTTCTCACGCGAGTACAAAACGCATTACAATGTTTTGCACTCGCGCGGAAAAATCGCACATGTTTCCGCAACGTACCCGCATCTGGGACCAACAGTTAAATAAGGGACGACTATTTTATTGTTTAGAAAAATGTACAGATAAAATGTCTATAACCGACCGATTGATACCTATAAACTTTCAGGTGGTGTTGGAAGTAAAATTTTCACAATTGAAGTAAATAGATAGTGCATAGATATACCATTGATGAATAACAATCAGATAATTGCAATTTTGAGGTAAAAAAAATAAAGTGTAAAAAATAAAAAGATAAAAAAGATTGAAGGGTTAAATTGGTGTAAAAAGAATGTCTCTCAATTTCGTTGATAATTGTGCAAAAATAGCGATAGGCTTCCAGTGCAGGATGTGTAACTCCGTATAGTCTCTCAAGGTTGGTATTACCTTCCACTACAGAGTCTCCGACTTTAAAGTTAGATGAAGATGAGCTCACATTGATCGTGAGGAAGAGGTAGTACACCTCGAAACGCGTCTGGCGGTAATGGATGGGACCCTCTTTTGGATTGAAGCTTATTTATTCATCTACAAAAATCGAATACTCTGGAACTCGTATATAATTAGAATCAGCACTGTGTTGCCGCTCAAATCGATATTCCACGATCAATGTGAGCTCATCTTCATCTAACTTTAAAGTCGGGGACTCTGTAGTGGAAGGCAATTGAAAAGCTTTTATTGCAAATAATCGGAATCTCACGAATAAATAGAACAAAATAGCAAGAATGGAAAGCAACACGTGACAGGCCGGGTGATCACGTGAGCGACCCAAAGTCACGTGAGACGCCGACAGTGTAGCGAGGTCAGCTACACGAAAC
Source organism: Bufo gargarizans (assembly GCF_014858855.1). Classification (NCBI taxonomy): domain Eukaryota; kingdom Metazoa; phylum Chordata; class Amphibia; order Anura; family Bufonidae; genus Bufo; species Bufo gargarizans. The sequence goes on along the minus strand of NC_058088.1, from coordinate 25,149,081 downwards.
CGCCATACTGAGAAACACAGAACCGACGCAGACACACTAGGACGGGTGAGTGGCTGTGTAACGGGTGGGACGCCTCCGATTCCAGCCTTAATCCAACAAGTCTCCTGTGAGTAGAGACATACATTATCTTTAGGCCTCATGCACACGACCGTTGGTTCATTCCGTGTCCGTTGTTCCGTTTTTTCGTGATTTTCTGCGGAACCATTGACTTTCAATGGGTCCGTTGAAAACTCAGCTAATGCACCGTTTTTCGTCCGTGACTACATAGGTGTCTCCCAAAAGATAATAAGACGATGTACAAGAGACATTATTGTGGGAAAAAAAAAACATTTCTCAGCTTTTATTTACATTTGAGCAAAAAATACAAGATGTTCCTCGCTGTGGAAAGGACGTGGTCGGAATCCAAAAGTGACACCTGTGCTGGCCAGGAGGATAGTTAGAGAGGTGAAAAAGAATCCAAGGATCACCACCAAGGCCATCCTGGTGAATCTGGGATCTGCTGGTGGCAATGTCTCAAGGCAGACAATCCAACGGACACGGCACAATGCAGACCAAGGAGGACGCCACTTCTCCAGATAAGGCACACAAAAGCTTGCTTGGCCTTTGCAAAAGCTCATCTGGACAAAGAAGACTTCTGGTCTTCTGTGTTATGGTCAGATGAAACAAAAATGGAATTGTTTGGTCACAATGATGTTTCCTTCATTTGGTGTAAAAAAGGAGAAGCCTTCAACCCAAAGAACACCATCCCCCCTGTCAAACATGGTGGTGGGAACCTAATGCTTTGGGGGGGGGGTTTTCAGCCAATGGACCAGGGAACCTAATCACAGTAAACGGCACCATGAAAAAAAGAGCAATACATGAGGATTCTCAACGACAACATCAGGCAGTCTGCAGAGAAACTTGGCCTTGGGCACCAGTGGACATTTCAGCATGACAATGACCCAAAACACACAGCAAAAGTGGTGAAGAAATGGTTAGCAGACAACAACACTAAAGTTTTGGAGTGGCCCAGAGTTCAGACTTGAATCCAATTGAGAATCTGTGGAGGGAGCTAAAGATCAGGGTGATGGCAAGAAGGTCATGATTAAGAACCACTTGGTTCGAAACGCATAGACCGTGTTGGGGCTTGTACCTTGAGGATTTTTCACAGCTGTATATTTGGTTTTGTGGAATAAACATCGTTAAGCACGAAAAATCAAGGTGCTGGATATTTTCCTTTCAAGTACTTGAGTCTGGGTCTCTTCCCATCCGTGCACCTTCCAAATTGCTGATGCAGGTGAGCTGGACTTTTACTATTGCTTGATGGCAAGAAGACCCTCCAACCTGAAAGATTTGGAGCTCATTGCTAAAGATGAATGTGGAGACCTGCAAAAAGCTGGTCTGCAATTATAGGAAGCGTCTGATTGCTGTAATAGCCAATAAAGGCTTTTCTATTGATTATTGAGAAGGGTATGAATAATTTTGGACTGGACACTTTTTGCTCAAATGTAAATAAAAGCTGAGAAATGTTTTTTCCCCACAATAATGCCTCTGGTACATTGTCTTATTATCTTTGGGAGACACCTATGTCATTTCCCGTCAAAAAATTACTTGCTGGTTGAATAAAAGTAACTTTAGGTCAAAATTTGCCAGGGGTATGAATAATTATGGGCAGCACTGTATATGCTGGTCACCAGGCAACTGATTCTACAAAAGCAGACGCGGATGACAGACGGTTGTGCATCCGCATTTTTGGCAGTCCCATTGACCTGAATGGGTCCACTAACTGTTTTTCACGGACAAGAATAGGACAGGTTATATTTTTTTGATGGACTGGAACCACGGACGCAGATAACTGTGGACTATCCACATTTTCAACGGCTCCATAGAAATTAATGGGTCCGCATCAGATACGCTAAAATCGGCGGAACGGACGCAGAAACAAACAACGGTCGTGTGCATGAGGCCTAAGGCTGAGTTCACAAAGTTAGTGATTTCCATCAAGCGCAGGTCAAAGACAGAACAAGTGCAGATCTTTCCCTTAGGGCTCATGCACACAAAAGTATTTTCTTTCCGTGTCCGTTCCCTTTTTTTTTTGCGGACCATATGCGCAACCATTCATTTCCATGGGTCTGCAAAAAAAAAGGAAGTTACTCCGCGTGCATTCCCTTTACGTATGTCCGTTCTGCAGAAGAGTAGAACATGTCCTATTATTGTCCGTAATGCGGACAAGGATAGGACTGTTCTATTAGGGGCCGGCTGTTCCGTTCCGCAATATACGGAATGCACGCGGACATCATCCGTATTATTTGCAGATCTGTTTTTTGCGGATCGCAAAATACATACGGTCGGATGCATGAGCCCGTATACCTGATGGCTCCACTCCTGGTTTTGGCCCACAATCCCTGACCAAATAATGGTCTAAGGCCTTATGTACATGACAGCAGGTGACCCCGTGCCCATTTTGCCGCCCACAAACAGCGGATTTACAATATACGGGCACATGCTATGTGCTCACAGTATCACGGATGCGGACCCATTCACTTGAATAGGTCCACAATTCGGGAGATACGGTGTGGCGCGAAACAGAGGCACGGATCGGAAGCACCCAGAGTACTTCTGTGGGTTTTCTGTCCAAACCTCCGCACCTCACAAAGTGCATGCACTACTTTTTTACGTTGCAGACTTGTCGGATGCGGATCCCATTCAAGTGAATGGGTCCGCCTCCGCAGGCGGCGGGCACATGGTCGGTGCGTTGAGGACCACAATATGCGCTCCACAGCATGGGCAAGGCCAGCACACGGTCATATGCATGAGGCCTAAAGCATATGGAGATGTCTCCGGGGGCTGATACGCTTCATCATAATACCCCCTCTAGCGAGCTAATTTCAGGGACAGTCACATGGCCATGCGGACATACAGACACGGAATGCACAGGGAGTCGTTTCCGTTTTTTTTTTTTTGAGTCCCTCGGAAATAAACCTTCATGTGCATAAGCCCTTACAATGGCGCTGAACCCAGGAAGAGAACATCCTATGAGGGGAATGTATTAACATGCAACTTTTTGTATTTACAAAATGCGGCACGCCATTTCTTGCACGGCATACCTGTGGATTTTTAACCTCATTTATTAGAGAGGTTTCCGACCGTCTGTAACGCGACCGTGTTCTCCACGGACAGCACACGTACCCATTTTATTTTAATGTGTGTATTCACACATCCGTGTTTTACCACGCTCTGAGGGTCTTTGTTATTAGAACGGAAGCGTTCTCTATTTTGTCCGTGTTCACCGATCGATCACACCCATTATAGTCTATGGCTCAGTGAAAAACACGGATGCCATGCGTTTTTCACGGACCATTAGGAGGAGATGCTATGTAGGTTAACCTTCAGCGGCGCAGTGTCCGTGAAACACAGATGACACGCGGTCAGCAAACAACAGACACAAAGACCAAACACAGATTCTTCACGGACATCTTCATGGATGAATCACTGACCACCTTATCACGGCCGTGTGAATGAGGCCATAGCTGCCAACTGTCCCGAAATTGCCAGGACTATCCCTGATTTTCAAAGACAGTCCTGGCAAATTCGTGCTGGCCGAAAATGAGTGGGGCTAACGCAAACCCCGCCTACAAATAGTTGTTTCTGGACAGGTCTGGTGCGTTCTCAGGGGCGGGGCTTATATGCAACAAATTTACCAACTTAAATGTTGGTAAGTATGCAAGGCCGTCCACAGCCTGTCCCCTCCATCCATCTGTGACCTGATCTCCCGGCACCTTCTCACACATAATCGCCGATCCTCACAAGATCTCCTCTTCCCACAGTCTCCTCCAAGGTTTACTCCCATACATCCCCCCTAGGCCCCTTGCAGACGAGCCTGTCCGGATTAGGTCCGGATGCGTTGCGTCTGCGATATCAGGGAAAACTGCCTGCGTTCGCGTTCAGTTTTTATCGTGTTTGCACGCACGTGATAAAATCCTGAATGTGGTACCCAGACCCGAACCTGGGCTTCTTCACTGAAGTTTGGGTTAGGTGTTCTGTACATTTTATTATTTTCCCTTATAACGTGGTTATAAGGGAAAATAATAGCATTCTTTAATACAGAATTAAGGGTTAAAAAATAAAAAAAACATTACTCACCTCATCCACTTGATCGCGCAGCCATTATTGTCTTCTTCCTTTTTCTTGAAGGACCTGCAAAAGGACCTTCGCTGACGTCATGAGGTGGTGAGCGCGATGGCATCAGCGAAGGTCCTTTTGCAGGTCCTTCAAGAAGAACAAAGAAGAGGATCCCGGCTGCGCGATCAATGGGATGAGGTGAGTCATGTTTTTTTTTTATTTTTTAACCCTCAATTGACATTTGACTTTGCATTCTGTATTAAAGAATGCTATTATTTTCCATTATAACCATTATATAATGGAAAATAATAAAGTAAATGGGGTCTAGGGTCACTTATCCCTCGTCTCCTTAGCAACCATCCATCAAAATCGCATCCGCACTTGCTTGCGATTTTAACACAGCCCCATTCATTTCTATGGGGCTTGCGTTGCGTGAAAAACGCAGAATACAGAACATGCTGCGATTTTCACACAACGCACAAGTGATGTGTGAAAAACAACGCACATGTGCACAGCCTCATTGAAGTTAATGGGTCAGTATTCAGTGCGGGTGCGATGCGTTTACCTCACGGAATACTCGCCCGTGTGAAAGGGGCCTTACTGAGGAACTCTCTACCCCAACATATCAGACTATCACCTGCCATTGAGATCTTCAAGAGGAACCTGAAACTCACTGCCTCTATACCGCCATATGAGCAGCTTCTACCCTCGCCTGCTGTATCTAGGAATGAGCGAATCGACTTCGGATGAAGCATCCAAAGTCAATTCGCATAAAACTTTGTTAGAATACTGTACAGAGCGAGTGCTCCGTACAGTATTAGAATGTATTGGCTCTGAGGAGCCGAAGTTATTACTTTGCGAAGTCTCGCGGGACTTCGGGTAATAACTTCAGAAATTAATTTCTACTGTAAAAAAAACTTTTACCGAACTTGGGTTTGGTTCCAAGCCAATACATTCTAATACTGTACGGAGCGCTCGCTACGTACAGTATTCTAACGAAGTTTTATGCGAATGGTTTCGCTCATCCGTAACTGTATTCTTCCCCTTATCCCTTGTAGATTGTAAGCTCTCGCGGGCAGGGTCCTCTCTATACTTTGTAACTTGTCTTGTTCATGTTTGTTCTGTATTATATATGTATGTATTAGGGTACGAACACAGCAGCGTTAGAGCAGCAGTTCTCAACCTAGGGGTCGCGACCCCTTTGGGGGTCGCCTGAGGCTTCCTATTGTGGGTCGCCCGCACAACGGCAGCGGCCCCTTATCCTCGCGCACAGGAAGTGATGTCCTATCACTAAAACATGTAAATGAGCAGGGCACTCAAGGAAAACCGTGACCATGTATTTGAATGCAATGATAAGCTTTTATTACTGAATAAATAAAATTGATAAACAAGGTAAGGCCCCATGCACACGGCCGTGTTTCACAGCCGTGTGTGGGCCGTGGAACCGCGGCCTGGATCCCTCCTGAGAGCAGGAGCGCACGGCGTCACTGGTTGCTATGACGCCGTGCGCTCCCTGCTGCCGGCACAGTACAGTAATACACTGGTATAGATCATACCAGTGTATTACTGTATTGCGGCGGCAGCAGGGAGCGCACGGCGTCATAGCAACCAGTGACGCCGTGCGCTCCTGCTCTCAGGAGGGATCCAGGCCGCGGTTCCACGGCCCGCACACGGCTGTGAAACACGGCCGTGTGCATGGGGCCTAAGGTTGGTAAAACAATGAATCACAATAGAATATACAACATGCAATAAACTTCACATCAAATAAATCGATTGCAGATCTAATAATTCGATTGACCAGCTTGCAAATGATCGATATCTGATCAAATATACTCCAGTCCAATAATTGGTATCCGAGACACACTGTCAATAATTCTGATAGTTATTTAACGAATCCAAAAAGTCCTGCAATGTTCCAATTTAACACGGTGGCGTCTCACCAAAACAACGTGGGTAGTGGCGTCCCGCTACTGAATAGCTAGCAAGTGAAAATGATCCGTTACCTTTATAGCGACCTGATGTTCATCCGAAATTATCGCATGAGCCTTCAGATGTACTCACTCCCAGAATATGCCTTTTGATGTTTGTAGCACTATTCAGTCAGGATATTGAAGACGGCTCACTGTTCGGTTGCGGTCGATTTGTTGATACGGTAAACGTCTCAGTACAGCAATGGGGTGTAGCACCAGACGCGTTTCGGGGTTCAACCCCTTCCTCAGGGGGGATTCATTGTTTTACCAACCTTACCTTGTTTATCAATTTTATTTATTCAGTAATAAAAGCTTATCATTGCATTCAAATACATGGTCACGGTTTTCCTTGAGTGCCCTGCTCATTTACATGTTTTTGTGCTTTCTTGTATTGAGTGAGTGGTCTCAATTTGCAGGAGCACCTGGTGTTGTTTCAGTGCCTTAGTGCGACATTTTATTCATTTTTCAAGCTACTTGATGTCCTATCACTGCCTGTGCTTGAAGGAGCCTGACGTCTGGACGGGTAAGTCGGGCCGCTGAGGTCCGAGTTTTTTCGTTATTGACACCGCCGCTGAGCACCACTGCCACCAATGATTTAATTGAGCCTGGCTGAGCCTGGCTAATTTTATTTTAATTATTTGGCTGAGCAAGGCTTAATTTATTTGGGGGGACATGAAGCACCGCTGATTGATTTATTTGGGGGACCCTGAGCACCATTCATTTATTTATTTGGGGGGGACCTGAAGCACCGCTGATTTATTTATTTGGGGGACCCTGAGCACTTCTGATTTATTTATTTGGGGGACCCTGAGCACCATTGATTTATTTATTTGGGGGAAACCTGAAGCCCCGCTGATTTATTTATTTGGGGGAAACCTGAGCACCATTGATTTATTTATTTGGGGGAAACCTGAAGCCCCGCTGATTTATTTATTTGGGGGACCCTGAGCACCACTGATTTATTTTTATTTATTTTTTTGGGGGGGGGGGGGGGTACTGTGAGCACCACTGAGTTATTTATTTGAGGGGTACTGTGCGCACCACAGATTTATTTTTTTAGGGGGTATTTGTTGTTTATTATTTATTTTAAAGTTATTTATTTGGTTTACAAATATTTTGTATTTATGCTAAAGTTCTGTGGTTATGAATGAATACTTGTGTATTTGAATTAACATTTGGTGTATTGGTGTCTGTGCGTGTTTTTGGTGGGTCAAAAAGATATTTACATTACAATTCATAACAGTAGCAAAATTAGTTATGACGTAGCAAGGAAAAAAATTTAATGGTTGGGGGTCACCACAACATGAGAAACTGTATTAAGGGGTCACGGCTTTAGAAAGGTTGAGAACCACTGCGTTAGAGGAATCCGGCAGGCAGTTCCGTTGCCGCAACTGCCTGCCGAATCCGGAAATCCGTTTGCAAACGGATACCATTTGTTTTCGGATCCAGATGTGGATCCGTTTGACAAATGCATTGAAATACCGGATCTGTCTCTCCGGAAAAAACGGTATTTATTTTTTTCACATTTTTAAGGGTCTGTGCTTGCGCAGACTGGAAAACCGGATCCGTTATTCCAAAAAACTTGGTACGGGATCCGACATTAATACATTTAAATGGGAAATAATGCCGGATCCGTAATTTCTGCAAGTGTTCCGGAATTTTGGCCAGAGAAAATACTGCAGCATGCTGCGGTATTTTGTCCGGCCAAATACTGTGAAAGTGACTGAACTGAAGACATCCTGATGCATCCTGAACAGATTGCTTTCCATTCAGAATGCATCAGGACAAAATGGAAGCGTTGTTTTCCTGTATTGAGCCCCTAGGACGGAACTCAATACCGGAAAACTTTAACGCTAGTGTGAATGTACCCTTATGTTATAGGGTTGCACCTGGTATCGAATTATCGATACCCAAGTATCAGAGACCATGGCGCGCGCTACTCTCAGCGAGCTCCATGTTCTCCTCAGCAGCACAAGGGAGAAGGAGTCTTTCCCACCCCTCCCCCTGTGCTGCCAATAAGAAGAGAGAGGGGCGGAGGAGGGGAGGGGCTGTGGCCACTGCACCACCAATGATGCGTCCCTTACCTCCCCAGTATTATAATCAATAGTGGCAGTGACCACAGGGTCCCCTCCCCTCCTATTCATTCATTGGTGGTGCAGTGGCAGTTGTGATCGGAGCCACAGCAGTGTAATCCTGGGGCTCCGATCAGTTACCATGGCAGCCAGGACGCTACTGAAGTCCTGGCTGCCATGGTCAGCTCCCTGCTGCTGTATGTACTATGCACAAGGCAGCAGGGGGAGTGTGAGGTCCTATTCACCCTAATAGATATCTATCAGGGTGAATAGGACAAGGGATTAAAAGATCCCAGGTTCTAGTCCCTAAGGGGGGAAATAGTTATTAACCCCTTAAAAACCCTAGGATTTTCCATTTTTGCGTTTTCGTTTTTCACTCCCCACCTTCCCATAGTCTTAATTTTTTTATTTTTCCATTCACATAGCCTGATGAGGGCTTATTTTTTGCCAGACAAATTGTACTTTCTAATGGCACCATTTATGGTTGCATACCATGTAGTAGGGAGTGGGGAAAAAATTCCAAATGGGGTAGAATTGGGAAAAAACACAATTCTGATAAAGGTTTTTATTTTTTTTACACTGTACGCTATGCGGTAAAATTGACCTGTTATCTTCATTCTCCAGGTCAGTACGATTACAACGATGCCACACTTGTATAATTTTTCTTGCGTAAATATTAAAACCGTTAAAGAATTTTTTTTTTTTCTCATAACCATATTCTGACCCCTATAACTTTTTTTTTGCTATGTGTATGGGGCTGCTTGAGGGCAAATTTTTTGCAGGACGATCTGTTCTTTTCAGTGATACCAATTTTAAGTCTGTGTGACTTTTTGATCACTTTTTATAAAAAAAATGATTGAGTAGTTGAAGTGACAAAAATTGGCAAATTGGCCTTTTTTTTTTGATCAAAAGGCATATGTCAAGGAGTAATCTGGCTACTTAACCGCCTCCAGACCGCCTAACGCAGGATCGCGTTCCGGAGGCGGCTGTCCCAGGCACAGTCACGCATATATGCGTCATCTCGCGAGACGCAAGATTTCCTGTGAATGCGCGCACACAGGCACGCGCGTTCACAGGATCAGAAGGTAAGCGAGTGGATCTACAGCCTGCCAGCGGCGATCGTTCGCTGGCAGGCTGTAGATGCGATTTTTTTAACCCCTAACAGGTATATTAGACGCTGTTTTGATAACAGCGTCTAATATACCTGCTACCTGGTCCTCTGGTGGTCCCTTTTGCTTGGATCGACCACCAGAGGACACAGGTAGCTCAGTAAAGTAGCACCAACCACCACTACACTACACTACACCCCCCCTGTCACTTATTAACCCTTTATGAACCCCTGATCACCCCATATAGACTCCCTGATCACCCCCCTGTCATTGATCACCCCCCTGTAAGGCTCCATTCAGACGCCCGTATGTGTTTTACGGATCCACGCATCCATGGATCGGATCCGCAAAACACATATGGACGTCTGAATGGAGCCTCACAGGGGGGTGATCAGGGAGTCTATATGGGATGATCACCCCCCTGTAAGGCTCCATTTAGACGTCCGTATGTGTTTTACGGATCCACGCATCTATGGATCGGATCCGCAAAACACATACGGATGTCTGAATGGAGCCTTACAGGGGGGTGATCAGTGACAGGGGGGTGATCAGCCCATATAGACTCCCTGATCACTTCCCTGTCATTGATCACCCCCCTGTAAGGCTCCATTCAGACGCCCGTATGTGTTTTACGTATCCACGCATCCATGGATCGGATCCGCAAAACACATACGGACGTCTGAATGGAGCCTTACAGGGGGGTGATCAATGACAGGGAAGTGATCAGGGAGTCTATATGGGATGATCACCCCCCTGTAAGGCTCCATTCAGACGTTCGTATGTGTTTTACGGATCCACGGATACATGGATCGGATCCGCAAAACACATACGGACGTCTGAATGGAGCCTTACAGGGGGGTGATCAATGACAGGGGGGTGATCACCCCATATACACTCCCTGATCACCCCCTGTCATTAATCACCCCCCTGTCATTGATCACCCCCTTGTAAGGCTCCATTCAGACGCCCGTATGTGTTTTACGGTGCCACGCATCCATGGATCGGATCCGCAAAACACATACAGACGTCTGAATGGAGCCTGACAGGGGGGTGATCACCCCATATACACTCCCTTATCACCCCCCTGTCATTGATCACCCCCCTGTAAGGCTCCATTCAGACATTTTTTTGGCACAAGTTAGTTGTTGGGTCAATGGGTGATATTTGACCACCCAATCACGCATTCCACTGGTGGTCAAATATCACCCATTGACCCAACAACTAAGAGGCATTGTCAATAAACATTGGCATACAATCTCAAAATCATATCCTCAGATTGAGGAATTTCAAAGACCCCCTATGCTGTGTTTTAAAAGGGCCGATAATATCAATGATATAATAGTCAGGGCCGACATTGGTAGCAATAAGCGAGATTTGAGACAGAGCGTGTTATCTTCTCCCAGACAGGGCACATTCCCTTGTCTGAATTGTGTAAATTGCTCAAGCGTGATCAGGGGGTCTCGTCTCTCACACCCGCACTCTGGGGAGAGAATTCCCATAAGAGGTGTGTTCACGTGTGACAGCAGATTGGTTGTGTATATTTTGAAATGTCCTTGTGGACTATTATACGTGGGGGAAACCTCTATGAGGATCAAAGACAGGTTGAGCAAACACAAGTCCACCATTAGGAAGGGTAATTTATTGCTCCCCATACCATATCATTTTCATGAAAAGAAACACACAATAGCACAATTACGTTACCAGGTGATTGAGGGTGTACCACTACCTCGCCGTGGCGGTGATCGAAATAAATTACTTTTGCAAAAAGAAGCATATTGGATCCATCGTTTACAAACGATGGATCCAAGAGGCTTGAACCGAGAATACAATATAAGCAGTTTGATTTGATGTTTAAAATCTCTGTTTCACTTTCCAGCGGAATTGATTATGGGACTCTTCTCATTGCCACAAATGGAGACACATGAAGCTTCCTTACCGATCATTGTATCTTGTCAGGGGGAGGAGCCAGTGGTATGACGTCAGTTCCTCTGTATATTTTTTTTTTTCATTTTTCTGTTATTTAAGACATGTATTGAGGATACTTATGTATAGTCTGATGAAAGCACATGTGAGTGCTGAAACGCGTCACTATGAATGAATAGGTGTCTTAAATTAAATTCTGCATCAAAAGAAACAAGCGCGAGTGCCGGTCCTTCCTTTACAGCTCAAATTTATGACTATCATGAAGTACAATGTGTCACGAGAAAACAATCTCAGAATGGCCTGGATAAATCAAAGTGTTCCAAAGACATTACCACATAAAGTGACACGTCAGATTTGCAAAGGGTTAAATCACCCCCTTTCCCAATTTTACATATAAAATATATAAACAATAAATAAATAAACATATTACATATCGCCACGTCTGAAAAAGTGCAAACTATTAAAATATAAAGAAAAATCTCCTATGCAGTGAACGCCGTAACAGAAAAAAAACAAAAAAAAAACGCGATTCAACATTTTTTATTCACCTTGTCCCCCCCCCCCAAAAAAAATAGGATCGGATTATTCTATTATGGGCCAGTCATTCCATAAAATAATAGCAACGGAGCGAGGCGCAGACATAGCGCAGGGCGTACTGACTTAGGGGGAAGACCGTAGGCTAGTAAGGGGTTAATGCTGCTGGGTTGGTGCATGGTGGGGGAGCTGGTCTGCTGAACGGAGTGGGGGGAGTTGGTAGTTTGGCGGGCTGTATATAAATCACAGAGGGAGTGGCTACTGGTCAGTTGCCAGTTAGAGCCAGCGAGTTTTTTCCACCCGTGTATTGGTTGGAGCTCGGTGGCAGTTTAGAAGGGGCTGCTTGATATGGGATCCTGGGGGAGCAATTCAATGGTTAAGAGGTGCAGGACATGTTGGAGCCTGCATCTCATATGGTTTGTTAATACCGAGGATGGGGCTCCTGTTTGGGCTACAAGGCCTACAGGAGGGATACTGGTATACTTCAAGGAGTTGGTGCCCTTGGGTCGGTGAGTGCGGCCAAGGGTAAGTTTGAAGTACGAGGTGAGGCGGTGAAGGAGGATGCTGCTAGTTTGGGTTGCCCTCCAGGATCCTTGTTACGGTGCAGTAGGTGATAATTTTGAGGGAGGTTTTTAAAAGCCCCTGCTGCTGTTATTATTATTATTATTATTCATGTTATATGGTGAAAGATGTTGCTTGTAATGTGTGGAATAATAAAGTTTGGCCGTCATGGTCATTTTACCAAAGCAAGTAGGTGTTGGTGTGATTATTTAAAGGGGATCAGGGTAGGTATTAGTAGACGGAGGAAATTCTTCCATCCTATTAAGTCATGCGGAATGCACGCAGGTTTTTGGGTGTTTTATTTTTTTCGCGTGGTATTGAATGGTATCGAGTATTACATTACTTTTTTATGGTATCGAAATCGAATCAAAATTTTGGTATGGTGACAACCCTAATTATGTATTATGTATGTCCACCCTTTTCATGGAACAAATAGCGCTTTACTAATAATATATTTATTAAGTCAAAGCCAAGAAAAGATCCTGAGTCATATAGAAAAGTCCTCACACTCCATCTATCCACTGAACAGGTGAAAACCGGTAGATTTGTGGAGGTTCGATCTGGCACCCCCACTAAGGGCACAACCACACAGCGCCCAACCCCATTAACTATAAGGCTGGGTTCACACCTGAGCGTTTTACAGCGCGTTCCTACGCGCTGTAAAACGCTCAACAAGGAGAAACCAATGCTTCCCTATGGGAATGGTTCTCACCTGGGCGTTTTACAGCGCGTACGATCGCGCTGTAAAACGCCCGACACCCCAAGAAGTACATGAGCTTCTTTGGGGCGTCTTGTCGCGCGTTCCCGTACATAGACTTCCGGGAACGCGCGACAATGGGCGTTCGCTTGTCTCTGTATGCGCGATTGCAAACGCCCGTACAATCGCGCATACAGAGCGCTCCATCGCGAACGCTCAGGTGTGAACCCAGCGTAATGGGATCTGACCTCTTTCCAGCATAAGTGCTAGTCTTCCTCCGGACAAAAACTGTTGCGTGCAAAGTGGGTGTGGTTAGCTTTGTTAGTTTTACTCCAGATTTATCACTAAAAGTCACAAACTCACTCCATTGAAGAAGGAGGGGGGGGGAAGCAGAGAAATTGGGGATTTTTAGATAAATGTGTTTAAAGGGCATCTGTCAGCAGTTTTGCACCTATGACACTGGCTGACCTGTTACATGTGCACTTGGCAGCTGAAGGCATCTGTGTTGGTCCCATGTTCATATGTGCCCGCATTGCTGAGAAACATGATGGTTTATTATATGCAAATGAGTCTCTAGGAGCAACGGGGGCGTTGCCATTACACCTAGAGTCTTTGCTCTCTCTGCACTTGCCGCGTCCTCTGCAGTTTGATTGACAGGACCAGGCAGTGAAAACATCAAAAACTCCTGACCATGTCAATCGAAGTGGAGAAGGAGCAGCAGTTGCAGAGAGAGCAGAGCCTCTAGGTGTAACGGTAACGCCCCCGTTGCTCCCAGAGGCTAATTTGCATATAATAAAACATTATTTTTCTCAGCAATGCGGGCACATATGAACATGGGACCAACACAGATGCCTTCAGCTGCCAAGTGCACATGTAACAGGTCAGCCAGTGTCATAGGTAAAAAACTGCTGACAGATGCCCCACATAAAAAAAAAACATGCAATGTTTAATAAATTTGGTGCAAAGTACTCCAATGCGCAATCGAACAAAAACTGACTTCAGGCGTTAGGGCTTAAGCACACAGCTGCTGCAGAAAACAGATTCCCGGCCATGTGCATCCCTCTAGTTCCACAAGCCCTATTGTATAAAACCCTATTCTTGTCCACAAAACAGACCAGAATAAGGCTACATGCACATGGCCGTATGTGTTTTGCGGTCCGCAAATTGCGGATCCACAAAAAAAAGGATGACTTTTTTTGCGGATCCATTGTAATAATGCCTATCCTTGTCCACAAACTAGAAAAAAATAGGACATGGAGTATTTTTTTTGCGGAGCAACGGAACGGACATACTGATGCGGACAGCACACGGTGTGAAGTGAATGGGTCCGCATCCTATCCGCAAAAACGGAACGGACACGGAAACAAACAACGTTCGTGTGCATGTAGCCTAAGGCATTTTCTATAATTTGCAGCACAGCCGCACGGATGTGGACAGCACATGCATGACATCTGTGTGCTGCTGCGGCCCCATCGAAATTATTGGGTTTGTGTGGATTGGATGCGGACCCAATATATGGTCTTGTGCATGAGCCCTTACCCTCATGTCAAATTTCCTTCAACATTGTAAGGCTGGGTTCACATCACCGTTTCATTTTCCGTTCTTCTGATCCATCAGAAGAACAGAAAAAAAAGAAAAACGGATCCTGTGCATCAGTTATGCACGTTCGGCATCCATTTGAGTAATTTCCGTCAGGGATCCATGCAGTATCTCTTTTTTACATCTTAAAAAAACAATCTCAGATGGAAATGGCTCAAATGGACACATGGACCAAACATAGATCCTTCATGGATGGACTGACCATCGCTGTTTCAGATGTCATCTGGAGGCTTGGATGTGGGATATTCATATACATGCCTATGTTACTATTTTTCTTACCTGTTGATTCACTGGAAAATAAAAAACAGATTTTAAAAAGAAAAGAAAAAGAAAGAAAGAAAGAGTCTTGGATGTGGGAATGAGGCCTCATTGTTCAAGTAGATGCTTGACTATTTGTGCTAACATATAAATGTGCACAAATAAAATTGCAGTACCACCTATGTCCACCAGGAGCACACGCTCAGCTTAGGCTACTTTCACACTGGCATTTTGGTTTCCGTTTGTGAGATCCGTCCAGGGCTCTCACAAGCGGTCCAAAACCGATCAGTTTTGCCCTAATGCATTCTGAATGGAAAAGGATCCGCTCAAAATGCATCAGTTTGCCTCCGTTCCGTCTCCATTGCGCTTTGCTTGCAGCGTTTTGGTGCCCGTCTAACGAAACTGAGCCAAACGGATCCGTTCTGACACAGAATGTAAGTCAATGGGGACGGATCCGTTTTCACTGACACAATCTGGCACAATAGAAATCGGATCCGTCTTGGCTATGTTAAAGATAATACAAACGGATCCGTTCTGAACGGATGCATGCGGTTGTATTATTTGAACGGATCTGCAGCAAACGCGAGTGTTAAAGTAGCCGGGTTCACATCTCTATTTAATTTTTTGTTCATTTTCTGGCAGTAGAGCGGCGCAAGAGACATTGTGCAAGACCTGGTGCAGGAGCAGTGATGTCATGTGGACCGCCTGTGCCGACCCATCCACTTGCACCGCACTGGAGGCAGCGGTACCAGACCCTTCCAGCGTCATGACGTTATATGATCACACTGTGTTCATCAGGTCCTGGTGCCTCCAGTGAGGAGCAAGTGTTCCTTCTTGTGCAAGTGGATGATTTTTTTTTTCCAGCAGCAGAATGGGGGCGTTATTTACAGTGGGGGCACTGTGGGGGAACATAATATATACTGAGGGCACTGCAGGGGTTGGGATTTAAACCAAAAAAGCCGATGAAATTGATCCATTTTTAACAGCCATTAAAAACTGATGCAAAATGGACGAAAAACAGCCATTAAAATTGGATAGACGTCCAGAAAATGGATGCACACACTGATGCAAAATGACCATGAAAAGCTGACAGTGTATCCGTTTTTTATCACTCGTTGTGTGAATGTAGTCTGAGGGTGTATCCGGACATTGTGGTTAAAAACCGCATAAGTTCCTGCTGAAATACAAAGTATTCGGGCAAGGTTTTTTTTTTTGCTTTTTTTCTTACAAGTGAAACTCATTTATATTTGTTTCAGCAGAAATATGTTTGACTGGTAGTGAATAAAAATGAGAGTTGTCACCTGATTGACAGGGAGACACTGTGTCTGTACCTACCTCTCACCAAGTGACAGGGCCACCCAGACATATACGATACTTCGTACGGTTGCTTTACCGTCCATCATATAGTTCTGTGCTCCAGACTAAAAAAAATAAACAGGAGCCATTGGCTCCTAAACTGAAAAATGTAGGAGCCAAAGTCAATTTTTAGTCGCCAAATTGAAAATATATATAATTATAATAATAGACTTGGAGAAGATGAGACTCAGGTCACAGTAGTGAGCCAGCACTACATATAGGAGAATACTGCACCACATACCTGTTACATCCAGTGACATTTCCTGTCATGTAGATCCTCTCTTTCATCTTCTCCTCCATTTGACCCAGACCTCCATGAAAAAATTCTTTCTGCCGCATCTGTTCTATACAGAGTTTGTTACAGACACGTTTGATTTTTCAATTTTTCCATCAACCCCCCCATCCTGGTGTCCCAACAATATCATCCTGCTGCCACTTCCAATACTGTGCCCGTGGTGCTCCCCAATGCCCCAGGTACTATACTGCTGAAAAAATAGTGACCCCCCACTAGAAATAATGTCCCTATAGTGTTTACTGCAATTATAAATGCCACCTAGAGTGCCCCCAGTAATAATAAAACCGTAGATTAATTCCCCCCCCCCCCCACACTGCCCTCATGTAGTAATTTTCTCTCACACTGCCCCTATTTAGTAATTTCCCCACACATAGTAATTACTGCCCCCACAGTAGAAATATGCTCCACAGTAGTAATTTCCCCCCATACTGTCCTCTAGTGCCTACTTATGGCTAGTAATGTCTCCCAGTGCCCCCCTTACAGCCAGTAATGTCCCCCCAGTGCCCCCCTTATGGCCAGTAATATCCCCCCGGTGCCCCCTTATGGCCAGTAATGTCCCCCAGTGCCCCCCTTATGGCCAGTTATGTCCCCCAATGCCCCCCTTATGGCCAGTAATGTTCCCTCAGTGCCAGCCTTATGGCCAGTAATGTCCCCCCAGTTCCCCCCTTATGGCCAGTAATGTCCCCCAAGTGCCCTCTTTATGGCCAGTAATGTCCCCCCAGTGCCCCCCTTATGGCCAGTAATGTCCCCCAAGTGCCCTCTTTATGGCCAGTAATGTCCCCCCAGTGCCCCCCTTATAGGCAGTAATGTCCCCCAAGTGCCCTCTTTATGGCTAGTAATGTCCCCCCAGTGCCCCCTTATGGCCAGTAATGTCCCCCCAGTGCCCCCTTATGGGCAGTAATGTCCCCCCAGTGCCCCCCTTATGGCCAGTTATGTCCCCCCCAGTGCCCCCCTTATGGCCAGTAATGTCGCCCCAGTGCCCCCCTTATGGCCAGTAATGTTGGCAGTTAAAGAAAAAAAAAAAGCTAAAATCTTATACTCACCTGTGTCCTTTCACTGGCGCTCACTAGCTGCTGGTACAGCCCGGGATGGTGCGACGCATGTCATCACGCCCGCCTGCGCTGGGATTTCATTACCAAATAGACCTCAGGCCTGTAGTGTAGGTGGCAGGGCAAGGAATTATTGGCTCCCATGCCCCGCCGCAATATTCAGCTACAGCACGGCAGCCCTGTCGCAAATGGTGACAAGGCTAAAAAGTCTTGTCGCCATCTGCAAATTTTAAGGCGCATTGGCGACTATTTTGGTCGCCATCTAGAGCGCTGTAGTTATGCCTCTCCACGCCTGATGTCAGATTGGGTAGGGGAGCATGCCCAGAGGGGCTCTCTTCAGTACCATCTATACCAGTGATGGCTAACCTCCCGCACTCCAGCTGTGGTGAAACTACCACTCCCAGCATGCTCCATTAATTTCTGTGGAGTTCTGAGAACCGCCAAGCAAGTGTACATCTTGGGAGTCGTAGTTTTACCACAGCTGGCGTGCCGGAGGTTAGCCATCACAGGCCTATACTATGAAGCTAGGTTCTTACATATTGACCATGGAAGGGCTGAAATCCGCGTCAGACTGTAGTAACACACTACACGTTGGGGCAGCTTTTGTACTCTATGTTCTTCTATGAAGATCGCATGACTGTGTGCTTGATATTACACACCTTAAAAAAAAAAAAAAAGCAAAAACACGTGCATTTTACTGCAAATTGCTGCAGTTTCACAATGCGCTTTTTAGCCGCGTCGTTTTTATAAGTGAGAAAGTTGCAAATAACCGTATGGTAAAACCGCGGTCCAATGCACTGCCTAGCGACACTTGAGAATCCACAAATCATGATGCGGTGATTTGCACAAAATGACACCGTTTTGCTGCAACTTTCTGCAAATTGCAGGTGTCGAGGTATCGCACTCTAGTTTTGCTACTTTTTGCTGTCTCTTTTCTAACCCTGGCGTCTCTTTCTCTGTCTTTTGTTTCCTATAATGACTCATTTACACCAATCTCACTTCTCGCTGTCTCTCCTCCTACAGACACACAGAGGTCTCTCTCCTCCCTCTCTCAGTGGCTGATGTCTCTCCTCCCTCCCTGCTCTCTCAGGAAGTTCTGACTTTTCCTCTCATACAAGAGTATTTGTTGCTCAGAGGTGGAGAGGGCAATAAAGTGAAGGGGAAGGGAGGTAGAGAGACCGTGGGCACAGTAGACAAGCTGAAAGAGAGCGCCCACGGGAGACAGAGCTACAAAGAGAGACTGCAGAGGAGATCTGAGTCAAGGGCAGAGACTGGAAAAACTGAGACATAAATATGGATACATAGAGACAGAGAAGACTGAATGTGAAAGAGACAGCCAGGTTAGGGCTATAGACTGCCTATCAAAAAGGAGGTGCTGAGAGACCTGGCAGAGACCGGAGACTGAGCAGGTACGTGACCGATTTATATTAATATGTTCATGTGTTAGGCATCTTTTATGCTTATGTTCTATATTTTTTTTAATTTTTATGTGTTGAGAGTTTAACCGTCTCGCTCTGTGAAGGACTGCTGCTACTTCAGATTCAGTCTTCAGATCTTTACTATCTAGGCCCTCAAGCAACAGATCAGATTTCGTTTTGGGAGCCTCAGTAGATGTAGCCTTGAGAAACTTCCTACTCTCTCCGCCCTTTGTACAGGTGAAGATATTTATATATTTGATGTATCTGAATAGTCTTGACAGGACTAAGAATCTCTCCAGTATCTATTTTTCGATCCTCGAGAAAAGCCAACTCAGTACTAGACAGCGTGGGACTGGGGTTCCTTGTGCCCGCCGGAGGAAATTATTCTCGGGGCCCCTTATGTCATCAATACAGCTAAGTAATAGACCATAATGACAAGTGATCGGCTCCAAAGAGCTTTTCCTCCTGGAACTTTAGGGCCCCATTATGTTTTCAGAGCCTGGGCCCACCAAGCATCCTCTGGTATTCTGGTGGGTCAGTTTGTCCTTGGTACTAGAACATTTCAGGGAATTGTAATGAGTCATTTAAATAGGTCTATAATGTCCATGGGAAATGTTTATCAGGATGTCCCACAGGATTCGAAATAAATCCGAGACCTAGCAGTTTAATAACTATGGAGGTCATTTATGAAGACCAGAGTTTTAGACTCCAGTCTTAAAGGGTTTCTGTCACCAGATTTAACCCTATTAAACTGGATGAAATTAGCGATGTGCTAATGTCAGCGGACCCTAACTCTCCTAATCTTAGGCTTCTGGATGCCCCCGTTACTGCACAATTTAAACTTCATCCAGAAGCCTAAGGTTAGGAGAGTTAGGGTCCGCTGACATTAGCACATCGCTAATTTCATCCAGTTTAATAGGGTTTAGGCCTCATGCACACGACCGTTGTTGTGTTCCGTTGTTCCGTGATCCGTTTCAGTTTTTGTTTCCATGTGTCTTCTTTTATTTTTGGAGGACCACCAGACATAAAGGAAAGTAAAAAAAAAAGTCTAAGTCAGGTTTGCCATGCAAATGATAGGAAAAAAACGGACGCGGACGCACAGACACGGATGACAATCTTGTGTGCCTCCGCGTTTTTTTGCGGTCCCATTGACTTGAATGGGGCCGCAAACCGTGTTCCGCGAAAAATAATAGGACAGGTTATATTTTTTGGACGGACTGGAACCATGGATCATGGACGCGGATGACAAACGGTGCATTAGCTGAGTTTTCAACTGACCCATTGAAATGTCAATGGGTCCGCAGAAAATCACGAAAAACGGAACAACGGACACGGAACACAACAACAGTTGTGTGCATGAGGCCTAAATCTGGTGACAGAAACCCTTTAATAAACCCCTGGGCTGGCGGTGGATCTGCCAAAGTTATTAAGAGGCGCCGGCCTCTACATAACTTTGGCGTATCCTCTGATGGTCTTACGCGGGGTTCACACCTGAGCGTTCGCGATGGAGTGCTCTGTATGCGCGAGTGTACCGGCGTTTGCAATCGCGCATACAGAGACAAGCGAACGCCCATTGTCGCGCGTTCCCGAAAGTCTATGTACGGGAACGCGCGACAAGACGCCCCAAAGAAGCTCCTGTACTTCTTGGGGCGTCGGGCGTTTTACAGCGCGTTCGTACGCGCTGTAAAACGCCCAGGTGAGAACCATTCCCATAGGGAAGCATTGGTTTCTCCTTGTTGAGCGTTTTACAGCGCGTAGGAACGCGCTGTAAAACGCTCAGGTGTGAACCCAGCCTTAATCTACGCCAGCTTTCTTGCTGGCTTAAATTTAGACCATTTTCTACACTTAAATCAGGCTAGACCTGACGTGAGCAGGGAAAAGTCACAGTTTGCGGTCCAAATTACCATTGCGCTGAAATCTGCGCCAGAAATAGGCCAAAAATCGGCAGATTTCTGAGAGTAAGGCCTCATACACACGACCGTTGTTCTGGTCCGCATCCGAGCCGCAGTTTTTGCGGCTCGGGTGCGGACCCATTCACTTTAATGGGGCTGCAAAAGAACCAGACAGCACTCCGTGTACTGTCCGCATCCATTGCTCCGTTCCGTGGCCCCGCCAAAAATAATTACATATCCTATTCTTGTCTGTTTTGTGGACAAGAATAGGCATTTCTACAATGGGCCGCCTGTTCCGTTCCGCAAATTGCGGAAGGCACACGGACGGCTTCCATGTTTTGAGGATCCGCAATTTGCGGACCGCAAAAAACGGAACTTCGTGTGCATGAGGCCTAAATGACTCCCTATGTTTCTAAAAGCTTCCATACACCAGAAGACGTTTAATGGTTGTTGAGGCTTCTTGTAGTCTGAGCCTTCCCTTTCCCATGAGGACTTGTATGATGTCAGGTTCTTCTGATGGTCAGAATTCTTGGGGCGATGGCCATTTTGCTAATGTTCACAACTTGAATGGTGTGGTGGTCGTGCATGCGCTCTGCCGCTCCCTCCAAAGTCTATGGGACTGCAGACAGCCAAGTACACCCCCTGACTGTTTCTGTCAGCCCCATAGACAATGAATGGAGTGGCAGGGTGCATGCTCAATCCCCTCTCATCCACACATAATATGCTGACAAAGGAGACCCTAATCTACCATACTGCTCCTCAAGCCAGACCATTCATGGTCCATAAGGGCCAACTCTAATTACCCAAATGAAATCCTATTCTTATTTCTGCAATTCTAGTAACCAAAGTTCCTTAAGCAATAAGTTACATAGAGGACCCCATAGCCATAATAAAAATGAAGCCCTTTTCAAGTGCTGCTTGACACTACCACACTCCTAACCACCCATGACAGTAGCTTCTGGTGTCTCCATGCTATTTTCATGTCTAGATTTTTTAGTTTGCACTTTTTTGCTAACATTGCAGCTAGGCCCCTTTGCGGGATCTCACCACCCACCAGGTATGGTCCCCCTTTCCCCAGAAGCCGCATAGCAGACTCCATTTGGGTGCAGTGTTGGATTGGGGTTCCTCGGGCCCACCAGAGGAAATTATTGTCAGGGTCCAACCAGGGGCATAGCTAAAGGCTCATGGCCCCTGGTGCAAGAGTTCAGCTTGGGGCCCCCCTTCCCTCAAACCTTCGTGCTGCATGAGGCAAAAATTGAAACTGCACCCCCCCCCCTCCATACCAAATTATTAACCCAACCCCTTCTGTCCAGCCAGAGGTGTAACTTGCATACACTTTCTATAATACCAGTGTCTTCTTATGTGGCACAAGGGTCTTTGGGCCCCTCAGGCTCCTGGGCCCGGTAGCGACTGCTACCTGTGCACCCCCTATAGCTACGCCCCTGGGTCCAACCTATATAAATAATAATGTCTAATAGGTTTTGAATCAAAAACTCAAAGGCCTTTACTTCTGGGCCTTAGGGGCTCATTGATGCCTCAGAACCTGGGCCCACCGGAGAATCCTTTGGTATTCTGGTGTGCCAGTCCGACCCCATTTCGGTGGGACTGGAAGTAGCCATACGCATAGGATAGCTGTCCGTTGGGTGCTTGTTTGGCCCACAGTGATCTCTCAGGATACACGGGCATGCTCTGCTCATTCGTAGGAATTTTATGGTTCATTGTGATGTTTCACAAAACAGGTATAAGGGGACGGAGGGTAATAAATGAGTTATTGCCAATGTGCAACAACTCCATGGGGAAGTGTTAACAATCATAGAAAATCTACAGTATGATACCGGGGATCACACCTAGATGCAGAATGTGGAGTCCTGCGCTGGTTGCTGTCCGGCTCCTAGATACAAGACGTGACATTCCTTTCTTTGTAACTGAAGTCTTTCACCATTCTACTGCTAATTAAGAGCATAATTAGATCATTCTTCAAACCGGCCGCGTGAGAGGTGTGCTATTAGAATGGCGAATGCCTTACAATAGCAACTACGTTATCATCACTATACAAGAGAATTTCCCTACAATGAATTATACTAATGAGAACAACTAAATCAGTGTCCACTTGTAGGAGAACTACAACTCCCACCATGCCCTGGGGTTGTAGGTTTACTAGAACTAGAGAGCCCCAAGGTGCGCTACTTTCACATCTGCGTTTTCAATTCCGTTTTTGAGATCCGGCAGAGGATCTCAAAACCAAAATGAAACAGTTCAGCTTTGTCTCCATTCCCTGGATCTCAAATCCGGAATTTATCAACGCAGATGTGATAGTAGCCTTAGGGTAAATGCACATGATCAGGATTGCGTGCGGAAAATCTGCACCGTAGATCATGTACATTGTATTCCATGAGAATTTGAAATTCTCTCGCACGCAATGCAGATTTTTTCCGTGCGGATTTTGACCTACGGAGAGTAAACTCCACATGCAGAGAATCGACACCAAATCCGCACATAAATCCGCACCAATTGATGCTGATTGACCGCACAGATTTCCCTGTGAACACCTGCGGATTTCAGTGCGGATTGTCCGCACATACATCCTGAACGTGTGCATTTACCCTTAGAGTTCAGTATACCAGTATTCCTGTTATTTTTATTATTACAGGATCATTCATTCCACGAACCTGTACGTATGAAAAGGAGCCGCAATTGTGGACAAGAATAGGACATGTTCTATTTTTTTGCGGAGCTGCAGCCCGGAAGTTCGGGGCCGCTCTCCGGAAATGCGGATGCGGAGAGCACATAGTGTGCTCTCCACATCCATTCCTGCCCTATTGAGAATGAATGGGTCCGCACCCGTTCCCGATATTGCGGAACGGATGAAGACCCATTTGCGGACGTGTGAATGGACCCTAAGTAGAGTCGTAATATGGGAATTGGGAAGAATAGATGTCAGCCAAACAAGTGCACAGCTAACAGCTATTAAGGGTCCATTCACACGTCCATAGTGTATTGCGTGGACGTGTGAATGGACCCTAAAGGAGTATGGACACCTTAAGGCCCCATTCACACAACCGTATTTTCAATGGAGCCACTAAAACACCCATAACACACCATGTGCTGTCCGCATCCATATGTCCGTTCCGCATTCCCAGACAAAAGATAGAACATGTCCTATTCTTGCCCATTTTGCGGGCAAGAATAGGGTATGTTATAGTGCAGGCATCCTCAAACTGCGGCCCTCCAGCTGTTGCAAAACTACAACTCCCACAATGCCCTGCTGTAGGATGATACCTGTAGGCTGTTCGGGCATGCTGGGAGTTGTAGTTTTGCAACAGCTGGAGGGCTGCAGTTTGAGGATGGCTGTTATAGTGGGTCCACAGAAAAACGTATGCAGTGCAGACGTGACATGTAAGCCATCCGTATTTATTGCAAATTCATGTTTTGCGGACCGCAAAATACATACAGTCGTGTGAATGCCCCTCAAAGACGACTTCTCAGATAATACCATGCTATACCGTCGACTAAATCCTCCTTTAACCATTAGGATATAAATTGTGCCTTCAGTTTGGGATTCTTGTTGTCGTGCTATAATGATTTTATTTTCTGATTGCAGTTTCTTTTTATTCTATTTTCTGTGGATGATTATGGGGGCAGCCATCTTGCCTGATTTGCTGTTTACAGCGTTTAGAGAGATGCTATACAGCAGCCACATGAACATAGGCCACAGATAGGAGATATCCATTGTCATCTATGGGATAGTTTTCTAGACACGCTGCCACGCCTGTGCAGACGTCATTGTGCAGGGAAGGGGAGGAGGTGAGCTGTGAGCATCACCTATTGTGAATGTAAGATCTTGTTTTATCTATGTGTAAATTATAGCTTTCATTGTAATCCTTCCTGTGATGATAATAGGATTACTGCTTATAGGCGTTCTCTATGGAATAGGGGGTGTTAGCCTACTATTAAATTTTGTGGCCAGTGCAAAAATTGCAGGATATGTGGATTTTTTTTATTTTTATACAGCTAGGTCTAAAAAATATATGTTTAATGGCTTGTTCACACGAACGTATGGGTTCCGTTGCCGTATTGCGGACCGCATATGCGGATCCGCAATAAACGGACACCGTTCCATGTGCATTCCGAATCACTTGAATGGGTGCGCAAATCCGGAGATGCAGAGCAGTGCGGAACGGAAGCACTACGGAGTGCTTCTGTGGGGTTCCGTTCCGTACTTCCGTTCCGCAGAAAGATAAAACATCCGGAATGAAGGGATGCGGGCCCAAGTTGAATGGGTCTGGATCCGTCCTGGAGGCCTCACGAACGTTCTCCGTGCATTGCTGACTGCAAATTGCGGCCCCAATGCACGGAACGGAACCCATACGTTCGTGTGAACAAGCCCTAACATAAAAATTCAGTAAAACATACGTCAATTGAAACATTCCCTTTTAAGTCCAGAACTCCATGTTCTTATTCCCACAAAATGTCATAAACCTAGGTCCATCACCCAAGATGGTGACTCCACCTGCCCATCTTACAGTAGGATCAGATTTGATTTACAATATGTTCTGCTGCCTCCTTGAGCTAAGATGTGTCCTGCTTGTCTAAGATAGCATAAAACTTTGAATATTCACTATGAAGAGCGCATCCCCATGCATTCCAAGGGTCATCAAACCCAAACATCTTTTCTTCTAGCTTTTTCCAAGATCAACCAAAATAAGAAAAAAAATTGTCAACTCAAACAACTCTTCATTTTTTTTTCTAGCTGTTCTGACATGAAGTCCTGGCTGGTGCTTACACTGCTAATAGTTAGCTATGTGGTCTATCTTCTTCTGGGTGCATTGGTGGTCTCCAGCATTGAAGGTCCGTATGAGGCAAATTTGCGGCAGGAACTAATAGATCTAAAGCAGTCGTTTCTTAAAAACAGTCCATGTGTGAACGTGACCACCTTGGAGGCCCTCCTGGAGAAGGTGATCAATGCCAACAAATTTGGGATCAAAGTGTTGTATAATGCATCTAATGAAAGCAACTGGGACTTTGCATCCTCCCTCTTCTTCTCCAGCACATTGCTGACCACTGTTGGTGAGTACTATGGGGTCAATCATCTCTACCATGTATGCTTTAATTGTAACTGGAAATTTGGTGTGACAGATGTAGGGTCTTTTCGTGTGTAATGAATGTATTTTTTTGCATTTGCAAATGAATATAAAATGATAAGAACAAATACATGAAAAGTTAAAAAAATATCAGAATTGCTTAAAGGTGGTGGACAACTCCCAACGTTGTGTGCTGTGACATCCTGAGTTAAAGGGTATGTGTCATCAGAAATTGACCTATTGGTTTAATCACATTTTTATGCTCAACATACTTTATTTTATTTTTTTACATTTTCCATGTCTGTATGTGTGTGTGTGTGTGTGTATGTATGTATATATATATATATATATATATATATATATATATATATATATATATATATATATATATATATATATATATATATATATATATATATATATATAATCCTGCAATTTTCCCACTGGCCAGTAGGCCTAATAATAAGTCATGATCCCCTGATCTGTACAGGTAACTTTTCAGTAGCCATTATCACTACAGACAGGATTACAACGACAGATATCACCTCTGTATAGGTAACACAGGATCCACCATTCACAATGAGTGATGTTACAGCTTATCTACTCCCTCCTGACCTTTGCACGGGTCACAGAGCATGCCTAGAAAGCTCTCCAATAGAAGGCAAGGAGGTCCCCTCCTGACCATTGTGTCTCTGGCCCATGGGGCTGCTTTTTAAAGAACAGGAGATTTTATCATATTTTTGGCCTAGTGGTCAGTGTGAAAACTGCAAGATTATATATGTATAAACATGGAAAAATAAAAAAAAACACCAAAAATTTTGAAAAAATAAAAAATGTAAAAGTGATTTAAACAATAGATCATTTTATGATGACACATACTCTTTAAGGTGGCCTGGACCCCACCCCCATGTGCATGAGTGAGGGAAGTTTATATATATATATATATATATATATATATATATATATATATATATATATATATATAATTAACCCCTGAAAGGCACGTTAACCCGTTTTTGCACTCCTGTCTACACAGCCATTCAAAAACGGCCCATTGATTTCAATGGGGTCCCTCTGGCCGTGAAAATGGCCAAAAATAGGACGTCCTATCTTTTCACAGCCTATATTCACTGGCCTCATAGACTTTAGTTCTAAAAACGGACATATGAATGTAGCCTAACCTGCAGTAAATAATGGCGCTGGTGTTTGGATACTGTCAAGAAATGACGCAGTGACCAAAGTGCAAGGAGCTTGCAAGGCAAAAATGAGTTATGGATCATTTTCTTGCTTTGTTGGTAGTGTAGGCATAGATAAGGGTTACCTACATAGGCAAATATCCTGGTGGCTTACCCTGTTCTTCACTACCTGAGTGCAAAAGGCAATGTTGGAAAGCCCGCAGCACACAGATATAGTGCTTCCACCCTTCGTAAACTCTCCTTCCCCTGACACCGGTCCCATGTGGAGGTACATTCGCACTCCGGTTACACTTGGGAGGTAAAAGTAAACATAGGAACCATATCAGACTTTATAATCCCATGTATTTCCCTCCAGGGTACTGGGAAATGGCTAGATCTTTGTTCAAACATCTCCATGTGTACACATCGACGGAGCGCTAAGAATATAATCTGACACAGACTGATATTACAAGGACTATGTCATGTCTAAATACATATTCGTGAATTATCAGTCAAATCTGCCGAGAACGTCGGGTTTGAGCAGCAACCTAATGTTTAAGGGGAGCTCCGGACTCTCTTGGGGTAGCAGCTGCCGGCTGACCTCCTGTGCATGGCCGGATTTATTCTTGGTCATTACTAATAAATGCTATAATTCCAGCACTTAACGCTGGGTTCAGACCTGAGCGTTCGCGATGGAGCACTCTGTATGCGCGATTGTACCGGCGTTTGCAATCGCGCATACAGAGACAAGCGAACGCCCATTGTCGCGCGTTCCCGAAAGTCTATGTACGGGAACGCGCGACAAGACGCCCCAAAGAAGCTCATGTACTTCTTGGGGCGTCGGGCGTTTTACAGCGCGATCGTACGCGCTATAAAACGCCCAGGTGAGAACCATGCCGATAGGGAAGCTTTGGTTTCTCCTTGTTGAGCGTTTTACAGCGCGTAGGAACGTGCTGTAAAACGCTCAGGTGTGAACCCAGCCTAAAGGCTATGGATATCTTCAGGGCAATTTTCTTATGATTGCATTTTACTTATTTTGGGTTAAAAAAATAATAATTTAATTGGTCTTTACTAAAAATTTTCTGCAGTTTTTGTGATACATGCAGTTAAAAATCAGTCTATTTTCAAACTGTCCCTCCTGAGTTCCGTCAGCTGACGGCTCATGTGAAGCCTTAGCTCTGTTCTCTTGACCTTTCATTATATTGAACATGCCCCCTCTGGTGTTGAAAAAAACATGTCCTTATACTGGTGCTCCGTGTATTGACAGCAGCTAGATGCTTGATAGCTGGCTTTTGGAAATGCCAAGCCAGGCCTTTGAGCACTGACCTTACTGCTAGTATCATGGAGGTTAGACGTATGGAGTACTTAACGGCGCTTATGACGGATCAGGTGACCAGATTTGACAAGACCTGGCAGCCTTGGGATACGTATACGGTCTCGCAGCTGTATTCCTTATAGTGGATCTCCTTCACCAGCCCATCTTTCCCTATTCGTGTCTTGTCCTGTTGAGGTTTGTCTTCCCCCTTTTGTCTTAATTTTATGTCCTGTTCTACTATTTTCTTTCTCATGGTTATTATTATTGTAGTATATGTTACTACTTTGCTTTATATATTAAAAACCAAATGCCGATGGTTCTGGTTATGTTGCTGTTCTCAGGACTTTACTACTGAGGTGATACCGGCCTCCCTTTCTTCTCTTATATTTTACTGAGATTCATATATTCTTTGGATGTGCCATCCTTCTGTTACTTTTACTTACTTGAAAAACATGTAAAAGAAATGTTATTATTACATGTCTGTTTACACATCTTTTAATAAAAAGACAATTGAAGAAAAAAAAAATTCATTATAGCTTAACCCTTATTAAACTGATAACAGTTAAAGGGAACCTGTCACCGGGATTTTGTGTATAGAGCGGAGGACATGGGCTGCTAGATGGCCGCTAGCACATCCGCAATACCCAGTCCCCATAGCTCTGTGTGCTTTTATGGTGTAAAAAAAACGATTTGATACATATGCAAATTACCCTGAGATGAGTCCTGTATGTGAGATGAGTCAGAGACAGGACTCATCTCAGGTTAATTTGCATATGTATCAAATCGTTTTTTTACTAAATAAAAGCACACAGAGCTATGGGGACTGGGTATTGCGGATGTGCTAGCGGCCATCTAGCAACCCATGTCCTCAGCTCTATACCCAAAATCCCGGTGACAGGTTCCCTTTAAATGAGTGTTTATGAGGTCAGGAGATCAGAGCTAAGGTTTCCCATAAGCCATCAGCTGATGGACCTCAGGAAGGACAGTAGGCACAATATGGTTTCAGGTGTTCAGAAAATCCATCTCTGATTTCTAGGAAATGGGTTATATTCCTGGTGTGTTACAGCTCTTTGCTAGTAGGTAAATGATGATGACACAAGCTGTCCCTGCAGCTTGGTATATCTCAAATTTCAGCGTCATTGGAAACACTGTACTGAAAGCCTTCACTGTGCACCTACCAGTGCAGGCCCCCACTTTAAAGGCATTTGTGTGCTTTGGCTCGGGGCCCGATCTTGGGTCAGCAGCTCGTCTGACTTGTAAACATATTACATACTAGTGAAAACAACACGCTAAATCCATGTGATGTACAAGTTGTTCCTTGCCTAGATTGTCATTTTAGCTAAATCTGTATCGTGCCATTGTGTACAGCGAGTAAAATAAAATTTTGGCCATAGGCATGCAATAATTGGTAGCCGTAAGTTGTTCAGTACAATTACAGAGGACGAGACCACCAAGGGTTAATTCCAGGGAATTTGTAGTCTAAGGGCACACAGGATAGCATAAGGTGCGCGAATACAGAATGATAACTTTTATTGCGTCTGTTTACAAATAGTGTTGAGCGAACTTGTGTTTTAAAGTTTGGGTTCGGGTTATCGAAGAATCGCGTTATGGATTCTAAATTCCGTTATGGTCCGTGGTAGCGGAATCCATAATGCGATTCTTCGATAACCCGAACTTTAGACGCCGAACTTAAAATACAAGTTCGCTCAACACTATTTACAAATACAAACCACTTTGTCTCTATTGTTCTTGCAGTGGTTTTGATGCAGTATTTGAATATTATATCATGGTGGTTTCTGTATTCTTATGATTATCTGCAGCAAGCAGAGCTCAAATGAGATGTCAGATCAGAGCAGGGGTGCACCTAGCCTTTCTGCTGCCTGAGGCGAAAATTGAAGTGGCACCCTCCATCCAGCCCTACTGTTAAAGGCATACTGTGACGCAGTTGAATGTAGACGGATGAGAATTCCACAATGGAAGAGCTCATTTCCCACGGCCCTGCCCCCACTTGTCTCTAGGTCGCACTGCCTCATTGGCGGTGCACCCCTGGATTAGGGTCCATTCACACATCCATAGTGTATTGCGGATCCGCAATACACCCGGCCGGCACCCCCATAGAACTGCCTATTCTTGTCCGCAAGAATGAGTTTTTTGTTTTTTTGCGAATCAGATACAGAACCAGTTATCCATGGCACCCGCTAAAAATAATACATGTCCTATTTTTGTCCATTTTGTGGACAAGAATAGGACTTTTTGTCACAGCCAGGATCCGCTTTTTCTGGATCCACGATTTGCAGACTGCAAAACACTTACAGACGTGTGCATGAGCCTTTATCAAACCTTTCATTTTCTTTCTAGACTGTAGGTCGCACTAGGTTGATTTTTAGGCCTCTTGCACACGAACGCAATTTGCAGTCCGCAGCACGGGCACTGTCCGCGGGGCAGCCGGATGCAGATCGCGACCCCATTCACTTGAATGGGGTCCGCGATCCGTCCGTTCCGCAAAAAGATAGGACAAGTTCTATCTTTTTGCGGAATGAAAGCATGGAACGGAACACCACAGAAGCACTCCGTTCCGCACCGCACCTCCGGATTTGCGGAATGCACATGGCCGGTGTCCCGTGTATTGCGGACCCACCGTATGCTGGCTGCAATATGGCCACGGGGGACATGCATTTGTGTTCAAGAGGCCTTATTCAGTTGTTCCCTGGAGGTATATGCGTCTGTCATTACCATACACCAGTGTAAATTTCTATAGATAATGATTGAAGGACAACATTTGAAGTTGTCACACTTGCTCGGCCGGCCTTGTACTTGCCCGATGAGGAAGCAGCTGATTTCTCAACTGATTATGATAATTTCCCCCAGTACATACAGCCAGTGTTTTTTGTGTGTTCAGGTTCAGTATTTTTGTGGTCACAGTGAGGGAGGTGGTTTGTCAGGTTCTCTGTGCTGCTACACTGCACAACGAGAAGTCACTATTGTACTGGGAAACTACCTGTAGGGGCGGATTAAGTGCATGATGGGCCCGGGCCTGTCTACCCAACTCTGGCCCATCCCTCCGTATATTTTTTTTCTATATGAAGAGGCTGAGGTGCTTCGTGAGCGCCACAGTCTCTACCTAGGCCATATGACATCACATTCATCGTTACATGGTCTAGGTGCAGCTCAGTTCCATCCGAGTGATTGGGGCTGAGCTGCAATACCAAGCGCAGTGCTATCAAATGACAGCGCTGAGCAAAGAGGCTGCGGCGCTTACTGGAATGTCGCGGTCTCCAAAAAAAGCTTATTGGCTAGGGTGCCAGGAGTCGGACCCCCACCAATCTCATATTGATGACCTGTCCTGAGGATAGGCCATCAATATATACATCCCAGAGAACCCTTTTACCTTATGCTATCTGTAGTGTTACATAGGACTGCAAAAATACCCAGGAGCCATTGGCTCCTAAACTGAAAAATTTAGGAGCCAAATTCAATTTTTAGTTGCCAAATTTAAAATACATACCGTATTTTTCGCTTTATAAGACGCACTTGAATGTAAGACACACACCAGGTTTAGAAAAAATATATTTTAAACCAAAAGGTGGGCTAAAACATGTGCAGTACATGGGTGCATACCTATGGATGAAGGGGGTTATAGTCATATAATATAAACACTGTCCAGTGTACCGTATTTCACCTGTGTTATAACCCCCCTCATCCATAGGAATGCACCCATGTACTGCAGTACATGGGTGTGTTCCTATAGATGAGGGGGCTTATGGTCACATTTAATATACACAGGTCAATTATGGTACAATCCCTGGACAGTGTTAATATTAACTGTGACTATAACCCCCCTCATCCAGAGAAATTCACCCATGCACTGCTGCACATGAGTGTATTCCTATGAATGAGGGGGGTCATAGTCACATTTAATGCAAACACTTAGGCCAATATTAGTACAGCTCCTGGACAGTGTTTATATTAAATGTGACTATAACCCCCCTTATCCTAAAGAGTGCACCCATGTACTACAGTAGGTGTATTCCTATAGATGAGGAGATGTTATAGCCATATGTAATACGCATTTGTCCAGGTCGGCCCCTGAGCGCCCCTTCTTTATATCCAGGCTGACACTCACCAAGTCTCAGGTAGAGACAGCCCAGTAGTCCTCGGGGAAAGCAGCTGCCGGAGGTTCAGTGGTGACGAGCAGTTGGTAGTGGCGAGCGGTCGGACAACTGACTAAACTGATTGGTGGAGGCGGCAGAGCAGCAGTTCCCGCTGTGCTCACCACCAATCAGCTCTACATACAGGGCAGCAGTGCCGGACCGCGTACCAGTAGGGGAGGGAGATGTGGTTCGGAGGACAGCACAGCGTCAGTGCTGCTAAGCAACAGCAGTCCGAGCGTTCACACGTCCTATTAAACATGCGTGCTGGCGGCATTTAGCTTCAATGACCGCCGCCCTACCCCACACTTCCTACTAGAGGGCGCCGTCTCCCATTATTAACACTGGGGGTGCGTCTCTAGATAACAGCCCGCAATGTGACGGCCATATTTCTGGGCATGTTCGCTTTATAAGACGCATCCCCATTTTGTAGGGAAAAAGTGTGTCTTATAAAGTGAAAAATACGGTAAATTATAATAAAAAAAGACTTGGAGGAGAAGATGAGCCGCAGCTCACAGTAGTGAGCCCGCTCTACATATAATAGAATACAGCACCACAAACCACAGTATTAATTGTCCCCCACACTGCCCATACAGTAATAATTTCCCCCACGTAGTAGTTTGCCTCCCACTATCCCTTCAGTAATATTCTCCTGTGCCCCCCAGTAATGTCCCCCAAAGTTGGCACACTAAAAAATAAAAGCTAATACTTACTTGTGTCCCAGTCGGCGCTCACTCGTAGATGGTAAGCAGGTGCACTGCGCACACACGTCAGTGTGCTGCGTCTGGCCTCAGGCGCATGATGACGTCATCACGCCCGCTTGCGCCGGGATTTTACTACCGCATAGGCTTCAGGCCTACTATGCCTGAAGCCTATAGTGGTGATCGGGGGGCAGGGAACTATGCGCTCCCGTGCCCCGCCGTAGTTTGTGGGCGTTGGGCCCCCCAGCAATCCGGGCCTGGGGCTACAGACCCAAACGCCCCAGTTTTAATCAACCACTGCCTGTAGCTGGTGGCAGGATTTACTAGTTTTCATTGTAAAATTTCCAATAACATAGGTAGAATGTGGAAGTTAAACTCTGCTAACCACGTGCTACAGTACAGTGGAAAATATCCTCACCCTACACAAATACAAAAATACACACCCTAGCGTATGGAGAATAAAACTGTGTGTCTTTAGGGTTGGGACATATGGTTTGGGTTGTGCAGCTGGAACCCTACTCACATGCCTAAGGTAATAGACGCACTATACAGTGAGGAACAGAAGTATTTGAACACCCTGCGATTTTGCAAGTTCTCCCACTTAGAAATCACAATTCACATTGTAGGTACATTCCCACTCTGAGAGACAGAATAAAAAAATACAAAAAAAATCTGGAAATCACATTGTATGATTTTCAAAGAATTTATTTGTCTTGCACTGCTAAACATAAGTATTTGAACACTTGAGAAACAGAAAGAATTCTGGCTCTTAAAGACCTGTTACTGTGCATTTAAAAAGTCCACCTCTACTCCACTCATTAATCTAACATAGTAGCACCTGTCTGAGCTCTTTAAAGACCCCTGTCCACCCCACAGTCAGTCAGACGCCAACTACTACCATGGGCA